>NC_052533.1:25038294-25350500 GCF_016699485.2 Gallus gallus
GCTACTGTATACCAGAAATCTGCAGAAAACCGGCTCAGAAAACAAGCCTGGTGTAAATACTACTTTGCTTCTGAAGAAAATACTCAACAGCACAAACACAGAACATTTGTACCTCTCTCAACAGAGTTGTGACAGACAGTTTCCAGGTGTGCTTAGAAAAACACAGACTTGAGCAAAAGATGCAGTCCATTTTGGGTTTGTCTGCAAGAGTAGCAACTACTGTGAAGCATATTTTCTCTTATCAAGGTTGACTCAAAGGAAAGCAGCCACCAGGATACAAGAGAAGTCCTGAAGCAAATTGGCCCTGCACCAGCCCATGGGCTGTTGCGCATCTGGGAACTAAGCCAGGGCAGAAGCTAGAGAAAAGGCCGGTCACAGATGCAGATGCCAGTGCTCAAGAAGTATAATCTGGAATGTGACAGCTGCCAAACTAGCCCTCAGAGTGGCCAAACCAGTTGGCTTTTTTTTTTTTTTTTTTTTTTTTGAAGATGACAGAAAATTGCCAAAGGGACCAGTAGTGGCATTTCTCCAACTAAAGGGCTAAAACAAAGCCGAACAAGTATTGTGATCATGCTGGTATTTTTTTGAAGAGGAGGTACTGTCAGCAGAATTTTAATCCAGACATTGCCTGTTGTTGCATCCGTACATCCTGGAGGGCCTGAGAGTAAACGTAGGAACCAAATGGAAGCTTCCCCCTACTCTTCCTAACACCATCCCCATCCAGGGCAATGGTGTAATAGAATAATAAAAAAGACAACGGACTCCCTTGTCCACATCTCACAGTATGTAAAGCAAGACAATTTTCAAATTAGCAACCCACTGATAATCCATCTATGACTGTTAGGCAGCTGAACAATAGCTATGTAGGCCATCCCCTTTAATGGAGTCTGCTTAGAATTGCACAGAATAAGGGAGGTGGTAATTGCAAGCAACTGTGACTGTTTGGCACTGCCCTGAAGTTCGTGTTAAGTACAACCAATTCTTGCTAACCTCTCTTTGATCTGCTGATGTGGCTGGTGTCCATGGCTGATCTGGCAGCCTTCCACTCTGCAGTGCGAGCTGTTTTCTCACCTGTACCAGGGGCTGTTGGGGCCGAGACCTCTGTCCTCAGTCTGAACAATCATGAAATATGCTTAGCTAATAAAGTTCTTGAATTGCTGCAATGCTATCCCAAGAGGAAGATGGACTCTACTACTGAAACAAGCTATCCTGTCCTAGGTTTATTCAGACCTATCTGAAACCCTTAGACATGGTTAAGTGAAAGACACTACTAGGAGCGATGGCAAAAAGAGAAAGACGCACAGAAAGACTGAGAGGCAGTCTGAAGCTGAAGATAAGATGTTATTCAAATAAGAAAAGGGTCTGGAGAGGAGACCACAAAAGATTTTATCTTTGAAAAACAAATCTAGTGTGAAAAGAGAGTGATTTCTGGGGGAAAAGGAATATGAAAGCTATTACTAGGACTGACTATTATACAATACGCATCTAGTACATCTGAAGAGATCCTTTACACTTTACACACTGCAGGATTGCATGGCAAAGTATAGAATCACATGAGAGCTGAATGGATCATATTCCCATGACCAACCTCATCTATCATATTTTCTTTGATAGGCAGTACATATTATGATTGAGCCCTCATCTTAATGTGTTAAAAGTAGTGTAGAAGGAAAATGTTTTCTGCTTCTCCTCTGAATATAAAATTAAATCCATAATGACCTTGATCAGTGTTCAGGAGGAACAAGATACAATCGTATTTTTATAAGTAAAAGTGTCACTTCAGAGCAGGGGCACAGAATCCAGAGTTGGGAGGGACTTCTGAAGGCCATCTAGTCCATCCCCCCTGCAATGAGCAGGGACACCACAACTGGATCAGATTGCCCAGGTCCTTATCTAGCCTTGCCTTGAAAGTTGCCAGGGATGTGGCATCAATCACATCACTGGGCAGTGTGTTCCAGTGCCTCACCACCCTCACTGTAAAAGATTTTTTCCTTATATCTAACCCAAAACCTCTTTGAGCTTGAAACCATTTTCCCTTGTTCTATCATCACAAACCCTGCTAAAGAATCTGCTCCCCTTTAGGTACTGAAAGCCTGACCTCAGGTCATCTTGCAGCCTTCTCTTCTCCAGACTGAAGAGCTCCAGCTCTCTCTCTGTCCTTATAGGAGAGGTGTTCCATTCTGTGGATCATTTTTGTGGACCTTCTCTGGATGCGCTCCAACAGGTCTTTGTCTCTCCTGTACTGAGGACTCCACATCTAGGCACAGTACTCCAGGTGAGGCCTTACCAGCACAGAACAGAGGAGCAGGGTCACCTCCCTCACCCTGCTGGACATGCTTCTTTGGATGCAGCCCAGGACATGGTTGGCTTTCTGGGCTGTGAGGGCACTTTGCTGGCTCACGTCCAGCTTCCCATCTACCAGTATCCCCAGGTCTTTTTTGTCAGGGCTGTACTCAATCCTTTTATCTCCTAGTTTGTATTGGTAATCAGTTTTGCCTTGACCCAAGTGCAAGACCTTTCAGTTGGATTTGTTGAACCTCATGAAGTTAACCTGGGCCTATTGCTCAAGCCTGTCTAGGTCCCTCTGGACGACATCCCATCCCTTGGGTGTGTTGACTGCACCCCACAGCTTGGTGTACTCTATTTCAAATTGACGATTATGATGTAAGACATCAGAAAGCTGTGATTCCTGATTGGTTATCATGCACTTGCAGCCCAGGAAAAAATGAAATGTACCTTATGGCTTATTTTTTTATTTTTAACTTTTCAGATAATTCACCAGCTAAACATACATGCTCTCTCCTCTGACTACAAAGGGAGTGTGCTATGACAGGTTTGGTTGTAGACATTTATTTTGTACGCATCTGAAGGTAGATCAGGTAAGTTGTATTTAGTGGAGTCTTTATGCTTCAGGTTTGATGGCTTCCTGGAGTTGAGACCCCAGATTACTTGTGCTATCTTTTTAGGGCCTGTCTATTGCTCAGTATGTGGGAGACTCAACTCAGGCTCAACTGCTTAGAGACATTTCTTTCATTGCTTGCAAAAGTGGAATGCAAATTTTCCATCTGCCCATCTTACTTAGAGGGGAGCTGCCCCCTGGGGTTCTTTGTTATAAAACACATGAGAGAAGCATAAGGTGTTACTATTACAACTGTTATCACAGAAACTGATAAATCATGTTTGGAACCTATTCTGTAAAAAATCCAATGACATAGATTTTACAGTCTTTCCCAGCAATCTGTTCTGATGTGTTACTCTCTTCATGTTACAGTTTTTTTTTTCTAATGCCTAATCTAAAGTTTTCACATTCTATTATTTCTCGCTCTAATCCCCATGGACATGGAGAACAATTGATTCCAATTCCTCAGCAGGATATTATTGAAGTCTGTTATGACATTTCCTCTAAGCATTGCATTCTCTAGACTGCACTCTTTTTTTTCAGTCTTTCCCTTGCAGATCACCTTTATTCAGCCCTCTTATCCACCTCTCTTGTCCCTCTGATCTACTGCAATTGTTTCACATCTTTATTAAAGCAAGGTTTCTGAAAGCGCGTGTTACTTTGTTTAACTGCTTGCTAATTCTAGAGTACTACAGCTGATTCTGACATATGATACTGCTGGTATGACCTGGACAGTGGTTTTATTTTTTCATAGTGGGGTTAATTTCTCAATTTCTGCTCAGCTTGTTATCCCTTGTAGATGCCAAACAATTTCTTATAGACTCATGTTCTATCTTCTGTTTGTACAGTTGATCACTCTGCATAAACATAACACTTTCACTTGTCCTTACTGAATTGTATGCTATTGATTTTTAGACCATGGCTTCAAACTGTCAGGTTCACTTTTAATAGAGAAAAATGAGTTCTCCTACCTCAGAGCTTGATTGAGTGTACATAGTTCAGCACAGTTGCACAGGTGTCAGGAAAAAAATCACACTTCCCTCCACCTGTATTTTTTACGAGGTGGCAGGGCACAGTGACAGTGTCTCTACTGGCATAAGTCCATCCTTTTGCACAGGAGGAAGAAACCATCTATTTCTATAGTGGAGCTTGAAGACAAGTTTTTTGTTCTGTAAAAAAAGTGTTTTCTAATACTTCGTGTGAAGCTCCCACATTCTATTACATCTTGTCTTTTAAAGACAGCGGAAGAGAAGTTTACTCTCATTCCTCAGCATGAGGATCCTTGTTTTAGGTACTGCGTTCATACAAGTCCGTATATGATTCCATGTCTTGTGAGGCTTACAGCTTAAACAGAAGAAAACAAGAATGGATGCAGAGGTCTTAACAGATAACAGGAAGGTAGCAACCCAGACGTTAATTTTTTCACTTTCTAGAGGAAGAGGAGAACTGTCAGGTGTTAACGAGAGGAAATAGGAAGTAAAAATGTAGGGAAATGGTATCCTGAAGTGAAACAAAGTGAAAGGGATTGAGTTTGATAAGGGCACCAGTGAGGCAATGGAGATGAGGGGAGAATGTATTAGACAATAACAAACCACGGAAGTCCAGACTAATCTGCAGAATGTTGCCTGTCAAGAGGTTCCGTACTGTCAAGCAGCGCATCTCTAGCTATACTTGCTCTAGAGCTTGTCTTTACAAATATAAGTCAGGAGAAGGAGGTGCAGAGGAATGGAGAGATACTAGCTAGATGTATTTTGACAAGAGCCTCTGTGTGAAAATGGGTTTATGTATCTCACTAGCACAGTTTGAGAAGTGGTAAGAGTAGGGCTGGCACCATCAAAGCTGCATTCCACACTGGTATGTCTCATGTTGTATGTTAGGCTCTTCACAAAACTAATGCATCCTGAAGGCTGGAAGAGGATGATGACAATCACATTTTTCACCTGCTCCAGGAGTACTGTGTTTGGGAGTCCTAGCTGTGGCTGTGTTTAGAAGATCGCCATATCACCTTTAAAGCACTCTACATCCATACACCTTTAAAGCCCTCTAGCTCAGTAGCTAGAAAATAGCAGTATATTTTCAGTTACTGACTTGTTCACTGAGTATTAAAGTGAGGTGTTCAGAAGGGTTAAATCACAACCTTTCATTATAATCCAAGTTCTCTCTTTGTTTCTTCGTTTCTTCTTTCCTCATTCCCTCCCCGACATAACTGGGACACATTAGCTTCACTGTCTCAGTTCATTAGGTCATTTCTGAAAATCGAAAAATCGTAGTTTTGTGTTTATTGGTGTCTTTTTATTTGTAGGAAATCATTTGCAATGAAACTACTCCTAAATTTCCTACTGTGTAGATGACTCTAGAGCTGCTTGCTTATACTTTGGAAGATCTACGAGAAATAATAACTCTGAGTTAGGGAATTGTGTTGCCTGAGGACTCTAGCCTTGATAATTAAAAATGCCAGTCCCTCACAATGTTGTAAACACTCAATTCTCATGGGCTGCAGAGGGCTCTCAGGACAATATCAGGACTTAATTGTGAAGTGATGGAGTAAGCTTTTGGAGCAAGCATGAGAGGGAATTTGTTTCTGCTATAGTATTAAAAACCAGTGCAACTACATATGAACAGAATCTATGGAATATCCATAGGTATTTCCTTTTGACCGGACTACACTGATGTTCTCTGCAGCCTACAGTGTTTATAACAACTCAAAACTGGTCTATTTCTATTTATACCTGGCAGTAAATAAAAATAATACAAAATTGAAAATTTAAGAAGATTACCTGTGAAGAAAAGTACTTATAGTTTGTTTGAGATATAATTTTATTGAACTTTTATATGGCCTTTACAATGGAACAAAAAATTGGGGTTACCTCTAAATGAGAAATAATACAGTGTTTTATATGTTCTAAGATAACTGTTATAGAGGAAAACTGATCATTTCATCTTTCACAGCCTCTTTACCCCAGCTTCAGTTCACACTTTTCTTTCTTCATCAGTACCTCTCATCCCTTTTCTTGTCAGTATCTCTTCTCTCGCTTCTCCAAATTACTGTTTCAAATGTCAGCCTACCTTGTGGGAATAGTAAGACAATTTAGTCTACTTTCAATGATCTCTTTGAGTCTGGAGCAGCTTTTTTTTTTCTTTTTTTTTGCCAGTGTCTCCTCTTGTTCAAAGATGTTCCTTGAGAAAACATGTGAGGGGCTGTGAGATGCAATCTTGAGTAGTAAGCATTTAGCTGGGACTTGCCACTGTAGGAGTTTAAGGTTTTCTGAAGTTTCAATTTGTAGATTACTTTTGCAAAATGTTTGCTTTGTATTCTAAAGTCAGTTGTTGACTTACTTTGAGAATTGGCTGTAGCCTGAGTAGGGACTGTGTTTCATTGCTAGATCTGCCTTTGGAAGTAAACACTTTCATTATAAGTTTTTTAATAATTTAGAAATCTTATTATCCAGTTTTGTTACTGGGATGATTAGTTGCATGTGCTCTAGCCCGATAGAAACTATTGCACTGAAAAATTTTATAGAAAAAAATGTAAATGGAGAATTGTGCCATTACCACTTAAAATTCATTTTCTTGTCTCTGGTTTAAAAACATTTAAATTATGCCAAATATTAAAAAAAGTTGAAATCCATAACAGTTGTAATACACTGGAACAGATTTTTGAAGGAAAATGTGCACATTTGTTTGTTTATTGTAATTCATTTCAAATGGAACATTTCAGTGGTCTTGGCATCTTTCAGACTGGACCTTCTCAAAGTGATGAAGCTGTTATTCATGCAGTACCATGAGTTAGGTTTGACAGTAGGAAATTCGGGTCTTAGTTTGAATCATTTGCTTGCTGAGTAGGTGATTATTAGTAGAAAAGTAAGTGTGACAGGTACCAAGATGGGCAATTTCCTGACATGTCAGTGAATTTCTTGCAAGACCTGGGAAACTATTCTGGCCAGAGATTGGATTTATGCCTATGGTTTAGCACTGGGAAGGTTCAGAAATTAAAATTAAATTACCAAGGAAAAATACAGCAGTAAGCAACTCTTTCATGTATTAAGTTTACCAGTATATGCAGGACAGAGAAGTACTCAATCTCAGACCTGTGATGGGAAAGCTGATGTAACTACAAGGGACTTAAATCAACTTAGAAGTGCAGAAGGTTGTGAAGAACAAAATGTATCTGCAGAAAGTAATGCTTCATCTTTGCCACAACAGAGTGCTACCAAAGAATCTGGCAAATGTTTAGGGGGATTATATAAAGCAGGAACAGGAGAAGACTGACAAGTGCTAAAGAGTATTCAGGTCAGACAAAGACATCTGCCAAAGACATCAGTCATATGAGATAAGGAAAATTACAATTGAACTGGGGGAGGAACAGGTGCTGTTCACAGAGGAATATCCTGGAAAGCTAATGGTATGTCAGAACAAAATTAAATAAGAGCCAAAAATTAAATCAAAACATATACATATTTGTGCACAGCTCAGAATTGTAAGTAGTAACTTGGTTGCTTGGACATATTGGTAATGAGACTTCTGAAAACTGGAGAAATGACAGCAAAATGTTTAAAAAAAGTGTGGCTTTCACTCTTCAAAATAAATAGATTGTCATCAAATGGTTGAGCAGTGCTATACCTAAATTATTCTTTATTCTCCAGGAACATATGATTTCTTAATACATACCCATGCCTACAGAAATACAGGCTTTATCACACAGATTGATACATTTATAACAGTACCAGCATCCCAACTGTGACAAAATGAAGATCAATACGATATTAGCTGCCTAAACACCAGAGGAGTAGTCACTTTGGGTACATTTCTAAACTCCAAAGAATAAAACACACTATTTTTCTAATATGTGAGACTTAGTTCAATTGGAAACAACAGCTGAGATGACAGATGTGACACTGATATAATTAAGCCTGATTTATTAAACACTATGGAGTTGGAAACACAGTATTGGAAGCTACTTTGGACAGTAGCCTATAAATCTCCACAGCAATCAGCAGAAGAGAAATAATATAGCATGGAAGAAATTGAAAGATATAATGCCACTGCTTTATTAACTCTATGCTCCTGTTTAGGCCATGTACGTATAAAATAGAAGAGGTCATTAAACCACTTTGAAAATGGTTAGAATCATATGGCAATTTTTATCTGAGAAAAGAGATGAAGTACTGAATTTCAGAAAAGAAAAAATACACATTGGAATTATACAAGGTAGTAAATATTAATAAGAATATTAATTTTGCTTCTTAATAAGAAGCTAAATCAGAGGCTTCTTACTTTCCAAAGATTATATCGGAAAGGGACCTTGGTTTGAAATTGAAAGCCCACAATTAAAAATGATGAAAGGAAATGCATTTAAACATAAAATACTTAATTAACCTGTGGCATTTGTGTAGACAGTGCAAACACACACGGTACACTAAGTGGGAAACAACAAACAAGAAAATAATCAGAGACTTAAGCCCTCAGATGTCAGCATGTTTGCCAACCTTAGGAAAAAATCACCTCTGTGGGCAAGTCATTTTAAAAATGCTGCTGATGAATTTTGTTCTTTACTTTCTCTCATGAACTGGTTGCTGTGTGCTGCTGAAGCCAGCAGTGGGTCATCTGCTTTAAAGAAAAAGTGAAAAATCAGGTTCTATTACCACCCTGCAAAAGGTGCAGTGCAGTATATACTTTGATTTGTCAGATGATATCTAAAATTTCAAATGTTATAAGTAAAATATTTTAAAGCCTTTATAAATTCAGCCATGTGAGATATCTTATGCTTTCACAGCATCTCATTTACTTAAGAATAGGAAATAAATTCCTATCTCAAAGTAAAAGACATAAAAATAGGCTTACATAGGTTAAAATAAAATAGGTTAGTTTATATCTATTTACAACATTTGTGTATATGGGTGAGGGATGGAATGAAACAAAGTCCTCTATATGTTTTACGATTTCTGTTGGAAGTGTACCACCATGAAAAAGAAAGCAAGTGATGGGCCTAAACTCATCACTAAATCTGAGCATTCTTTCAGGTTCTGAGGTTGCATCTCCTGCTAAGGATGGCTTGCTGAGCTGGAATGGTTGAAGCATACCAATAAGAGGAAGGAAGGTGATGTGATTAGTATCTTATCTGTTTGTCCTTGAATTCCACACTCCGTTGACCTCATCTGAGTTCACATAGGCTGTCTGGGGAAATGTGTGCTGGGGAAAAGGCAGAAGAGATTAGAACACTAGTCCATAAGGAAGTCAGCTCATTCTAAATACGAGGATGCTATAACTACTCAGTTTTTGTGCTCTGTGATGAATTCTCTGGTAATGTCTTCAAATTACTTACTGCCTGTGGCTTATTTGTGTATTACTTAATGACATTTACAGATAAAAATGCATTTTTAAGGATTTTTTAAAATCCAAACCAGATTTCCATTTTCATACACAAAAAAATATGTTGTTTTAACAACTGCTCTTCATTCACACTCTTCACATTTATTTGAGAGGTCACACATAATGCATTTTAAAATCATACCAGTGTAGGTCATCATTTGGCTCCATCAGAAGACTGTGGAAGTATAGGAGCCCATGCCAACCTTGCGTACTAGGGACTGTCAAGCACCAGAGACTTGAGGCTTAAAGTCCCTAAAGATAGCTGTGATACCGGCATAGATATCTTTGTTGTCAAGGGTTGTTCTGAAGATGTTAGAGTCTACTACAACAATTCATAGAAAACAGTGCTCTGTAATGGGCTGATGGCTGTTCCAAAACCATTAGCCTCATGAGACTTCTGTTATTTTGTGGGAGGCAGTAGCAGAAGCCTGCTGAGTGTGGAAATGGAACATATTTCCAAAACATCTGTTGATACTATATATGTTGAGTTAATTGCATTTCAAAATTGTCATGTTTTTCAACATAGGACATCTGTAGTGGTAGGCAATATCCGTAAAGTGCAAACAAAAATGGAATTAAATGTACAATAAATATATGAGGACAAATAACACTTTTCAATAGAGAAACAAACATGCGGAGTATCTCCTTTATCTGCTATCCCTTTCTCTTAGGAAATATGCTTTCTCTGTTCAACAGCCTAGCACCAGACCAATAGATGGGTTACATGATCCAAGCATCACTGGGGTTTTAGTAACTTTCTAGTCATGTAAGACAAGTTGTTACCCGTGTCCTAACTTCTACACTCCTACGTACTTGACCTTTGCTAAGTGTGTTTAATATACAATACTGAAGTTTCCCATACATGGAGCGAGACAGATTTGATGCTTAGTCTGGGAGTCACAGAATCATAGAATTACCAAGGTTGGAAAAGACCTCCAAGATCATCTAGTCCAACCATCCACCCACCACCACCACTACCCCAATAAACCATATCCCTTAGTACAACATTTGAACTTTTCTTGAGCACCTCCAAGGATGGTGACTCAGCCACCTCCCTGGGCAGCCTGTTCTAGAGACTGACCGCTCTTTCAAAGAAGAAATTTTCCTAATATCAAACTTGAATCTCCCCTGGTGCAACTTGAGGCCATTTCCTCTAGTCCTATTCCTAGCTACATGGGAGAAGAGGCCAACCACAACCTTCCTTCAGGTAGTTGTAGAGAGCTATAAGGTCACCTCTGAGCCTCCTTTTCTCCAGACTAAACAATCTCAGTTCCCTCAGCTGTGCCTCATAAGAGTTGTGCTCTAGATCCCTCACCAGTTTTGTTGCTCTTTTCTGGACAAGCTCTGGGGTCTCAATACCTTTCTTGTAGTGTGGGGCCCAAAACTGAGCACAGTACTCAAGGTGCAGCCTCACCAGAGCTGAGTATGGGGGAATGATCACCCCCCTGCTCCTGCTGGCAAAATTATTTCTGACACAAGTCAGGATGCCATGGACCTCCTTGGCTATCTGGACAAAAATCTCATGTGCTAATCACTGGGGTGGTAAACTTACTTGATAGAATATACAAAAAAAAGAGGAGGTTTTAAACTTTTGAAGTTAATCATGGCCTGGAGCTGCTGTGTATGCTTCAGTACACAAGTATATGTCATAAAAGAATATATTCCTGTGCTGTTACAGGGACATGAGAGCTCTCATTTGCAGTATCTCCTGCAATATTCTAGATAGCAGCTTACACACCACCATTTTGAATGAAAACACTCTGTGCCTATTCTGTTCAAGCTGGGCTGTTACGTCTGATGTGAATGTTTCAAACCAACAGCCAACATGTAAGAGTCTTTTCACACAACTCAGAGCAATCTGAATGAATTAAGTTTGGTCAGAGCATGGCTGGAAATCTAGGCTTCTTTGAAGTCTCAGACATTAGCACATCTTTCTGAGTTGTTAATAAGAGGTGACTTATCTAGGCAGCCAGCTCAGAAAGGAGAAGAATGCCTCTGAGTTTCCTCAGTAGTACCTCTATAATTACCGAAGAGACTTTTCCCTGAAACCTAAGTGGATTAGGAAGGGTTTTATCAATTACTTACTTGATCTTGGTAACTTAATTCATCTACGATATATTTCAGATTTGATGGAACTCTACCCGTGTTCCATCAAAAGTCTACTTTCTATCTATCACATACTGCATCGGGAAAGACGCAAGAAAAGTGAGCTGTGTAGACCTTTTCTTAGACGTGTAAGAAAAAAACAGTGTCTTCATATATTAGGCCTGGAACTTTGGCTCTGCCCATTTTTCTAGGAAGTGGAGGAACAGTAGATGAGGTAGAAGGGCTAGAGTGTGATGGAGGCTGAGCTACAGAGAATTGTGTTTACCGATATTGCTCTCATGAATGGTCACTGCTGTGCTAGAGCCTCTTTTGCCAACTAACAGTACTACTGCCTGTTGTATTGCCTCTTGTCTTTTTGCAGCTATGGCACGTAGCTTGGGTTTCCAGGGTTCTGTTGTCAACAAAGTAGACAGGGACTTTATGTCTTTTTTTGTTGTTCTTGCCAGTCTGTCTATCTCCAAAAAAAAATCAACCTGACTTTTATCTAAAACAAGCCTACCTTCAACATAGGAACGAATTTACTGAGCTGAAAATGGAAATGTGTGCAGAATGTGATTATTTTGAATGGCAATTCTTACTCTTTAAAGGTATGTCTGGAAACATAGAGCAGTTTGGAAAAACATCCTACAGCTGTTGCTTTATATTAATGACATTAGTGCACTTTCTGCTCCCACATGTGTGTTCTGATAAGCTCATAACTGG
Source organism: Gallus gallus (assembly GCF_016699485.2). Classification (NCBI taxonomy): domain Eukaryota; kingdom Metazoa; phylum Chordata; class Aves; order Galliformes; family Phasianidae; genus Gallus; species Gallus gallus. Next base: position 25,050,371 of record NC_052533.1, read on the forward strand.
AAAAAAAAAACGAAATAATAAATTTTGCCCCAAACCTTCATGAGTCCTGTTTTGAAAAACATTCGAAACATAGCATTTCATCTTTTTCACTTTGAAAGAACTTTTCCTTAGGAATTTATCTTCACATCTCAAAGAAAAGTGTTTAAATTCTAATTGATTTCTATTCTTACATATTTTTGTGAATAAGTATGATTTATGGAGACAATTGAAAAATCACTTTTGCTTCAGAAAATATTTCAAAATTTTGCTTCCTTATTTCAATTTGAAACAACAAGGAGTTTGAAATCTTGCAATAGTTTCCAGGTGGCAAATGTATCTTGCTTTCCTCCTGACATTATTATGCAAAACTAAGTGAAAAACCACTAAGCTTTGGCATGGTGATTTAAATATTTAAGCCACTTCAGATGAAACTGCTCTCTAGTTAAGCGACTTTTCCCTTTCTTTTTCCCTACTACTGTCAGTAGCTTACTGCTCTTTTGTTAATGTAGTTAGGCCCTGGATTAAGTGGGAAACAGCAGGAATAGTTTAACAGGAACTTTTAATAGGGTGAGTTTTACTACTTCTTGAGAAATGCAGGTGTGTTGATTCAGGTATGATACCAATAGCTGAGATAAGTGATGTTTCTCATCTGAAGTGCTTACACAGCTGCAAATGTTCTGTTAACTGATATTATAAGGAAGCCTTGCAAGGATTAGTCTTGCAAAAGACTTTAGGAAGTTTAAGAAAACTGACATTTAAATTAGGTAGAGAGCATAACCATAGAGTGAGTATTTTGCTGTTGCTACCACATAAAAACACTTATAGTCAAGATTTGTTCTTTTATTTGCAGTTAGGATCATTCGTGAAAATATACTTGTTAACGTAACTTTGTGCTGTGCTGAATGTTGGGTTTATTGATGCTGAAGAAAATGCCCTTGATCTAGCATTTGTTCAAATTTCTCTACGTATCAAATTGGTTTGGAACCTCATGTTCCAGATTTGACATAAATATATCTGCAGACATTATAGAAATTATCCTGAACTTACTGCTCCCAGGAGTTTTTTGTGCTGCAGCCCATTCTACAAAAAATATTTGTCTATGAAACATAATTTACTGGGTATAGGGAAAATTTCCATGCATCTTTCACTGTGTTATACTGTTCATTGATAGTGTGAAGACAGTGTGAAACATTATTGTTTGCTACAGGGTTTTTTGGTAGAGTACTCTGCAAGGATTGAAGTTTACAGATTTATTATAGTATCATGCAGTACATTTATTCTTGGCATAATATTTACTAATCATATACTACTTAGAAGACAAACATTAGTTTATGAGTGTGAAACAAAATAATTCCTTAGAAAAATACACATAAATCTTTCTATGAAAGATACTAGCTGTTGGTATAAAAGGGCTTTCTTTTCATGTATTCTGGTGGAATGACGTATATCAAGGACTACTGAGGTTGAAAAATCAACTCTTCTGTCTAGTAGGAAATACTGGGTTGTGGTATGTACTTCAGAAGACCTATTTTTGTAATGTGTTTCAGTAAACTGCAGTGGAACATACTAACACATTTTAAATGGTCTTCAGTTTGGGGTTTATATAAATTTTATTGAGATGGGAAAATAAGACATGTTCAAAGAAAAAGAAATCATTCAGTTTTGGAATGGGCTTTACCAATATTAAAATGCTGTTCAGATTCTAAATTTTCTGAAATGACCTTCATACTCAAATGAGTGGCTACAAAAACTGGTCTAGAGATCTTGTTAAAATTAATGATATTCAATTTTAAAACTAGCATTGCTAACCACTTTTTTTTCCCACACTTCCCCCTTGTTCTTCAATGAAGAAATCATACTATGTTCAGTGTAGGAAGATGAAATATGCTTTCTTAGCTGTACTAGAAATCTACTGGAGGGAACGAGCCAATTTTGAAGAATGTCGTTGGAGAACTATATTTCTCAGTGCTCTGGTCCAAAACTGTGTTACACAAATTGAGTATCTTTAAATGCGCATTTTTTTTTCCCACATCTAATGCCACGCTGAGACTTACTCTTTTCTTACTCAGTCAGGAATGAATTAAATTTGATCAGAGAAAAAGACTTCTGAAACATGAAAAATATTAATGTAAGACTTTTTTTTAGATATATAAGTAACTGAAGAAGAGAATGGAGTCCAGGAGCCTCCTATGCATGAGAATATCTGTAACCTCTTATCTCTACTGCCCACCACAGAAATGAAGCAAATCAACCTCAAGTGCTGGAGATCTTATAATATGTTCTCTATAAATAGTGATCTATGGATAAAGTATTAAAGAAATTTCATACATGTTGTAATGAGGAATTTTCCCATTGTAACATTTGATAAGTCTGTAACTGACTTTTGTAATGATATGCTCAAGGAGACCACAGCTCTGTCATGCAGATATATATATATTCTGTTTGTAACTAAAATAGTAAAACTTGCCATCTAGTATTTTAAGGAATTAGCATGAAGTGTTTTGAGGTTTCAGCATATTATTACTGGAGAACTATTTTTATCTTCAGAAGTTTTTCTTTAAAGCTTGTTAAAGAGAAATCTTCTTTCATGTCTAAAAATAAGTAGAGGTAAACTAAGATATTCAGAATGTCATGGTGATGACAGAAATCCTCATAAAACCCATGTTAGTTATAAGAAGTTTCAGACTTGATGCAATTTTTGGATGCAGAGATTGCTGTGAATTTTGAATATGAGAGATGCTTGGGGCTTATCTTTCTGTCCTCCCTCCACACAGATAGTAGTATTTTTTTCTTTATAAGGTGAAATTGTTGTGCTTTGTCCAAGGGGCTTTGCTCTGACAATAACTATTATAAAGATGGCCCAGTCATTTTCATTCCCTCAGCAGGCATAGTGTGTTTGAATAACAGGAAAAAGCATGTGGCTTTGCTGCACGTAGTGCTTAGGGAACAGTGAAGAGAAAGCTCATGCAGAGATGGAAGTGAGGGTCGTGCGTACTTAGAGTGGTGCTCTTAAGGTCTCCGTTTATCACTGAAGAGGGAATGAAGGCTTTGGGGACTGGGAGAAAATGTGGTAAATGCAGATCTACCAGTTAACCTCTTGACAGTGAGTGAGTATATAGGGAGTAGTTGCTATGCAGGATTTAATCATAAGCCTCCAGAAGAGAGTAGTAGGCATGTTGAAAGCAGGATGAAATTTCACAAGAATTCAGTCTAACACAGGTGGCTAGAAATGATTATAAAAAGAGCAACATCTGACATGTTTGCCTGGCTTCTTCTGTGAATTACTGAATCAATAGATAACGATGTGTCTCTACATGCTGTTTAACTGCCTTTCTGATAAGGATTTGACAGTGTATCAGAAATAAGCTGATCTATAAAATCATAATGTATAACATGCATGCTTGTGTCAAACAGATTACGTCAGGAAAGTTAAGATGGGAATGTATGAAAGGCAAGAAATTTTGGCAAATCTGATTCAGGTTGCAGTAGTCTACACAATTATAAATATCATAAAGAATACGTATATAAAACACTTTGATAAAAATTTGCTTTAAAAGTGTCTAGATATTGAGACAATCAATTTTATTGAATGAGTGTGTGCAGGATGCCAGTTATTAATGGAGTATATATATGGGTTATATACATAATGGTAATTAGGAAAATGAGGGACATTCTGGGAGTCTGCAGATTTTTGCACACACAGTTGTGGTTAATCACTGGTTTTGATTAAGCATCAGATACTGGACTGTAGGGAAAAATTGTGTTCTTAATGAAATCAGTGACTCCATGACTAAACCTTAGATACAAAAACACCCTCCTGCACTGACAAACTTGGAAGAAAACTTTTCTAACGTGTTGAACAACTGTTATATGGACAAAAACTCACCTTAATCACTAAGGAGAAAGGCTAATAGGTGCCTAGAGTGAAGATGAGGTTTCTATAAACTGAAATTTTGGGTTTTTGATTTCTTCCTAGTTAAACATAAGAGGAGAAAAGGAGATGACTGGAAGGTAAACAAACAAACAAACAAACAAAAATCTTCAACAGCAATACACAAAAAGCACAGGCCAAGAAGAATTAGAACTTATAGAAGATTACCAAAATCAGGAATCAGCAATTGATGAAGAATGTTTTGAAGTCAGATATGAAAATCAGACCATTGCAAATTAAAATGTGTTTGGAATACTGGATATGGGCTATGTACTGTTATAGAACTCCAGTTTCCAATATCGTTACTGCTTTTTCAGTATAGATCAAAGAAATAATGAAAAGTGGAGTGACTTTGAAGTTTCTTGAATATTCCTTATTTTCTCATTAAAAAAAGTGACGGGAAAAAAGAGGACTGGGTTAGACATAGGTTTGGAAAACTTTCTCAAGTTATTGCATTTAAAGGAATTCAGCTATTACTGCTTGAGGAATTCTGAAATGTAAAGGAATCCCACAAAGCATGTTTTAGCATCATGTCTCAAATGACTTTTAGGGAAGTTGACTGATCAGGAAGAATTTTTAGCTTCTGCTCCATGACACCTTTCATGCTGCTACTGAATATAGTGCCAGAAAAACAGTGAATTACCTAGTCTTGTTTTTGAGACCTATACCTCTTGTTTGGTGTCAGCTATTTGTTTTATCTTAGAACTCATTGAAATATAGGAGAAGAAAGAGGAAGGGATTGCATATCTCATCAGAGAATCTGAAGATATTGGTGTATAAAGTGGAGTCAGAAACAAACACAGATTGCCAGAGTAATTTGACAGTATTTTTTTGTACATAACTTCATATTAAGTTTTAAAATTTACATCTATGCATAGAAGATGAATAAGCTTTTTCACAGTGGGTTTTCTTAAGCATTACATTCTTTCTTTGCAGAAGAAAGAACAACTGTTTTTTACGTCAAAGTTGCAGGGTAAGTCCTGCAAATATAAATATGTCTAGTATTCATGATGAGAGAAATGAATACTCAAGTGATTAAATGTCTGAGATACTTGGAAATAAATTACATTTAGTTTCCTAAACCAATAACCTCTTCAGTAATAAAAAAAATAAAAGAAACTAATTTCACTAAATATTTGTACTGTGAAGATTGCTTGTGAAGTGTTTTTAATAAACATAATGCAAAACAGGAAGGCATACTACAGCTTCTCCTTTTGCAATTAAGGAATAAGCAGATGTAAAGATGGAGAAGTAGAACATTGAAAATAGATTCATTGAAAATACTTGGTTTGGTGTAAGTTTTCTGTGCAGATAATGCCCTAAGCAGCAGAGCAAGGTACTGTGCAGGTGGGGGAGGGAGAGGTAGTAGAAGTTTAAGTCTTATCCTGGAATTAGGTTTGATTTGATGCTTGAAATGTCAGAAATAAGTCTATGATCTGCAGAATTGTAAAATCTATACCATTAATGGGCAGTAATAAGAAAAGAAGTCAAACAGATGATTCTCCTCTCAGCTGCACATCAAAATAATTTAATTTAAATTTTGTTTTTTACTTTCTCATTTAAACTGCTGAGAGTAACAGAATAACCAGGTCCTAGAAGAGGGCCATTAGGACGCCATTTTTAGATTTAGTTCCAGATCAGAGACTTAAATCTAGGTGTCTGCGTGTGAGCTGGGAATCTCCACTCACAGTGGAGCAATCAGGGCTTGCTTGATTCAGTTGCTTAAGCATGGCTACCTGGTGCCAATTGAAAATCAGACTGCCCTGGCTGCAAGATCTTGGTTCAGAAGGGCTTGGATTTCCCATTTTTCTTATATTTACATTTACATTACTTTTACATTTGTGCACCTGGAAGCAAAAAGTATCAATTTTGAACAACTGAATTGAGCCCAAAGTATTTATGGTTACTGGAGCCTAAATAGGCATTGAGATGATCAGCTATAAATCTTGTGATCTTGAAGAATGTGGGCCTGGCAAAAAAGCAGAGCTAGGACCCTGTGCTTTAGGGGAGCAAACTTCTGGCTGCTCCAGGAACTGCTGAGTGGGATCCCCTGGGAAACTGTCCTTAAGGGCATGGGTACAGAACAGAGCAGGCAGTTCTTTAAGGACACCCTTCTGAGAATGCAATGGCTCTTCATCCCCCAGCAGAAGTCGAGCAGGGAAGGCAGGCAACCATTGTGGCTGTGCAAGGACGTGCAGCTTAAACTGCGGGAAAAGAGGGAAATGTACAGAAAGTGGAAGCAGGGTTGTGTAGCCTGGGAGGAATACAGGGCTGTTGTCCGTGTATGTAGAGATTGGATTAGGAAAGGCAAGGCGCAGATGGAGCTGAACTTGGCAAGGGATGTGAAAGATAAGAAGGGGTTCTACAGGTACATAGGTAGGGGGAAACAGGCCAAGAAGAGTGTTCCCCCTCTAATGAAAGGTAATGGGGAGCTGGCTTCCTCAGACATAGAAAAAGCTGAGGTACTCAATGAGTGCTTTGCCTCAGTCTTCACAGGTGGTCAGGATTCCCATGTCAGCCAGGACCATGAGCCTCTAGGTTAGGGTGTGAGGTGTGGTTTCTGTCCCACTGTAACAGTGGAACAAGTCTGAGTCCTCCTCATGAAATTGAGTGTGTATAAGTCCATGGGGCTGGATGATATTCATCCTAGGGTTCTGACAGAGATAGCTGATGTGGTTGCCGAGCTGCTTTATATTTCAAATAATATTTGAAAAATCAAGGCTGTCTGGTGAAGTCCCTGGTGACTGGAAAAAGGGAAACATTATTCCCATTTTTATGAAAAAGAGAAAGGAAGACCCGGGGAACTACAGGCTGGTGAGCCTCACCTCTGTGCCTGGGAAGATCATGGAGCAGATCCTGGAAGATCATGGAGCGGGCACATATGAGATAAAAAGGTGATTTGAGACAGCCAGTATGGCTGTCATTTTTCCTGACTAATCTGATGGCCTTCTGTGATGGAGTGACGGCTTCAGTGGACAGGGGAAGGGCAATGGATGTCATCTACCTGGACTTCTGCAAAGCCTTTTACATGGTCCCTCACCACATCCTTCTCTCTAAATTGGAGAGGCATGGATTTGAAGGATGGACTGTTCGATGGATTAGGAATTGGCTGGCTGGACGCAGCCAAAAGGTTGTGATTAATGGTTCTGTGTCAGGGTGGAGGCCAGTCACAAGCAGTGTCCCTCAGGGGTCAGTCTTGGGACCAGTTGCTCTTCAACATCTTCATCAGTGACATAGACGATGGCATCGAGTGCACCCTCAGCAAGTTTGTGGATGACACCAAGCTGAGTGGTGCAGTTGATATATAGGAAGGAAGGGAAGTCATCAAGATGGACCTCGACAGGCTGGAGAAGTGGAACCATGAAAACCTAATGAGATTCAATAAGGCCAAGTGCAGGGTGTTGCACTTGGGTAGGGGCAATCTCAGGTATTTATACAAACTGGGGGAAGATCTCCGTGAGAGCAGCCCTGCAGAGTAGGACTTAGGGGTCCTGGTGGATGAGAAGCTGGACATGAGCCAGCACTGTGTGCTTGCAGCCCAGAAGGTCAACTGTGTTCTGGGCTGCATTAAAAAAGGAGTGGCCAGCAGGGAGAGGGAGGTGATTGCCCCCTCTACTCAGCTCTTATGAGGCCCCATCTGGAGTACTGTGTCCAGGCCTGGGGCCCCCAGCACAGGAAGGACGTGGAGCTCTTAGAGTGGATCCAGAGGAGGGCCACTAAGTTGATCAGAGAGCTGGAGCGCCTCTCCTATGAGGAAAGGTTGAGGGAACTGGGCTTGTTTAGCTGGGAGAAGAGACAGCTCTGGGGAGACCTCACTGTGGCCTTCCAGTACTTGAAGGGAGCATATAAACAGGAAGGGGTATGGCTGTTTATGTGAGTGGATAGTGTTAGGACAAGGGGGAATGGTCTTAAACTGAGACAGGGGAGGTTTAGGTTAGATATTAGGAGAAAGTTTTTCACACAGAGGGTGGTGACACACTGGAACAGGTTGCCCAAGGAGGTTGTGGATGCCCCATCCCTGGAGGCATTCAAGGCCAGGCTGGATGTGGCTCTGGGCAGCCTGATCTAGTGGTTGGTGACCCTGCATGTAGCAGGGGGGTTGAAACTAGATGATCATTGTGGTTCTTTTCAACCCGGGCCATTCTATGATTCTAAGTCTGGGTTCTACTACCTATATTCACTAGGTCTCCAGGGACAAGAGAAGCAGCCTGGGCAACTAGTGTGCATGTGCACTCCTCGGCTGAGTCCTACACCGGAAGAGTGCTCAGTTCTGTTGCCCACCTAGTGTTGTTTGAGACACTGTAGGCGTGTGTGCTATCAGTATGGGTTTCACAGAAGTAACACAGAGTACCGGTACCCTTCTAGGGGACGACTGGATGTCAGGCTACTCTAGACTGTCCCAGTAGCAATAAATACCTATTTTTAGGTAAATTAATATAGTTTTATCTGTGAAGGTCAGAACAAGTGCCATAAAGCACCCTAAAATGTTCTGTGATAGGGAGCTGTATAATTCCACCCTTTCCCCTGCTCCAGAACAGTCAGGTTATTAGGATGCTCTGCTTCAGGTTTTTTGTTTTTTTTTTTTAAAGATTAAATTAACTTTCAGAGGTATTTTTAAATAAAGAAAATTAATAGCATAATAAGAGTACTTTGTCAAGGCACAGGTTTAAATCTATGTGGAAAAGGACTCTGAAGAAAATCCCTATAACAGGATTCAGATTCAGAGGTACAGAACCTGAATAGCACAGGTTCAGCTGGAATTAGCGCTAGAGCTGGATTTGGATTAGGAGCACTCACCAGCTGCAGGGGATACAGAATTAGAATTATAGGATCATAGAATCATCTAGATTGGAAAAAACCTTCAAGATCACCAAGTCCAAACATCAGCCTGACTTCTGAGTCCCATTACTAAGCTGTGTCCCTTAGTGTCACCTCCCTTAACACAACTTGAGACCCATTACTTGTGTCCTACCATTTGACACCTGAGAAAGGAGTTCAACCCCCTCCTTGCTGCCACCTTCCTTCAGGGAGATTTAGAGAGCAATAAGGTCTCCCCTCAGCCTCCTTTTCTCCAGACTAAACAGCCTCAATTCTCTCAGTCACTCTTTATAACTTTTTTTTTTTTTTTTTTTTTAATAAATGATGGAAACATAAGAAAGCAGCACTTCTTCTGGAATTTTCTTATTTTTTATTTTCTTATTTTTTGTTATGCTTAAATTTTGAAAAAAAAGATGGTTTCATTTCAATGAGATCCTAAAGAGAAGGAAAATTTAATGTCCAAATGAACACTTGGCTTAGGAATCTAGAGTAGGCTCAGATCTAGGAAATAAAAGTTATTCACCCTGCAGTGCACTGGGCTGAAGGCAAATTTAAAATTCCTAACATCATGTCATTTCAGAAACAATCAGCAAGTGCAAGTGTATTTTATAACAATAACAGATAATGCTAGATTTATTACATTGGTTTTGCTGGTGCTGAGGTTGTGTCTTATGATTACATCATTACTGTTTTTAGTAGTCTGATTTTGATGTTTGTGTGCTATAGAGGAGAATCTTGAAGTTGTGTTTTAATGCCTTAAAATGAGGTCTCATCATTATTCCGTACTCAGTAATATTTGCTGCCTTACTCTAGATCATCAAAGTCCCAAGATATATTCTGAAATAAAAATTAGTACTGCATTGTCTATAATAATAATAATAAAGAATAAAAATGGATAGTTAAAACCTTGTATATATTAAAAACCACAGTATTACATTTGCAAAGAATTTTCTCCTGACATCAAGATACAGTGTTTTAATTCTATCAGCCATAAGGAATGTGCAAAGTACATCCTCTTATCTCTTATTGCTAACAGAAATGGCAGTACTCTAAGATCTCAGAAGGCGATTGTAGGATATCAAATATGTAAATTAAAAGGTGGAAGACTGGCCAAGTTGAAAACTCTTCAGAGGTTCCTGCTGTCACTAAGTAACTTTTAGATAAAGCTGAGGAATGAAAATATGTGCTTTCTATGGACATAAATCTTTTTTTTTTTTTTTTTTTTTTTTTTGATGGCGAGTTTCTTTTATTAGGTGGTTTGGTTCAAGGAGAACTGAAATAGTTTGTAAATTATGTTGTAGCTATTATGGCTATTTGTTCATATGATAAAATGGCTACATTTCTCTGCCAGTAAATCATGACATTTAGAAGGAATAGAGAAGTCCTTGGAAAAGTGAATATATTTACAAAAACAATATTTCTCTCACTCTCTACAATAATTCATGGGTTAATTAAAGACCTATTCTAAAAGGTATAAAGATTCTATAGTATTGATTTTTTTCATGATTAAAACAAAGCAAAATCGTAAATATCAACAGTTTTATTGCAAATGGCTTCATTAACATGCAGCACAAAACATACGCCTACGTTGTTGATACCATTTTTCCTGTTTATTCCATGGCAGTTACGCAAACTGGCAGCACTTAACATGATTATGTCAAGATCTCACACAAGTTAGCTCACAGCCAAGGGCTGACATGTAGAGTCAATATGCCAGGGCTAATTATGTTGATGTCACAAAGTTACCTTTCTTTGTGCATGATAAATGTTTCACGTAGATTAAAGTATGTTTGTATACTGTGAATTTTACACTAAAGATTGCACCAAAAGGTCAGCAGTCTTTGATGCAATTTAATTACAGTATTTTTGATTATGCATGCCTTGTAATCAGAGGCTCTGATCAAAGTCAAGTGTGGGATTTGGAAAAAAAAGTGTGTATTATGACTTTTAATCATCCTTTCTGCTCAATGATTATGTCTGGGAGGACTAGTAGGGTCTGAATGTTAACCTTGGAAATGAATGCTTTGACTACATCCACTGTACTTTGTTTTTAGTTCTTCACAAATTGAAGGTATTAGCATATTCTTCTCTGTGAGATTTTGTGTAGTCCATGACTTGCACGTGTGAGGAGGAACAGAAAATGCTTTTTATATTTTGCAGCAATAAAAACTGTTCAAGGCTTCCAGTTCTTCCTTCTGTTTTTATAGCATTCCCTTACTGCTAATGGAAGGCATGTTGCTTATTTTGTAGTATGTAAACTGCTCTTTCTTCTCCTATGTTGCTTAATATTTTTTAAATGAGCATAGTCACTTGGTACTTCAAGTGTATGGCTTAGCTTCTGGGGAAAAAAGTGGATATGAACACACTGGAGGATAAATTCCTGCCCTTGTTTATCTAGTTTTCTTCCGTGTTCCTTAAAATTGTACAGCTTTTTGGCTTACCTCACCATAGGGACCATATCTGGTCAAGAAAATCCATAACCTTTCCATCCTCCTCAGTTACCAGAATCGTTGCTAGTTTATGCAAATTATAATGGTGAGGAGAATTTTTATGATAATACATTGAATATTCTACAAGTACCTTTCAACTTTTTTTTATCGTATTTTCACTCTGAGGTGGAAATACAATTTTGGTAGGTTTATGTATTGCAAAATGGACTTGTCTCCTTTTTCTTGTTGTTTGTTCCTAATGCAGTTACAATACTCTTTTCTTCTGCGAAAATATCCATGAAAGATTGGTGATATGCATGCTGGCCATATCTGGTGTTTTTATGTTTTTTATATGTGGTGAAAAGGGGTTCACCTAACTGTCAGTTGGTGTGCATACCTTGAATATATGCAAGATATCTGTTATTCTGGAAATAGAAACTACTCTTTAGCCAGTGTAAGTTTATAAAAAACAATTCACAAGGTATTTTTTCCCTTTCCACAACTGAGAAACAAACTTTTTATCCTGTTTGGATAGATAAATATGTTGTAGCACAGCTGAATTCTTTAATCCCTCTTTCCTTCCCACTTCCCTTCAGTATACATTTATTCAGTAATGACAGTTTGTGGAAAAACTCTCCGGAGGGATATAAAATCTTGGCATCTGTATTCCTTTTTGGAACCAAACATTCTGAAGAGCTATCCTTGTTGCCTAATGAACCAAAACCCAAAACCTTGGATTTCATTATGGTTATGATTCCTTAACCCACTAGAGTCTCTCATCAGAATGTGGTCTCATTAAGTGAAAGAGACATTGTGCACCACTCCATTAAAATGTGCTAAGCTAACGTGTTGTCTGATGTGAGGTGAGATGAAATAAAATCATTTCAGATCTGTTCCTAGTGGACTGTAACATATATCATCAGCTGGAAAAATATGTGAGACAGTTCAGAATTCTTCGTTGTGGAAGCCCAGTTCTGAATGCATGTGTAAAGTAATGAGTCCAGAGAGGCATGGGCTTCTTCTGAGTGAAGAAACTAGGTTGCCTGTGTTGTGGTTCAGATGCAGCCACTTCCAGTGTTTCTTTGAAAAAAAAAAATCACTGGAACTTACATTTTGCCTGGTGTTTGCACATATATCCAAGAGGTGAGAGAGCAAGGAGCCTTTCTTCACATACATGTCCCACTTTACAGACCTTGGGCACAAAAACAGGCTCTAATTTCTTCCATACCAAGAGATCAAGGGACTGTTTCTTGCTGCTGACAATTTGGAGATCAACAGAATGATTTCTGTGCTTTTGCAAATAGAAAGATCAGAGCTGAAACGTGCTTTGAGATAGTAAACAATGTGTTTCCCCCAGAGAAGCTGTAATAAGAGTCAGAGGGGAAGAAATTTCATGCAATGCAAAGGCTGAGGTACTTTGGGAATCTGTTATCCAGGGAAAATCCAATAAAGATCAGATTAACAAACAGAAAGTCAAGGCTTTGAGTATGCAATTAAATAACCAAACTCAGTGCAGAATTTCTGTAACTGGGGCATGTAAACTTAACTCCTAAGTAGGTGTTCAGCTAGCTATTTACATATAAAGTATATGATCATGTATTGGTGCTTACAAATTGCATTTGGGATTTCAAGAGGCACATTTCAAGACGATGACTGAAAGGGCATAGCAGAGTGAGATCTTTGCACTCAGTGGCTTTTCTTCTTCATCTAGGAAGGTGATATTTGAACATCATACACAAATATTAAAATTTTCTATTGAAATCCTCTGTAGCTGTGTACCAGTAAGTTGGTCCTATTGTCCCATGTTAAGTTGTGCATACTATTGGCACAATGGGTAAGATCACAAGACAAAATATGAGAAAAAATGAGGATTAGTGTGGTCTGTGGTATTAAACTATCTCCTTTGAAACGCTGGTTGTCAGAAGTGAGGAAAACATGTTAGACTTCCCTGTCAAGAGTGTTCATGTTGGGCCAAGCATACTATGGGTCACTGAATACTTGAATTGTTCTTGAATATTTCAGCACATTTAATTCCTCAAATGCCGCTTTATACACTGTGCACAAGGTTGATGTGGCCACGTAGTGAGTTCTCTTTTTTTCTCACCCCAAGAATTAATTTGACTTTTCCTGTGCCTAAGAAAAGTACTCCTGTTTGGCTTAAGCGCAAAGATTTATAGGAAAAAGAGCAAACTAGAGAAAGAGTAATGATTTGTAGAAAGCTGCAGGAGTTCTGAGTCCCAAATCCAAATGTGACATTGCTTACAATTACATACATAGTGTTCCCATGCATTTATCCCAGCTATAACCAATAGCTAATAACAAATTATAGAGGCCCAATGTGATTTACACACAGAGGTTTCTATACAGGGTTTTGTGTGAATAAAAATGACTATTATTTCTTTTTCTATCCAGAGAAAGGAATAAATCGAATTCTTGTGGAGAATATAATTTTCTTCCATTTAGTTTTAAATAGCATTAGCACAGCAATCAGGTTTTGAGGTGAAAGATAAATACTTCTGGACCTGGGTCTGAAAATGTACAAAACATTAGACAATAAAGAGAACAACTCCCTCGCCTTTTTATTTCAAAGGGCATTAATATTTTGCTGTATAGGTGGATAGCTTCTCTGCCTGCTTTGCTGCTAAGTGACCTATTTCATTATTTTTAAACTGTATTAAATGCCCTCTGGAAGTATATAAAAAAAAATTAAAAAAAAATAGACATTTAAATTTTAGCATCATTTTAAATACACATTTGATATCACAGTATAATCATGCCACTATTGGTGATTGCTTCCAATATTACTGTTCCTTCCACAACAGAAATTTCAGAGCTTATTGTAAATATGTAACAGTATGGAGAAAACTGTTCAACTCTGTCAGGAGAAAAGTAAATGTGATGTCAATAATCCTTAAACTTCACTTTAAATTACACAGGGAGATCAGTGTCCTGTAGTTATGAAAGGCAGCAGTAACACAGTGACAAAAACAATATGAGGTGGTCATCTCCAGCATTCAGAAAAAGGGAACCAAACAAATAAAGGTAAGACTCCAAGTATAAGCAGGGGGGGAAATGTCTGTTCCTCTGTACTGCAGAAGGGAGAAGGCTGAGGGGCAAGCTGGGGAGAGCAATGAAGGGTCTCCGCAAATGCATGGGTGTAGGGAAGGTGGGTTACAGGGACAGGGGATAGGGAGGTCTGAATCAGGAGCCAAGATGAAATCACGGCTCTGGTTTGTGAAGTTTATCTTGTCCCTTTCTCATGTTAGGTTGGAGCACATAAATGGCACCTCACATATCAAGTGGCTTTAATTGTGCTTTTAAAAGGGAGTGATTAGAAATAAACCAAGCAAGGTTAAACCTTTGGGCTGCTGCTCACGTTTCCCTGGTCTTTCACTAGATAGATTCCTCTGACTGCAGTGAGAATGCGCCTGAGTAAAACAATGAATAAGAGTCTTTGGTTATAGCTTTAATTATGGAACTGAGCTGCAGGAGAAATCAATGTCACATTCACTTAAATTTGCTGTCTTGGAGCATGTTATTGGCCTCTCTAAACCAGGGCCCTGCCTTTGTTAGGTGTGCAGATCTGAGGCAATCTTGTTGATTTTTTTTTCACTGTTTCCTTATAGTTGGATGGCTACAGTTCCAAGTAACTGCAAGATGTGGCAGCAGCTACTGCTGTTATTGATAAATGGTGCAGCCAATTCAACTAGGACATACTGAGGTGCCTTTGAGGTAGAGAAATAAGAGGATTTAAAGGCAAAGCCCTGGATAGAGTGATGTATGAAGTACTCAGTCTGGCTGGTTGCATTTGGCTGATAGCTGTGCTATAATGCATTCACAGCAATGAGCTACTGAAGGCAGCACTGTGTACCTGTGAAATGTCTGGATACATGGAGTGTAACTGCACCCCTCCTCAAGCAGATATTTCACCTGCTTCCTTCCCATTTGGGGAAAGGATGAACTTCTCTCAGTTTCTTAGGGGCCAGCTTGCTTCCGGTGATGTGCTGCTTTCATTTAGTCTACCCTTGTCTCTGTCTCTTTGCTCACACGGAGACCTTGGTTTGCTGTCTTTCTCCTACAAGAGAGGCTAAATTTGAGGAAGGCACTTTCTTAAATGTGTACTAGCAGAGACTCAGTAGCTGTATTGTGCCATCTCATTAGGATTCTTCCTTCAACTTTCAGACTTAGTTTTGGGCTCTTGCTGCCTTTTTCCTTTTCTGTCACTTACAAGTAGACATTTTTTCCTCTGTTTTTATGGCTTTGGATCTGAGAGGAAAAAAAAAATCAATAAAACATTCAAATAAAACCACAGTGAAAAACAAAGAAAGAAGCACACATAGAGCCCAAGGATGTATGCTCTTTTGGTGGTAATATACTTGAAAAGCTTTTATATTTCTGAGCAAGAGAGTATGATTGCTTTTGAAGGTTTATTCAAGGATACACACAAAAAATGCTTTGTGAATATCAGTGGATGAATACTTACTTTTATAATAGTCGATGACGGGAAAAAACTTGACACAAACAACATTTCAGCTTACATGGGTTATGAAAATGCAATGTAGTATAAAAACACTGTCACTATCTGATTCAGAAGATAAGCGGGAAGGAAGCAACTAGCCACTTTGAAAAGGCAAACATTAAGATTAAAGATTAGACTGTGGCATTTTGCTAGAATGCCCAACAGCTAGTTTGCTTGCACTCAGAAAAGCAAAGCCTTTTGCTGATTTTGTCACATTGTTTTTAACTGATATTTTGAAAAAATGCATCTGTGATAAAGATATAGGGGAAATAACCCGTAATGAGATGACAGGGGATATGATTAGATTATGAGAAATCCAGATCCCCCAGTTGAGAGATGATATTGAGAACAGACTAAGATGCAGCTAGACAGGTTGCGAAGAGATTAAGGTTTGCATGACACAAAGCTGTGAGCTAGTTGCACAGCATGATACAGGCTTTAAAAACAGACGTTTCTCCTTCCTTTGAGGAACCTTCAATTCACTGATCCTGAAGAGAAATAACTGATGAGAATTTAGGCAGGGTGCTTTGCACATCTACCAGATTGTGGCTGACAGGTGGCAGAGCAGAGCACTCAGGATGTTGTGCAACCAGGTGGGTTGCAGAAAATGAAGGCTACCTACAAACAGTGGGCTGCCTACAAACCATAAGCACTCAGGATGCAATCTTTTACTAGTAGAAATCGATGTAGCTCATACATGGGTTTATAGAGAGTTTATCTCAGAGGCATGACAAAATGTCCTTGATCCTCCCCTTTTGCACACAGAACATAAATATCCTGCCAAGCTGCTGGGACAGTGATGTTCACCATAAGCCACGAGAAAATGTACCAAAGTATTTGCTGTCAGTATCTCCCTATTGTCCTGATTTTAAACGCTATCTAATAGTTCCCTGTTTCCTTTCTTACAATTGCACCACATGGGAGGTTTATATAAAAGATTAAAAATAATAAGCCATATTCTTTCTTTGCAGAAGAAAAGGGGTTCTATAATCTATAAATCTATATTTTGTATCTCAGCTTGACTAAAATTTCAATCAACATAAAATTTCTGCAGAAGCAGTTTAATGGAGACCCAGGCTTTTTATTTACTTGTTTCTCAAGTGGTAGAGATGTTTTCAGCCCCCTAACATCCTGAGCTTCCATTAATATCTAAATCTTATATAAATTATTTGACTAGTAAGAGTAAATTTATTTCATTCAGTTTAATTAAAAATACTTCAGATAGCAAAAGCTAGTAGATTATCAGATGATACATTTATAACCACAACATTCTCCTGTCTCTGTAAATGTTAGGTCATGTCGCATTTTAAACATAGGATCCTTCGTTATATTTAGTTGTCATGACTCTTCACTGCCAGCTCCAGATGTCTTAATAATTGGAAATAGAGTAGGGATTACACATCCTTTCTACAGAGGACACAGATGAAAGGATCAAGGCTGAAGGGATAACATACGGAAAGAAGCAGAGGGAATTATTATTACCAAGTCCAACAAGCATTCAGACCAGGGTGTCAGAATGGATTGACTTCAATAAAAAAAAAAAAAAATTGCCCTAGTAACAACTGAGTAAAATGCATGAGTCAGGACCTCAAGAATTGGACTATTGTTTGATATTTCTGCAATATCTTTGCATGTCAGTCAGCATTAGTGACTGTCTGGGAAACTGACACTAGCTGAAAGAGTCTGGCTGTTAAGTATTGGCAATGGTCTGATTAGCCTTGTTTTAAAGGAGCATATGTGGTGTAGATTGCTGTCTTTATCCTTGACTTGTTGACTGGCATGTTCTACTACTCACACTTGTTGCAATCCACTTTGACATTTTCTTTGAATAAAAATACTCTGTGGTAGTTTCCTTCCCTACTGGCTCTCCAGCATCTTCACTCATAACTTGTTTAACGATAAGTGGAAAACATCAGTAGTACTGTACATAGCCTGTACATATATTTTTGTAGGACTAACAATGTGTTCAGGCATCTACTGTAACTGAAAGAATCTGAAGTAATTGAAAATTCACTCCTGGGTATTATGTTTTCTTAACCCAAGTTAATTCCTTACAACCTGAACGCTATGAGCAGGCAGTAGGTGGTATGGAAATTTTTGTTTTTCATTAGTATCAATATATAACTATAGGGTCTCTTTTCTAGTGCAGATGTATTCTGAGAAGGGACTATGTAAAAGTAGTTCTTTCATAAACAAGTTCCCACTCTGTGTGAGCAACAGATTTATTTATTATAATGATATTAAAAGAAGGAAATCTTTCCTGGTGGCAAAAGAGAAAGTTTGGAATAGGGCGAGTAGTAATATATAATTGCCTGATGTGGATGATTTCCCTAATCATGAATCAAGCTTGATAATGTGTCTGCAGCTGACTAGGTTTCTGAAGCTTGTCTGAGAAGGATTTCAACCCTTTACTCTTCCCTGTACTGCAGTTCCCTCTCCATACATCAGAGGTCACGTGGGGTCTTGGCTTCCTGACCTGCTCTGTCTCAAGCTTCGGGCCCAATGTGCTGAGAAATAACTGTGTCCTCCTATTAGCTGCCTTTACAGCAGCATTTTTGACCTTTTCTGCCTTATACACAGCTGTTCTGGGGAGTCAGCATCCACCTTTGCCTTGATCATTAGCCTTAAATAATTGAATAATCTGTCTGATTGCAGGAGCTCTTGTGCCATCCTTTTGGCAAAGAGCCCTGTCTAGAGAGAAGGACTGTGGCTGAAGTGCTGATGTTCTCAGCTACAGTGCTGAGGAGAGCTCCAACAGGAGAAGGCTTTAACCTCGGCCTCCCAGATCAAGGAACTGCAACTGGAATTCAGAACAACTTTTGTTGTCACATCTTATTTTTTCATGGTGCTCACTTTGATGACTTAAGATGCTGCTATGAAACAGAGCAGTGTGAATAAACCCCCAATAAGTGCATTAGCTAGGGAAGCAGGAAGACTGCTGCCAAAGATCATTGCTGTTGAACTTTGAAGAAGCACCAGGCAACATAGTGCCCAGCCACCTAGTAATTTAACTCTGATTCATAGTACATCTGTCAGTAGTTGATTGCTGCTGCTGGCAGAAATTGGAAAAAAAAAAATTCACCTTCTTGTGAATCCAGCCGTAAGTGCCATACCCTTCCTTGTAGCAAACCTAATTGCAGGAGACAAAATGTAAGGTCAGATAATTATGTAGACCATAGAATGATGTGTGCACCCTTCTGTTTTTGTTTTCACACCAGGTGGGTCAGTACACAGATGCAAAAAATCTTTTCAGAATTCATTATAATGTGTTTCCTTTCCTGAACATCATAGTTCACTCTTATTTTAATTACTGTTATTTGAACTATTGGTAGATGAAAGTTAGGTAATGATATAAAACCCAAAGGAACTAAGTGCCCATAAACAAACTTGTGTCATAGAGAACATCTCTCAGCTAGGTCGGGTGTATGTATCACAGTCTATTTCACCACTGAAAAATATCTTCCAGACAGCTGATAGAGGTGGAGAGAAGAGAACAGCTGGAATATCTGACATTATGCAAAGGGAGATATTTTGTTGACGGAAGGTGTTACAATAGGAAAGATTAACGTGGTGGAAAGGCAATACAGGAGTGGAACAGCAAAAGGACTAGTGTGGATGGGATAGCATTTCAAAAGAGATGCAAAGGTGCTCACCCATCTCCAGAGATCTAGGCTTACAGGAAAAACTCCAGAAGGGAGGAATCTCTAACCATAGATCCTTCACCAGTGGCAGTCAACCCTTAAATGAGGTCTAAGAGAGGTGCAGCCAGGCTCCACGCCTTCTGGTCACACAGGTGAATTGCTTTCACCTGTGCTCCCAGGGCTGACCCAGTCCTTTCCCCAGGTGCTCAATCAGTGGTTCAGGCCATGAGTCAACAGTTACCATACAGAAGGTTTAGGGAAAGAAGTGTAAATTGTACCTAAAATGGTCAATATTACATATGCTTTCAGACTCTCATGTGGCCAGTTTCAATGCATAGCAGTGAGGTACATGTATGTAGATCATAGTAAACTTTGTATAGAAACCTTGCTTCAAAATGTCTGATTTTTTTTTTAGAGTACTTTGACAGGCTTCTCCACATCCTTTCTTCTACAGTAGTGCCATATTTTTCTGCTGATATTGTAACACATGCAGAGAGTTTTTTCAGCTTTTTGACATAGTTTGAAAAAATGCTTGAAAAAAAAAAAAAAAAGGCTGAAATAATGTTTCATGGACTCCTCTGGTTTTTCCCTTTACCCATTTAAATTTGTATCTCTCACTTTCAGTAATACCTTTTAACCTTTTCTTTCTGGAGGTAGTGATGGGAGTTGAGTGTTCTACAAAAGCCCTGGATCAAGGCCTCAAATGGAACAGGGACAGTTATGTTCCATTTGTTGCATCCATACAGATCTGAGAAGAAATGTTGTTACCTTTTCAGATCCTTTCTTTTTCAGTAATTGTCAGATGTCACTTTGGTCTAGCAGACACAGAAGGTAAACTCTCCATAAGGCTGCCACTTTGGGTGTAATTTATGGAGACAAAGTTTCAACAGATTTCCATAACTTCTTTGTAGTTTGTGTCTTTACCATTTTTTTTTCTGCTTGTCAGGCGTGTTGACAAAAATAATCTGGATTTGGGCATGACTGAAATATCCTTTCTTTGTTTTTGAAAGCTCAGGCAAAATCTCAGGTGGGTGTCCTGGATAAATCAGTATGAGAGTAGTAAGAAGGACCTTAGTGATCAAGTGGGTTAGACTACATTTTCCTGGTATTCCCAGCCTTTCACAATACTTCAGACCAAGTGAGGATGGACCCATGTTTCCTAGGCTTGCTTTAGAGAGATGCTTTAGCAAACAAAGGACACTAAAGCACACAGCTTTCAGCATCTTATCTCTCCCCTCCCTGATGAATCTACCACTGTTGTGAAAGTCAGACACCTACTTTCAAGATTCTATTCTGGTGCAACATACTTTCTCACAGCAGACTAAGTCTTTTGTGTTTGCAACCTGCCACATGTAGATTTTAAAATGGAATCAGAAGTGAATGTGTTTTCATTGATATTTATGTTGCAGGTTTAGGGGGAAGAAAGAAGGTGGAAAAAAAAATAGTGAAAGATAAATATGCTTTTTAATAGTCATTCCTTTTATACTGCAGGAAGTGTTCAGAATGTGAAGATGTGACTTTCAGTTTTTAAAATCTAAAACTTGAATAATTTGCTAGAGTTACGTGCAGTGGATGAGACAAATGCAGTCTGGAGCAGCACCAAGTGAGCTGACGCATTTACAGAACAGGGATATTCAGAGAACGTTTTTCTACATGGTGAGCTTTACATATACATATAGCTGAAATTCATCCTTTAGAACCTCTGACTGGAGGTTAAGAATGATGGGATAACAGAATGGACTCAAAAAAAACAAAACAAACCCAACCCAAACCAAACCAAACCAAAAAACTAGAAAGAGAATATATTTGTGTGGAAAGCTCTGTTTCTGGCTAGTGGCTTTCTGTCCCTGAGGAAAAGAGTTTGCAAGTGCTCTCTTCCACAAGAGCCCTGCACAATGGGGCTGGGGGACAAGGAAGAGAAGAGCTCAGGTTCCACGTGAGCCCTGCTCCCTGCCTGAGCAAGCAGCCCCAGAGAAAGGAGGGGATGGTGAGGCAGCCCCCGGTGGGCAACCCAGGGCTCTGGGAGCTTGGCTGCTTCTGTGAGTCCTCAGGGCTGGCCACGTTATGTGGGAAACCTGTCTGAAGTGAGGCCACTCAGCCATTCCACGTGATCTAGTTCTATCTGACTTTACCTATTTGTTTTAGCTGCATCTCCAGTAAAGAGAGAGAGGTTATACTCTCCCTGTTTGAACTTGGGAGGCAAGAAAGGGTCTGAGCACTTCTCCCCTCTAGAACTCTCTAGGCACCTAACCCCACAATACCTGCCTTATGTCACCAACCCATTTGCTGCAGATCTATTTGTTAGCGGGGAGAGACAGCCCTCACTTGATCTGCAAGAGCATTCACTGCTGCTCAGATAAGCAGATTGCATTTCAGATGAACTTGAAACATGAGAAGATGACAGTTTAGGAAATGTAAAATTGAAATATGAATGGGTTATATGCTACTCTGTATGTGGGGGAGGGAAACATGATAACTGAGCAGTTTAAATAGCAGGGTTCCCCTCTGTTTCTTTTCTTCCTGGTACTTGTGGAAAATTATGGGCTTAGTACTCAGACTCCAGTGCACATTTTACCACCTTGTTTCATAAGTCTGAATACAGCATTTAGTGGGAGGACAGCCTGTAATTATGTTGTAAGTTATCAAACAAACTGCAGATGTATAAATGTGAGGGTAGGCTTAACTACTTTGTTTTGAAAGGGAACTTTAATATTAAACAAATGTGTACTTATTGGAAATGGCAGTGTTGAAAGCCTGCATTGTGAGTCTGACTTAATAAACCTAATCTTTCCCTAAAGCTCCTTATATTATGGAGAAATAATAAGGTATCTCAACTAACTTAAATATTTCCTTTCATCTTAGAAAGAGGACCCCACTTCTAAAAGTAATTAATCGTCTGATTTAAAGCATCTTGTGTACATGATCAGATTTTTAATATTACCTGCACGGATGCAGTTGCTTGCACAATAACCAGGCATGTGCCTGCACAGTAGCTTAGTTTAGTACATTAAATGTTTGTGTGTATTTAAAGAAAGAAAAAGTAATATTTTCTTGCATTTATTTTTGGAAATCCTCCCTGCAAAAGAAGGCTTTGACAAACAGAGCTAGATATGAAGCAACCTCCTCCAAAAATCACAACTGAATCTAGGACAAATATTTAATATCTCTCAAAAGGTATGGTTTGTGTTACTTCACTTTTTACCACTTTCTGTTTTCCCCTTCTTGCCTAGGACAGAGCAAAAATGTAGATATACCACATGAAATGTGCTATTTTTTAAAAATAATTCTAATTCATCCAAGAGGATGAACTACATTAAGCATAATTTTTTAGTCCACTTTAACGCAGTAGATTTGGATCATTCATAAATACATCAGATGGTCATATGCATAATGACCACACCTGAAAGCTGATATCAACTACACTCACTTTTTCAAAGATTTCCTGTTCTTTGCTGCAATATATGAACAGAGTATAGTACATAGTACAGGTATTACAGTACATAGTACAGGTATTATAGTACATAGTACAGGTATATAGTACAATAATACAGGTATTATACATGCTGCAAAGATAAATGTGTTGTCAGTTATCTTGCTAAATAATTTAAGTGGGTGTGAATGAATGTGTAGACAACTGTGATCTTTTCTGATTACCCAAATAATGATAGTTAAAAAGTCCAAATATTTGCAATTCATTTGCTATGGAGAAAAATGAACTTATTTTCAACAGGGACAAACTGAAATCAACATGAACTATCCTGAGTCTGTGATTTGGTTTTGAAACATAGGTCATAACTCTTAGAGTGGAATTGTTTATTGCCAGCTATGTATATCTAAGTGGCAAGTAAGTAGAAGAGTGAAGTTTTAAAGATGCAGAGTATAGTTCATAGTCCTGAGGAACAGAATGAAGCAACAAGGGTGTATTAGGGAAATGAGTCTTAAAGTATACATGGCTCTCAGAGGGAGGACTGTCCAGTGACCAAGGGTGGTGGCAGATGAAGGCAAGGAATTCACTCTCAACTCATACTTGAAGTATTTTTAGTATTTGCTTTCTGTTGCAGATTGATCTTTCATCTGAACGTCAGCTCACCTGCTGTGGAACTAGTATCCAGAGCTTGCATAGTCCATAAAGCTATGTATCTTTCATGCTGGATCATGCACTTTATACACTTTCTAATGCATAAGGCATGTAGGTTGTCATTACAGCTATCTGTGATTTTTATTATTATTATTATTTGCTATGTTTAATGTCAGGTGGTATTTTCCTGTTTTGATGAATCCATTCTTCAGGAATATTTGTTCTACAAGAATTAATGGGACTCCAGTTTCTTGATGGAATATTTCTCATGCTGTTAAAGGACCAAGATAAACCAGGATCAAATGCTTTCATGTTTTCTTTCTATATTAGATAACAGAGATTTACAAATCTCTGCTAGTAGAGTACTATTGGGTGACTTCATTCATCATTTACAAAAGCAAAGAAATAAGGACCAACCAGAACAGCAATAAGTTATAAGATTGCTCAACTCTCAGGCTAAAAAGTAACTCTGTAAAGAAGACTTTTCTCAGGCTGAGACTAAGTGACTACACTCAGGAGGTTGGGTGACTGCTTTATTTGTGCTGATTTCAGCATTTTAATAATAATTTCAGTGTAATTTTAATAGAAAACCTGACTACTCCACTAGTTAGATCAAGTTTCACCTTCAGTACCTGTAGCTATTTGGGAGCACATTAGATTTGCCAGCACCGGGAGAACTTTCCTATGATGGTCTCACAGCCTTCTCGAAGGCCTTTCAAAATTCCTCTTTCCAGTCCAAGAGCAGTAGAGAACACACTTAAAGGCATGGTATAATATGCACAGCAGCAATCTCTTCACAAAAGTTCTGACTCTGGGGCAATATATGAGACAGACTCTTAGGTCCCAGGCTGAATTGCAGAAATATTTTCATTTGAAAAACTGTACCGTTAGTTTTCTATTTAATTATGTTAGGTTTTATGTAAGTTAATTATTAAGCTACAACAGGCTTTGTACTGAGTCCTGGAGATCTAGTCCTGGTCCTGTGTGCTTTTATGATCAGAAGTCATTTAAGTCACCTGATAAATAGGCAGACGTGACATGTGTTTTCTTAATCTACTACAATTGCCCGTTAATGGATTTATACTCAAAGTGTACAGCAAGTATTGTTATGTTGGATTTGAGGTAGTCTTAGAGTGTTGTGATGGTTCAGGTGATAGCTGCTAACTTTATAAAGTTTTTGTAGCCATTAGATCAAGGTGATCTGCTTAAGTAAGCTTTTTTTTTTGTGATTGACTCGAAGGTAAATATCACATGTATGGATTCCTTTGAGTGGGTAAAGTCTGCTGTGTATGAAAATGTGCTTGAAAACTGGAACATCTTTCTAAATGTGCTATTGCTAAAAAGATTTTCTGTGCATTAATATTTCTATTTTGTATGATCATCGGTCCTAGTGTTAATTGCTGTTTAAAGCATGGCATGAGATAATTTTTATTCTGAGTTACCTTCTGATTAGATCACCTGGCTTGGCTTAGGAGGAAAAATGTTTATAACTTTTAAATACAGAGTATAAAATCAGCTATACTACAAACATTTATGGTGGACAGCATCTTAACAACTTCTCTCTTTAGCACATGAAAAATGAAACTATCCCTTAAAGTAGATTTACTCTTTAATGGCAGATGTGATATAATTTGTAAGAAGTTAAAAGCACTACTGTACAAGTCATTTCACTAATAACGTGCATTTATAGTGCTTCTATGTTTTTATTCATATAGATTTGGTGAAAATAGGAGCACAAATCAGAGACTGAAGTGTATTGCAATCAGGCATCCATCAGTGACACTCTAATTGGATCACGATGTCTCTGAATGCTTGATAACACTCCTTTAACATGTATTCCTATCTGTGTAGCTACCAAGATGCAAAAAAGGTCATTTAAAATCTATGAATCTCCTAATGGAGGAACTTAATTGTGTTGATATCTTTAACATCATTCTCAGTCATCACAAACATATTTCCCATATGGCCAACATTCAGTATGAAAATTCTCATAGTAAAAGTCATTCATGCATGCCAAAAATCTCTATAAGAAGTAGGCCAGTAACATGCAGGTGTGATCACAGCCACCAACAGGGACAAGCTCCAATACTGCCAGCATAATAAAAAAAAAGAACTTGATGTACATATCAATTGTATCTCTCAGAGACTGAGAGGAAGGGAAAAAGAGATGGCTATCTGAATCCAGAGTTTTAGAGATCTAGTTCAGCATTAAGAGGCACTATTTACTGTTTCTATGTGCTACAACATTTGCAGGTAGTAGAGAAGAGAGTTGTAGGTGTGAGTTTAATGGCATCTGTGCTTTGCAGCGTCCAACCTGCTATTGTTCTGGAAGAGGCAGAGGAAGCCAATATTGCAGAAATAATAATTGGAGACTGCCTCTAAGGGCCAAGAGAAGGTCGAATTCCACTCTGAGGTCTGTAGGGCACAGTAGCCAGTGTATTGAAAACTGCTAGTGATGCACCAAATAAGCATTTTTTTTTTTTTTTAAGTGAAAAATATATGGGGAAAAGAAAAAGATGTCAGTCAATGTGATGACTCGGCAGCTGCCCAAAAACCAGTAACTGGAAATGTGTGGATCAGCAGTTGAGAGAAGTTTGTGAAATGAAGTTTTATTGGCTCTCCAGAAAAATTCATCTTACTGAAATAAGCTTTCTTGTTTACTTGCCTTGAGAAAGTCAGTACTTCATCTGTATCAGATAAAAAAATTGAACCCCCCTCCCATTTTGCACATCAGAATAGCAATGTCTTTGAAAATCATAATGTCCTTTAGATAAAGTACTGCTCCTGTTATAACTGCTTGCTAAAAGCAGCTTTCCAGTCTATATTGTTTGCTTCCTCCTCAAACACACAATATCCTTCCACAGTGGGAGATTATGTAGTCGACAGTCCTCTTTTTGAATTAACTCCATGTAAATTTGCAATACTTTTAGTTCCTTCATGTGCCAGAGATCACCAGATCCTAGTTCAAAGCAGTTACACCATCTGTATATACAGAACCTAGAAGGAGCTTCTGGCAGTTTTATGACAATCCACTAGAAGAAACCTAAAATTACCCTGAGTTTTTGGGGATTATACAATATGAATTTGTAAATTATGAAACTCTTGTGGTTCAAATGAATTTAGGTAAAGATCTAGGCAAGAAACTGGCAGAAACTGTAGATACTGGAAAACTAACTAACATACTGCTGTGTCTAGTCTATATTTTTCTTCTGCAAGACTGCATTAGATTTAAAGTTTGTAAACATCTCACCATTACAAACCGTTTGAACTCAGAATGAATGTGTGTTTCTATTTATAAAACATTCAATAGAAAGCTGTCCCATGCTTATCTTTCCTTGATATCCTAAAGTAATTAATTAAAATGTAATCTCTATATTCTGAAAAATCCTCTGATACTGGTTGTGAGCTTATTGCACTTACTGATTAGACTATTTTGATTGATTTAGTAGTTGGCATTCTCTGTATGTTTTTGCCTGTACAGGTTTGGTTCATGATGACAGAAGGAAAACACAAAATCTGGAAGCAAAGCAGTTTA
Source organism: Gallus gallus (assembly GCF_016699485.2). Lineage (NCBI taxonomy): Eukaryota > Metazoa > Chordata > Aves > Galliformes > Phasianidae > Gallus > Gallus gallus. The sequence continues at coordinate 25,077,301 of NC_052533.1, forward strand.
AAAATTCCAAAGAAAATGAGTATATATTTTCTTTGTCTGCATACAACCAAATGGTTCTACAAGACCTGGGACAAATTCATTTTAACCTTTTTAAAATTCTGGAGCGGGTCTTTGCAGAACCGGGAAAAAAACGTATTGTGCTATGGCTCGGCGTCTGAGCGCCTAAAGTTCCGAATTTTCTGTGGGTATAGGAAGGCCACAGCATTTTAAATTCTCAATCACATGCTAAGTCTTGAACTGTGTCAACGGTCCTTAGTTTTTCTCCACCAACTTTTATATGATTTATGAGATTTTCACTGAGAACTGTTTTTCTGATTCATTTAGATCTTTTTTAAAGTCCACCTTGTGCATAACATTTTACGTGTCAACATGTGCTGTAGGTCCAATTATGCAGGATCCTTTCAAACTATATGAAAACCATATGATCTGCAGCACCATTCAAGAAATCATCAGCACCTTGTCACATTAGGCTTTTGTGATCCGATAGGCAAGTTGTGTTTTTAAAGACATGTACCTCATAAAAACAAACATATTTGATCTTTTCAACTATTTTTAGTTTATGCCAATCTTTTGTAGCCCTGAGCAACACAGGCAAAATGCCAGCCTTGGCAATCTTTTCAGACACTCTAATATGCCAAGTTCTGGCAGCAGCACATTTTTGATCAGAATTGTTTTCCACTCTCAGTAAATGGCTTCGAAAGCTGGTATGCCTGTTATGGATAAGACATCCATGGAGACCACAATGATTGCAATCAAAAAGTAGTGGAGAAAATAGAAAGAGTTAGTGTCATTTCTGATTCTCAGTATCCTCTTCATCATGACAATAAATTAATACAACTCAGCTTCTGCTCTGCTAAGCCTTTTCCATAAAAGCAAGGTTTTAGAATTCCAGTGCTTAACATTCAGAGTGAAATATTCTACAGTGTTACAAATGTAGTGGAAGTCTAGCATGAAATGCAAAAAAGTATGTCTGTGCAATGTCGTGATAAGAATGTACATGCAGAGAGGAGTCAGAGAATTTGAAATGATGATTCTCACAGGAATTTTAACATAGTCCCCTTTTACCTTACAGAGAATTTTCTAACACTTCCTTTGGCAGATATTTTCAAGCTTACATGCAGCATGGATGTTGCATTTGCCATTGAAATCATAACTTTGAATTGCTTTACTTTTTGGTGAGTGTGAATTTCTTATGCTAATGTAATAAAAATATTCTTTTAGGGTGTTTTACTTTCTTTGAACTAATTGTACCTACGGTTGCCATACAGTGTGCTTGTGAGGTTGGATCACAAGTGCTGCAAAGACAAGGAAATTGTGATTATGTTACGCATTGCTAGGATACATTTTCTATGTATTAATTAGCTAATTCAATATTCTTGTTGTTGACTTCACAGAACTGGGTTAGTACCTGAAGCCATGACTTCCTAGTACCTTAAGCATACTTGTAGTTCTGTTGCCTTGTGGCATTGAATCAGATTTGTTATTATAATTTAGTATTCCATATAGATGTAGCCACAAAGTATGCCCTGTATTGACTTATCTTACAAAATATGTTTTCATGTGTTAATGATTTTTTTCTTATCCGTTAATTCTAAAGTCAGTCAAGTATGAACTCTTCCCCTTTGACTACTCATATACACCATTTGAAGCTTGCCAGATAAATTTTTGGACCAAGCACTATGCAAAGAAATGACAAGGGCATTTCTTTAAAGCACAAATGGCAGTTTTTTTCATGAAAACAGCCACGTTTTACTTTATTCATCATGAAAGGTGGTGAATCTGAACCGAGTACAAAAATGAATAAAATCAGCTCAGATGATATTTTTGCTTTAGAAAAACAAAAAGAACTCAAAATAGGATTTGGCACAAAATTGCCTCTATGCTTATATTTGCTCTTCTGTTTGCTATAAAAAATGACCTTGCAATGTTTTCTCCTTGGGAGGAGGCTCTTATCTCCTGTTTCATTTCTAAAGGAGATTAGAGCATTAATACTAATGCATCCTTCCCCTAAGAGAAGCCAACATCAGGACCAATTTCTTCTTTCACCGATCAATATGGTGGTACCATGTACCAACTGAACAAAGGGAGAATCAAATATAATGTTAGTTCCTCAGGATAGATATCTCAGTGAAGAAATGGAAAGAAAAGTAGCACAGCCCACCCTAATATACTTCAAGGTACAGTTTCCCAGTAGAAGTTGTTATTGGATGCTCTTGTTTTTCAAGTGGTCTACCCCACTACAGTAAAAATGGATAATTGAGTGATATTCTGCTTTCATAAGCTGGCTTCTCCTTATCTGAAGAAGGATGTCTCAATCTTATACAAATCAAACATGATGAAAGAATGGTACAACTGAGGTAATATAATAGCAGGAAAAGGCAATGTGGGACTCTTCTTTTTAGCCCAAGATGAAGCTAAAAAAGAGATAATGAAATATTAATGTACTATACTTCTGCTGATGTCGAATATCACACGTAGGCAAGGCAGGCTGTTGTTCTCAATAGCTCTGCTAAGGGAGGGATACGGAATAGTTTTTTGCTTTTTAGTTTTTATTTTTAGTTTGCTTTTAATTTTTAATGCATTCTCAGATGTTACTGTTTGTTAGGTGACATAATTTATGCTAACACAAGACTTAAAGTGGAAACTGTTAGACTTGTATACTCAACACCTACTCTGGAAAATTAATACCCGAGTAACTTATTGAAAAACTTGAAATGTACTGCGTGAAAGTGTTTTTTTTCTTGACTTTATAGTTAGAATTGGAATCATCTGGCATTTCTCAAATTTGCTTTTAAGGTTCAGGTGTGACTCTTACAGTCATAATCCTTTATCAGATATATCAACTTCAAAAATTCTGTTTGACCTTAAAGAGTGATTTAGGGATTGATTAATATTCTGGGTATGCTTTTCTTCTTAGATTTAAAAAATCAGGAAAATAGAAAAATCTTGTAATGGAGATCATAGCAAAACCTTGCCATAAATAAAAATAGCCCATAGAAGAGATATATGCTTTGGCTTTCTAAAGCTTCTTGTTTATAACATACTTTTGAATTAAACTAAAGGTGGACAGAAGTAAAAGTAAGTTTTGGCTACTCAATGCAAAGTGTAATGAAATAGGCTTTATGGAGAAATTTTCTGTGGTACTTCAGAGTGGGGACCTAGTAGCATGTATGAGACTTTCCCTTGCAGACTAGAAAGCACTAGCGTAGCTTCTACGTAGCTTCAATTTTGTCTTATAAGGTCTGCGCTAATCTTTGAACCTGAACTCTCCAATGCCTACTTTTTGCAAATTGTAGTTTTGAGGCAACAGTGCAACAGAAAGACAAAAATATGTGGTCTTTATGATCAAAGGTATTCCACCTCACTAGATAAAGTATTTCAGTTGTTTTAGTGACACCAAAGTAATGTGGTAACGTCATTCTTCTCTGAAAAATTTAAGATTAACTCCTGATGTGGCATTTCGGACACTGGACATTAAGTCTATGTACTTCTGCTGTTAGTTACTGCCACAGATCATCTGCTCTTGCGATCTTTACTCATTTTAACTGAAACAGCTCTGTTTGTGATCTTTCAGTTATGGTGCGGTGTATTCTGCTGTATAAAGCAGTTGTCAGTATGAATCTTAAGATGTCCAACCTGTATCACTCATTTTCACCTCTGTTACATATTAAAAATAGTCTAATAAGGAATAGTTTTTAAAAAATGTTTCTAAGAAAAATAAAATGGATCAATCATTTTGTATTTTATCAGTGAGTAATTTCAAAAGATACAACACTCCAAAATCAATTCCTTATCTTTCTTTCCATTCTTTGCCTCTTTAAGATATCAAACAGATTCCTGTTTAGTAACTTATGTTGACCATAGCACTACAGTTGGCACATTGACACTCTGCCAATGCAATGCACAATTAGCAGAAATCTGGAATATGGAAATTTCCACTGCTGGCTTGGGTAGAAAAAAAGCCTCCTCTCTGGAAAGTTCCAAGTGTTGCAGACTGCTTTATTGACTAAAATTGACACCTTTACTGTGTAATACTACATTTAAATGTTAAGGTCCGTCTTTACCAAATTTCTCATCTTTGATAACACTGCCAGGTGTTAAAATGTGTGCTTATAAAGTTTTGGAAAATGAGATTTTGAAAACCTTGGCACTTAAAAGGATCTCTGTTGATGAGTATGTTTAGAGGATTAATTTACCTGCTTATGAAAAAGGAGCCAAACAAATGAGAAGCAAGGAAATATTTGGGAATAGAAAAAACACAAAATGTTCTCTAGTTAATTTCAATATTCTGCCTTTTAATCACTAGGATAATTAAAGGAAGGAAAACATTTTTTGTTGTTGTTGTTGTTGTTGTTGTTTTTTTTTTTTTTTTTTTTTGCAAGAGAAAGTGTTTTGGAAGATGCTGATGTTTTTCACAAATGAGAAAATAACAGCTTGTCCGCCCTGAAAACTTTCCTTGACACTGGCTTGTTAGTGATCAAGTGGGAGTGTGCAGGCATTCACTAATTTTGAATATTTTATTTCAGTTATTCCCTGTCTCTCCAGCAGTAGTTTTCATATTAAAGCCTTCAGATTTTGCCATCTGCAACAGAACATGTAAAGATCTTATTGCTTGCCACAGCTGTCCTGTGCTCTTCATTTTCCCTCAAGCCTTGCCATTTCACCTTTAAAACTTGAGTTCATAGCTGTGCTGAGAAGCTGAATGGGTTATGTTGAGGAAGGGTACTTGACCTCCCGCTGTAGTGTTGATGTGTGACACATAGAAGCCTAATAGCTTTCAGTGCCAGAAAAGAGCAAGTGTCTAGTTTACACACTCCTCTTGATTACTCTGGGTGTTGTCACTGCAGGTTGTCTAGGTTTTTCTCTGAGGCAACTGAATCTGATTGCTGAAACATCAAAAAGTCTTTATACTCAAACTACACGCAATTTTTGGCAGAACTATTCAGGGATGAAAAAATGCTGACATTCTGCAGTCTTCAGAAGCACTCAGTTTCTACCTCTTTCTGGATCCTCATTCCTGGAAAGAAAAGCTATATTTGTATGAAGGAAGCATCATTATTTGAAGCTTTCTGAACTTATGAGACCCTCTTGGGCTCCCCCGCATATTTGTCTCGGGGGTTTGGCAGCAGCTCATACCCTTGAGGTTGGGGAAAGACAATCAATACTAATCATTGACTGGCGTGAATATGCATTTGGTTCTGGAAGATCTGAGCTTCTGCCAGAAATTACAAGCATTTAGTAGTCCCTTGGCTAGTGTAAACATTTTTGGCTACTAATTAGGAGTAGCTTCTCACTTTCCTGCTCTGGGGAGAACAGAACTGCTTGTAAAAGCAGAGCTTCCTCTAAGGCGCTAGTGCCATGTTCAGGTTGTGTTAGTTGCAAAGGAAAGGGTGGTTTTGCTCTTCTCTCCACCCTTTCTGCTTCTTTTGTTGGAAACAGTGAGCATGTGACTGTGTGATGACTTACACTGAAAGCAAACCCAACAAAAAACAGATGTTTTCCTTTGGTTTAGTAAATTGATGTGATTCTGTACATCTCCATTTACTGTTTGAATTGATGAAAATGATGGAATAACAATCTATGGCTATGGGAAAGGAGATTGGCTTAAGCCGTCTTAAAATGACACTTTCAGACCTTATGGTCCCTTCTGAATCATTTCTTTGCTCTCAAGAGACACCCAACTTGCTGTTTTAAAGCATAGTCAGGGAAGAGGAAGAAGTGGATGTGACAGGATGAAAGAAAATAATACAAAAGGAGTTCAGAAGACATGGGTGATATAATGTCTCCTTGAGAATTGCTTGTAGAATTAGTTTGAACTTGAGACTGTCTTGTGAAAACTCACTTCCGGAATCCTTTTAAATTAGTCTGGTGCATAAGTGTTCCTTATTATTTTGCAGGCAATTCTAGTGATGTGGTGGTTCTTGTGCTTCATTACATCCCCCTTTAACCAAATAGTACTTGTATTAGATAATTACTACAAGGTCTGTTGCTGGTAAAAAGTAACTTCTGTTAGTCTGTTTGTGACAAGGCTGTGCACTCAGGGAAGTTTAGTGAAACAGACTGAGCTATTCTAATGGCAGAGGATTTTTTTTCAGAGAAATAATATTTCTATAGCCATGGAGTTTTGGCTTTGTGATTTTTCAGTCATTACTGAAAAGTGCTGAAGTGTCTTATCTCTTGCATTCTTCTACAGTGGCTGACTTTGCATAGAAGATTTGTCATTTGCTCAGTCTTTATTGCCATTCATATTGAAACTAATGATGAATTGCTGTTTCAAAGTCTTCATCAGATTGTGCAGATATTTTCTTTGAGCATATACCCATTTATTCTCAAAGGACTATCTGGATAGTTTAATTGATCTAATGTAGCACAATGGCATGTGTCAATCTACAAGCAGCCCTTTCTTAATATCTTACTCCTATTCTTTTAATTTGGCTTCAGAGAATGCTACAATGAATGAGCAATAACTACCATACCTCCTGATTGTATAGAAGAATTGATTGATTCACTGTGTCTGTAAGGGCCTCAGGATCTTTCACAGAATTAAGAAAGAAGCGTATTTATCTTTTTTTTTTTTTTTTTAATAACTCCACATTTACTAAGCAATTCAGGATAATTTCTGTGACTGTTTCTTCAGGCGCATCTATTTTCATGTCACTGCTCTTGGCCACTGAATTAATGCAAAAGTGGTTTTCAGGTTTTTACCTGTCATATATTTCTACTCTATGGCATATTTGTTGGATACAACTTGTTTTATATCCTTTTGCTTTACTTCTAACAAATAGAGATCACAGTGATTCTTCTGATAGAAACTTTAATTCTGTTTCAAGATGTTATAGTGAAATCACTATTTTTTTTCAAGCTATTTGTGTAAAACTGATTTTGGAAGGAAATGAGGAAATATATCTTGGTACTGAGTCAGAATGAGAGTATGTATTCTGACCAGGCTCAGTTAACTGGAAGTATTTTGTGGCTTTCAGAAAATTTCAATCTGTAATAGAGGATTAATCTTGTGGGTAGTAACCAGCTGACATAGCTGGAACAAAACAAAGTTAATTTTTGCTTATACGTGAATGCAATACTCATGAAAACATCAAGTATGGGCTTCTTCAGAGTAGTAGTTTAAATAGCCTCTTTTTTCCCCCTCATGGATTCCTTGAATGCACTTATCTCCTGTTGCCTTCTGTTATCTACTGTTTCTTCTATCACATTTCCCCCTCACATAATATGCTTTCTATACTTAGAGTTGTGGATGATACAGGCCAGCATCCTTCCACCTGAGATAAAGGTTCTTGTCTCTAGGTCATTCCTGGATGAATGAGGGAAATATTGAAACATAAATCTGCTTCAAAGTCTAATGACACAACTGGAATTTTTGTCTAATCCCACTACTTTTCATCTTGACTTCACGGATGGCTGAATAGTCTGGATTTATAATTTCCTCTAATTTGGTCAAATTTTGTATTCCTAGAAACCACAACAGATTTATTATTACCATTGCCCAGTTACATGGCCGTTTCTTCAATCTTTGTACTCCTATGCTCCAGTGGAGATCTTAGTGAAGGTTCTTGTTCTAGCTGTGCTTCTGTCAGTGAAGATGACCTGCAGCACTATTTTTCTTGGCGGCATTTTGAGTTGTCCATCACTTTGCATTTGAGTATAAAGAAGATGTGTGCAGTATATTACAATTTTTAACTCTTTCTTATAAAAGCAACTACAAAAACCCTGAGTGACAGAACCTTGACAAATATTACACTAAAATGCTCTTAGGCAGAGTAACCTCTAATCCTCAAATTTGATTTAAGAAATATCTGTAGGTGGATTTTATCATCTGCAAATAGTTGCAGCTACATTTTATAGCACTTAGCCTGATTACAGTTCTCACAGATCAATGGTGAAATGTCCATTACATGTCGACTTTCTTCCATTATGGGGTCTGAGGGTTTTTTTTTTTTAGTTGTTCTTTATTTGTTTGTTTTTTCCCCTTCTGATTTATCTAGTACCAAAAAAATTACACTGCTTAGGCATATTTTGATAAAACAGTACTTCTTAAGCACATCCTTGGCCTTAAGTTTCACCAGGTTGGATATTAGGAAAAAATTCTACTCAGAAAGAGTGGTGATGCATTGGCACAGGCTGCCCAGGGAAGTGGTGGAGTCACTGTCCCTGGAAGCATTCAAGAAATGTGCAGATGTGGTACTGGGGGACGTGGTCAGTGGGCATGGTAAGGATGCGTTGTCAGTTGGACTAGATGATCTCAGTGGACTTTTCTAACCTTAATGATTCTACGATTCTATAATCCAGATTTACATAACACAAAATCTTTCACAGTTAGGTAAATATCTAGTAAGCCTAATGGAGAAAGTTTCTTTCCTCAGGGGAGAAACTTCTGCTTAAGGGGAGGGGAACTTCTGCTTAAAAACAGCGAGATGAAAGGAGAGACTGGTGTTACATAGAGCTACAATCTCTTAGTACATTAATGTGGTAAGAGTATGAAAAGGAACTGAAAGTGAGACTTCATCATAATGGTGGGTGAGAACTTTCCTCCTCAGGATATCAGCTCTTCTGGATGTTGGACTCTCACTCATTTTCTCCATGTTTTCAAAAGTGACTTTTCCATAAATGGTGACAAGTTACTGTCTTGAATCTTCTACATATTTCAGTTCAAACATAGAAGAAAAAATTGGATAACAATAATAGGGAAAATACTGAAGAGCTATATGGACATGCTGGCAAGCTGAGAAGAAACTGGGAAGAAAACCAAGAGAAAAACCTGGAAGTAGTTCCACATATTTTAATTCATCTTTCCTCTGATGTTCAGTCTAGGTAATCTAAGATCTTAGAGTTATAAAGATAACATGAGTCTTCTAGAATCTTCATTTAAGAAAACTGCATTATTTATATAAAAGCCGTTGCTTTAAAACTTGGATACCTGTTGCTGTAAAACTCTTTACTGTCTGAGCAGTCAGTATACTGCTAGATCAACAGGGATAGTGATTACATTTCAATGTACTTTTATTCTATAGCTGACAAGCATTGGTTTGTTTCTGAAAAAAAAAAAAAAACCCTCAACAATTCCAAGTGTTTAATGATCACAGTGTCTACTGAAATACCTTTATATATATATATATATATATTTGAATTCTATCACTAATTCTATCACAATCTGGAATGAGTTATAGAATTTAAGTTACCACATTTTTGTTTTAGTGTAAGACTAAAAGCTCTGATTAACCTGGAATAGAACAGTCTATTTTTCAGGAAAAATCAGGCTGCATTTTGAGTCCTGCAGTGTGTCCTTTAGATTGTGGAACTGAGCTTGTTTTCCTCAGTATTGTTTTTGACTGTAAGTGATAGTTTTTTGTTTTACTTGTTCATGGCTCATCTGACAATTCAGAATTGAGTAGGGAGTGATTTTGATACTAGAAATGTAGTAGAGTCTCCTTCACAATTGTTTTCTCTTCAGTTAAATTCACTACAATGATACTCTTACTTAAGGTGGTTTCCTTGGCTTAGGACAATAGCTTGAGACAACTTCATTCATCTCACCTTTACTGATTGGATCATGAAACTATAGTGCCACAACTTTCCCAAAATAGCAATATTTGAAAATAAATGTAATGAAGATAATACATTCCAGGCAGAAACAGGGCAGGAAATGATGATTATGGATGCTACCCAAAATATTTTGATCCTATTTAAACAATTCATCTCTTGTCCGATCTTCCCCGTCAATCTAATCCAGGCAAGGAATACTCAAAAGTTCCTTGGTGATTGTGATTTGTGATTTTTTATATCTCACAGAGTTCATTCTCATTGATCGTCATATATTATCACTGTAGTAGTCACCACTAATACCTAGCATTTGTCAGTAAGTACCATATGATTTTTACAAAATCATAGAATCAGAGAGTCCTTTGAGTTGGAAGGGATCTTTAAAGATCACCTAGCCTACCTCCCCTGCAACGAATAGGGGCATCCACAGCTAGATCATGTTGCTCAGAGCCTGGACCAGCTTGGAGAGTAGTAATGCATAAATTAAGAATTTGCTTAGAATGATCGCTTGTATGGTAAATGCAGTGTATGTATTGCTATGGAAAATGCAGCTTTCCATACTCCACTCCACCAGGTGAAGTAGGCTGTATGTGAGGAGGAGTTAACTGGTATCAGAATATTTTCTCTCTTTTATTTTAATCATAAAAGGAGGGAGTAAGTCTCCCAAAGATTTGATAAACTTTTGTAGTCTGAGGCCTGGGCAATTATACAAGGCATTCAGATACTGGAGCACTTTGTATATGTGGGAAAACATTGATATTTTGTATGGATGAATATTGTATTCAATTGCACTGCATTGTATTATGCTAGTATTCTACATTACCTTGTAGCTAAGATGCTTTACAGTGTTCCAAGTGATGTTGATTGTATAGTAAAAAATCTGTTAGAATCTGTGTTTGATGTTATTGCATCTTAACATATGCTAAACACAACTGCGCTAACTTTTCATGCATGTATAGCTTGTAATGACAAATATCAGCTTCAGTCCCCAGTTCTGCATTCCATTGTAATTGGGTTTCAATACTTGAACTACATTTATTCTGTCTTTTTCCTTGGTGATTACTTGGCTCTATTAAAACTAATTTGTGTGATTCCTTAGGATATGTAAAAATAAAAGAGATGCATAAATATATACAAGTGTAGTATGGTGACACTGCTTATGTATTGATTTTGGCACAACCACATGCCAGTTGGGGGAAGGCAAAGGCTAATATTCAACAGATGGCAAAGCCTTAAATCCTAAAATAATGACTGCAGTTATTTTCATTACTGTCATCTGATGACACACACAGTAGCTGAAAAAGACTTGAACTGGGTAATCACAGCAAATATACTCCAGAGGACCAGATGCACTTCAAACTATCACAATAGTGATGGATGTTCAGGCTGAGCGTTACTTCTGTCCATATACCAGGTATATTTACAGCTGAGGACTAGAAGGCACATTGTTTGTTGTCATACACTGGACTAACATTTTTCCTTTCTGCAATTACCAGGAATAAAAATTAAAAATTAGCATCTATTGCATGTAGGGAAATTATTTTATATTGCTGATATGCCTGTGTACTGTTATCAGATATAAACACGTTGCTCTGGAAGAAATGGCTCCACAATAACATTATTTGATAGAGCAAATTCTCAGCTACAAAACAGTGTTTACAACATAGCCACAACTGGTAGCTATGCATTTTCCCAAGTGATGAACAACAACCTGCATGCCACACTTGTAAAAATCTGCATGGCTCTTCAAAACATGGCTTGCTTTCATGTCACTGTTGCCATTGCTGAAATGCGCCACCCACTGTCTCACTGTACTGACATCCACTCTTTGGTCTCCATAAACGTTCAACAATCATCGATGAATGTCAGTGGGTACATGTTTTTCTGCGCAGAGGAATTCAGTTCCACACCTTTACTTCGTATACACTTCCATGTCAGACGCCATTCTGTCAGACTGCCCCTCTGCTGCCATCTGTCACGCAGCAACAACATGTAACGAAACGTGTGGGAAGGTTCAATTTCTACTGCCATGCCATCAACATCTGCCTTCAATATCGTGGGCTATCATAATAAAATAGGAGACCATATCTTCATTACAACCATTGTATAAATTTAGTCTGCAGATTTTTTTTATGTGAAAATCAAAATATTTAAAAAGAAGAAAATATTTGTTGGGGAAACAAAAAAAATTAAAAATAGGTCAGATGAGTTTCTGTATGGTCCTGATAAATATAATACCAGTTTAGGGAAAGAAAATCATCAGGAGATTGTATATCAAAATTTTGCAGGGTTTAGGGTATTTTGGTCCTTATAGCATAAGATGTCTACAGACTGTTTGTTATTATTCTTTTAAGGAACTATCATTTCATCATTTCAAGTTTTATTAATTATTTTTATTTTTATGGTTTTTCTTTTTCAAATTTGGAGGCAAAAAATATGTTAAACTGTGACAGCATTGGATTTTAGAATATTGGTTTGATCATATCTGAATATTTATTTTATTACTTCGTATGTGTGTAAAAACAGTTCCTGTTGATTACCTAGAGATTTAGGAATGACCTAGTACAACCCAATTAAAAAAAAAAAAGCCCAGCAAAGGAGACCATTTACCAAGATATTCATTTAAGTATCCACCATCATACGTTCACAGGCTTTGGCTCAGCTCGTGTTAATAAAGGTATGCAATGATTTCTTCATTTTCATTTATTTTTTTCTAAAAAAAAGAAAGTAAAATCATGTTACTTTATTTAAAAATTCTGTACAAAGCATTCAAATGCTCCGACAAAAATGGAATATTTCACATCTGCCATCAGTGATCTACACTTATGTTATGCCAGCTCCTACTGTGACATTTTTTAAACTGTTTCTTTCCTCTGCTGGGCTAACAGTATAACAAAGAGCAGGAAAACTGCTCTGAACATGGCATTGCTAAAATATCTGCAAAAAAGTTCTGAGTTAAGCCTTTTTTCCGCCCCTGCTTTCTGTAACTGATGCAAAGCAGACTGAGAGAACCTGAAGTAGAAGAAGTCTTGTTAAATCAGAATGCTGTTTTCTCAGCTGATGTTGATCTACTTACACAAGTTCTTTGGTGCAAATTCTGATGTACTCATGGCTTCATGCTATAAAGTGGTGCATTAAAAAAAAGGCATAAACAAAGGGGAAAGTACATAAATCAGACTGAATGGGAAACTGAAATTATTACAAGACTTTTACGAATCTCTTAATAAAATGAAAGTGTTTTTTAAAGAAACATACAGACAAACAAAAGAAGAAATAACAGAAAACAAAACAAAACAAAACTCTACAACCTTAACAGGTGTTATGGAGCACATGCATCCTGGTTTGCAATATCAAGACCATTGAGATCTGTAGTAAATCACTCCCCAGTGTTTACATCTCAGATCAAGCTCCCTTAGTTCACTTAAGGCCACTGCGGAATTAAGCTGGACATAATCTGAGAATGTGTTTCAGTGCTGGTTTGGAATACATTGTTGAGCATGCAGTCAAGAAAGCAATCCATCTAGCATTAGTCTTTATACAAAGAAGAAAAAAGAACATTTTGAACATACTTCATGCCAAAATGGTAGGTGTTATTTTTATTTCATATACTAGACTTGTATTACATTGGAAATACTGTTTCATTTTGTACAGATCCAATCTGATAGCAATTAAAATGATTGTTAGATTGGTAAGACTATATCTGTTGCTATCAATTGTTGTTGCTGTTAAACTGAATTTTTTTTTAGTACTTGGGAAGATATAATAAGAAGAATTCTATATTTATATAAACTTGAATAATGGCATTATCATGGAATGATCCTAGTTTTTAACAGACTGACATACATGCAGACTCATTGTAATAGTAGGCACAAAATCAAAAGCTCAGGTAATTGTTATGTAGATACTGGGAACATATGACTAGAAGTGCAAACCTGTCTCTGTCTTTTTAATTTGTATGTTTGAGTGGGATAAAAATCAAATTTGTATGCAGAGATATTGTGTAGGAGCTACGCTAAACTGATCTAGAGGTATCAGCTTTGATTCTCAAAGGTAATTAGGAGCTCTAAGACCTGCTATGTTGCTTTCAGACTCACTGTAATCAACAGGAATTCAGAAGATTGGAGCACTGTTGTAGAACTGATTAATTTGACATAATTTGATTCTGAACTTCAAAAACCGATCATATAAAAACAAATTAATATTGAAGCTATGCATAAGAACAAAGCCCATCATTTCCCTAAGTCAAGACTGAAGTGTAGAAGTCTTGGCCTTTAAAAATCTTCCTAAGAAAAGTCAGTGTTGCATGAGCAACACTATGGCCTTTCTATTTTCTGGTGGTGCTTGTACTTGTTGGTCACAAATAATCCTCTCTCATCTTTCCAGTACCCACAGTCCTGGACAATGGAAGCCCTCCACCAACCTCTATTTCTTTTCCTTATTGCCTTTCCTTCCTCTTTTAAATCTTCTCATTCATTTTGAATTCAATGGTGACAGAAAATTGTTACAACCAGATGTATTGTTCAGTAACTGGTTGGCATTTCAGTATATTTATCATTTTCATCTCTGTGTAAATCTGGGATGTGAATGAGCCCCTCAGGTTTGTAGTTATGTAACCTGTCTCTGGATGTATTGTGTGTTGTTTTGATGGAGCTAGTGATTCTGTATGTTTTGAGTTTTAGAATTACCTATGGGCTTTAAGTGAAATCGAGGCCATGTTGTATTAGAAAGCATGTACATAAAGAGTAAATGAGAGTACCCACCACACATAACTTGCAGTCTGAACAGCAAATGGTCAGAATGGGAAAAAATATTGTACCATGAAACGGTGAAGGTCACACAACACAGTAGTCAAACTGGGTTTAGTTTCCTAATTCATGAGACTCAGTCTGCTACTAAGAACACATTCATATGGGATCATTGAATGTAGTTGTAGGGACCATTGGTAATTTTATAGTTCTATTTTGGTCCACTGTTATAATAAAATGCATTACGGTCCCTCAGTCTAATAATACCTGTGGAATAGAATAAATGGATAAACTTGCCAATTCCTTTTTCTTTTCAGTATTCCTTATAGGCTGATCTGGTTTACCATCTGGGACTGTTCTATAGCTCTCTAAAAAAATTGATAACTTAAAAAAAAAAATTCAAACTGGAATTACCATCAGCCTTTTTTACATTAATGCCCCTTTTTCAAACTTCTACAATAAATTAATTTTAATTGTGAGGGTCAACCAAAATTTTTGTTTTGATTACCACAGCTATATGACTGGCTAATAACAGAATATTACCTATTTCAAATTGCTTATTACAGATAGAACAGGATGTAAAGCCTCCAAAAAAAAAAAAAAAAAAAAAAAGATAACAAAATAACTTACTTATTTCCTTTTCAGTCACATTACATGTGTTTATTTTTGTAGAACTGAAACTTGTGATCAGTTTCTGTGTCACTATATTGATGCATCCCATATTTGACATAGACTAAAAACTTGTAAACAAAAGGAAAACTTTTCTCATTCTTTGACTATTATTTCAATTAGAAGGGAGAATTTCTACTTTTTTTCTGTCTGTGTATGATGAGTACTGCTGAAGTTTGTTGGAATCTTTCCAGTGATAACTTTAACAAACCCTTTGTAACTTGCTGAAGTAAACAGTCTCTAGTTAGTCAAACCTCTTATGTGGGGTGCCAAACTTCAAATATTTCTGGCCTTTCTTGTCAGTTAGGTCTCATTTACTTAGTTATGCAAATAAGTCCTCGAATATCAACATTTAGGCTCTCAAAACAGTCCAGTTGAAAAATAGGAGTATTCCCAAAAATGTGTCTTTCCCTACCAAAAGTGTAGTTAGGCTATATGGTGTAATGCTAAAAGATAGAATTGGTAGAAATGGATAATTATGGAAGTGTAATCACAAACTTTGGAAATAGAAAAAATGTACTGTTAATATACTGTTGTCAAATTAGGTGGTTGGATAGTGATACTATACATAGTTCAGCTCTTTTATTAATGACTGTTGAGTGAAATGTAGACTCTGTATGTACATACTGTCTTTAGAAATAGAAAATTTCTCTCTGCATCTTCATATTGTACAGAATCTGAACTTGCTCAATACTTATTTAGCTCACACTGTTTAGAGGCTTTAGAGTTGTCCCTCAAGGAAGCAAAAAATTTGCATAAAAAGATAGGAAAAAATAAGAACAAATTATGTCTCCAAGTAGATAGATTTTAAATCCATTGTTTGAAAAGGTCTTTTATCTTCAGCAGAGTGATGGATTAGTTCTTTAAGGGAAAATGGCAGTAATTAGTTATAATACCTGAGAGAACTCAATAAATATTTACTAAATTAAGATTATTTATTATTTGAATTCTAAGAGTGTGTAGAGGCTTCCCGCGAGTGCAGAGCACTATTATTTAGGAACTGTATAAAAATGGCTGCTATCCTAACCAGCATACAACCCAAAATAAATGCCAGCAAAGACAGGAACAAAATGAATTGCCTGAGGGCATGGAGTTAGCTGCATATCTAGATCTATGATCTCCAAAGCCACCCCTGGAGGATTACCTATGGGAGTTACTACTTACTCTTCCCTTCTCATCCCTAATCCTCTGACTTCCAACCATTCCTCAGTGCAGCAATGTATGTCTGGTCCATTATCAAGGCCTTAATGACTACTATCATTGTCCATTTGCTCTGCTGCTCTTAAACTGACCCTGTATAAATGATGGGTGAATTGTGAGTCAGATGAGGGTTTGTTCTCTGCTGATGTTTTCCAGACGATACACTGCAGAACTTCTATTAGAACAGTTAATTACTGTGGTCTGTCCTTTTTTTTGGTGGCTCATAGTCTTTACCTTCTAAACTGAAAATTACACAGCCAGCAAGTTTACACATCCAAGAGTGAGGCAAATCCATGTGGACACAAACGTTCCAGGTAGCATCTTCTGCATGCTGCTTTAGATGTATGCTCCAAATTCAAAAGAAATTTCAAATATGTCTGTTCCAGACAGCTGAACTAATTAAGTGGTTTTGAGAAGAAACAAATGGGTGAAGGACTGCATGGGGAGCTCAAGTGCGCCTATCTAGGAGAGAACAGTGCTCTGCGTAGAATCACTTCATCTTGTGTAAATGTTGCTTAGGAGGCAGTAAAACAGAGCTAGAGGAGAAGATTTCTAGGGACAGTGACTGTCATACGTAACATGTATCTTCTGCATTTTTTACATTTTCTTCTTATTTTATATATGTATGTGAAATTTATTTGTACTTGAGTTATTGCTATATCAATTGTTCTACTCTTCTGCATGGGCTTCAGTTCTGAAATCATTTGGTTCAGAGGTCCCTTGATTCAACAAAGGTCTGCAGACACCCAAGGTGAGCTGTGCTAGTATGGGATTCTCCTAGGAGCACCTATTGACAAATATGTTCTGTAATCTAAACAGCAGTTGAAACATCTTCTTGGTCTGTTTTGTAGAAAAGTTTTTCTTCCCTTCCTGTTCCTGCTTTTGAGAATAAATGTTACTTACTTAAAGCTATGCACCAACAGATTTATACAGCTGTTACCTTCAAGAATTATTTTTCTGTGCCTCTTCTTCACAGTGAGTTAAAGAGCTGAGTGTCAGTAGCACTAATCCGAAGGTTTGAGGATTTTGTTTCTATTACAGAGTATGCACTGTCTCTGAAGGAAACCAAATAGTAGCACAGAGATTCCAAGAGGCTGAAATAATTGAAAGTGAATTCTGTGATGAATGTTCCTTACATTACAGCTGGGCTGTTGGAGAAGTCTGGCTAGAAGGGCATTCAGTATAAATTTCTAGGGCTTACTCTGGTTTCATTTTATCACTGTGTTACCTTTAGCTGTAATATATTCCTCTCTAGAGTTTGATCTTGATATCTAGAGAAGAACTTTTGTGATTTCATAAGATTGATGCATTATCAGATATATACTCAGTCTTTTGTTAACAGGTTAATATATATTATTTATATATATTGCCTTCAGTGTGTTTCTACCAGACTGTCCATCCAGACTACTTCAGACTGTTTCTACCAGCTAAATTGTATAGTGGCAAGTCAAAATTAACATAGATGACTTGTGCCAGAAACTAATAGGAACACATTTATAGTTGGCTTACAATGGAAACAGTTTCCAGGAGCTTATATAATGAGTTTTTTTTCCTAGCTGAAATAGCGAGATAAGATGGCATGGAATGAATTTCCAGTTTAAATTTCTCCTTTTTTGTTTTCTTTGTCAGGAAGGACAGTATTATTACTACTTCTCATCTGTTCGTTGTTAGATCTAAAGACTTTGAAGTGTCATCTGCTCCTCACACAAAATAACTTATAAAACTAAGAGGACCAAGTGTTTAACTGAATCCTTAGATCTGTGCAGAGACCTAATTAAGCTTCTATATATCTCCATAGGAATGGAAGTACAGTCTATCACAGTAGCAAGATCAGGACCCAAATTAGGATAAAAAACTTTTGAACAGGCAAGAACCATAAGGAATAGGGTGGAAAGTCTTACAAGCTTATAGTTATTTTTGATCATTTTCCAAATATCCCTGCTTTGGATGATAGTCACAGCTGAGGTAGTTTTAGTCAGCTGAAGTGTACCTACAGGATAGAGTACAGACTAGTATGGAATAAATTGAGTTTGTTTTCCTGGTAGTCATACCAAGAAAGATGCAAATTAGTTGCATAGAGACTCTTTTTTTGTCATCTTAGGGTATTTGACAGTTTGAATAACTTTACATGTCTAAAATGGTAGTAGAGACCTATATTTGAACACATAATGTGTCTGCTTGACACTTTTTTCAGCATCTCGAACATATTTGACAACTTTCTGTTACCTCTGTACTCCTAGTTACAGTTCTAGTGTAAGCTTGATTTTGTATACGCAAACCCTGGGTATGCAAACTCTATGAAAGTTATCTCAAGAAGAGGACAATAGCCACACATATATGAAATTACTTCTATCTTTTGTTTAGAGAATATTTCTTTCTAATGATTTTAAATTAAATGATACAGGCTTTTATGTTTTTAAGGTGTGATTAAGGTAGAATTCTCAGGGATGTATAAGGGGCTAATTTTCTTTTGCTTTTTGGAGACATGCCCAGGTGCACTGATATTTTGGATATTTTTAAAAATTCAGGGAAGCCAAAATCTACTTCTTTAGATGCGTCAGTAGTTTGACAAAATTTGTCATTCATTCCCAGCTGTATAAGACAAGTGAGATAACTTTGTATATCTCAAAGGTGTTGTGAAATGAAATAGTTTAAAGATTTTGGAATCGTTGCAAAGTGCAGGAGGGACATCAGTGTCAGAATGCCAGGGTGTCGTTGCAATCAGAACTATATATTTATCCATACAACCTTATCACAGTACTATATATATATCAGATTTGGAAATAGAGAAGAGTTGTGCCCTGATAGACTACTGGATAGTGCTAAATATTAAAAAGTTAATCTGCTGGAATACGTTCCATTCCAGAATTTTGAAACACGTAATACTCACACACACTCAGAAGGGATCTGCAAAATTTGTTGTTTTCTCTTTCTTGAGACTCATGCATGCACTTCCCTTGTGTAACAGCTTTGAAACCCCAAGCTAAATCTCACTGTTTAAACCCCAAAACACTTCAGAGTGAAACCCATCTGAAACTTATAAGGGATGTGAAACTGATGATATATGAGTTATCCATCATTTTAGTGAAAGTCTAATAGGAACAGATTGTAAGTAGTGTCTTCTACATGGAACATGGGAATAATCTGTTTTGTTTCACTCCAGACTCCTCTCTGGCAGCCAAAGCCATAAATTACAGCATGTGCTCAGGGGAGTCTAAGCACTGTTCCTTCTACTTGCTGAAGAGGTCCAAGAATTCCAGGACATTTATACACTCTAATGTCCTGTAAAAATGGCTGAGCTCAGAGTAGAACAGTATATTCTGCCATTCTTTTGTCATGAGTTTTGTAAAAAGTTTGGTCTGGAAAGAAAGTTACATTGGAATTTCAGCTGACATTTTGATGATGAGCTAAATTAAGCTTAATGTTTGGAGCCTTACCAAAGTAGGTGAGCCTCTGCAAGGTGCTGTGTCCCTGTGCTCTCTGCCATGTGGTAAGAAGATGTCCACTGTGCCATTTCCTTAGATGCATGGCACACAGGGTCTGCCTATACCTGCCTATATCATGACTAGTGTGAGAGCAGAGATGAACTGTGTTTCTAACTCCTCTTTGTTGCATGCATATTCATTTCAAAGACTAACACTAAGCGGGGAACAATTCTCAGTCTCCCTAAATAGAGGCTGTTATAAGTAGCTTTCAGACCAATGATATGATATTTTCTTGGGATTATTTTCTTGATATCAGGTGCAATATTGCTTCTGAAAGAATATTGCTTGTGCATTATGGTTATTTCTTTGGTTTGTATACATGTACATGAGTATATACTGCTATGCAAGTATGTTCATGAAATATATTGTGTTTCTGTATCCTTGGGGAAGTCATAGTTTCAGGTGATGTGGAGATATGAGTACAATATTGGTATGAAAGAATAAAAAAACAACTAAGAGGCAATCATAATTTAAATGTGAAATATATAGTTGGAACTCAAAAATTAAATTCTGCAAAACAAGTTTTTGCTCTTCATAGTTAAGCTACAATTGTCCTTACATATAATTAGAGCTACTGTCCTATCCAAGGACAAATATCTGACAGTATAGTGAAGATGCATAGTGGTGACATAGAAGTAATGGAAAGTGGTGTCACGGAGATACATGTAAGGATAGAATCAGCCACAGAATCAGTTTTGTCCATATTTTAATTCAGCTGTTCAGTGCTGCCAGGTACTGTGAAAGCTAGGGAGTCTTTCCTAAATTTCATAATAAGCTAGTAATGCAGTGATGGAATTATTTCTTTCAGTTATGCAATGATACATTTGAATAATTTACATCTATTTTTTATACATTTGAACTATACCTATGACTTTCTATGCTTTGAGTAAAGGGAGAGTTTTACTCTTCAAATCATATAAAAACAAAACATAAATTCCTGGATGAACATTGCTTTTGGTTAAAGCATTGAACCCCTTCCATTTCAGTATTATCACCATATTCTGGCAGTTTGAACAAGTACCCTGTAAGTCACATATTACCATTTTTTGCTTACCTGGGAATAGCTTGTTTAAACAATTTCTTTGTTTTACAGAGTTGATTTTCTCTTGAAATACATTTAAACTTTGTTCAGAAACTGTTCTGCAGGTTGTAGCTGATTTTTGTCTGCACAAAAGTACCTTGTTTGCAGATGTATATTTAAAATGGTATCTATTAAAATGTTTAATTTAAGAGAAGAAATTTAAATGGGCAATTCCCGATTTAAGGGCTGAAAGATTAGAAAAATCTTATTGGTGCACAATTGGTCCTATAGCATTTTTTTGTTTTCTCTTGACTACAATTAAGGAACTTGTAGGCCTATGCTATCAGCATTTGTTTTAAGAAAGGATGAGAAAGAGATGAGGCTTATTCTGTTGTTCCAGACGGCATCTCTTTATTCAGGTGTAATACTCAGTTGTAATTTTCATAACACAGGAGCCAGACATTATGGAAGGCAGAAATTAGAAAATAAATAAAATAACCAGCACAGAGTTATTTCAGTGATGACACTATATTCAGGAAAGATTTGTAAAGATCATTATATAGCCTTAAATAAATCGTATCATCTTCAGCAAATCTTTCTTGGTTAAAAAACTATTCATGATGTCTGAAAGGAGGGCACCTCTTGAAGAGTATTGTAATGAATGAAGGAAATACTGAAATGTGACATGATAGCCTTAATTTCCACATGTGAGTCTTTTCCAGGATCAATGGCCTACTTATCCTTCCTTTGGCTCTGAGATGCCAATTTTGTACCTTTCTTCCTCTTAAATCTTGTTTATTCAAAAGGAATAAGAATTACAAATTGTCTATACCAAGATATGAAATTCTCAAAAAAGCATATCAAGTGCCTTATTTTCTGATTTTGAAATAACAATAGGACTTGACAAACCAAAACTGGTAACAAAAGAACTCGATCTGACTGGATCTAAACTGCCTAGAGCAATAATTATTAGATAAAGAAGAGGGGCATGAAATGGTCATTGAAAGAAAAAGAGAAGACAAAAATTATTTAGGTAGGTAACTTTAATTAAATCAAAACAGAATAAAGACAAAGTACAGTTGCATCATTCATATGAATATTAAAACTACCCATCAGCAAAATTTTAATGTAATATAGTTTAATATCAACTCAAGTCTGACCATAATTCAGAAACATACCTCAAGCAAGGTATGACTCCAAGGGCAGGTCATAAATAACAAACATAACAAAGGAAGCTCTAGCTCAATGAATAACACAACTTACTTAGTTAGCCTCACTGTTGAAATTACACCCATGTAACTATCAATTTCAGTGAAGGCCAACAGTTATAAAACTTGAATATCACTGTGATGAATCAAGCTCAGATTCTCATTTCTTCTCTTTCATCACCTGGACATTAAAGATCCTTAGCAGTGCTTGTATTTTTCTGCCTCCTTATTGGTCAGCATTTTACATGCTTATTTAATGCCTATTTAAGAACAATTTTCCAAAAGATTTGTGTCTGGAACATATTCCCTGAATTCTGACTGTATGCTTAGACTGAATTTTCTTAAGACTCAATTCTTATTTTTATTTTTTAATCCTAGGTTAGTTATAAACATCCTACAGATCACCAGATTTTTTTTTGTACACATAGCTTTCCCTTCGTTAATCCCATATCACTGCAAAATTGCAAAAGGATTTCCCATGCCACAGTCTACTTTTCAATAGTATGAGATGCAATTGTACAATCCTTATAATTTTATTAGGCAGTTCTTTCACTGCAGTACAAAGATTATGTTGGGAAAATGTTATCACATCGTTCTTAAAATCTATTTATGCATGCTGATCATACTACAATTTTTCTCTGTCATTGAAGCATTAAAAATATCTGAAACATAAGGATGAGACACATGAAATGTTACATACGTCTGGAAACACTTGCATTCTCCTATTGTTTGTTGCCTGTAAGGGCAAAATATATATAAATATCTAAAGCTAGAATTCTATGAATCATAATGAGCAGAGAAAGCAGTCTCTTTATATTTTGGCTCTCTTTTATAAGAATTGAAAATATGTCTGCTTTCTTTAATTCCTTTAGCATTTTCACAGGCCTCCATATAAAAGGTGAAATCATAAATGAGATCTCCAATATTATAGGTGTTTTTTTTTTGTTGTTTGTTTGTTTAGCATTGCAGCAGCAGCACTGTTGACACCTGGTGCTTGTTATTCCTAAGAGTTCTGATTACCTCTTGAATCTCTTCAAAAATTTGGCTCAGCTGTCTGGAAAATGGCCATTTGTTGTTAGCCTTTTCATTCTCTTTATGGAGCTTGTCTAAGTACTCCTACAATATTTCTGTAGTTGCATTCCTTGTAATAAAATGATTTCCCTTTTTATTATTTACCAGACTGTTCATTATTTATATTCTTTCCTTCATGCATTGATACTCTTGTAAAACTGTATCCCTGTATCCCTTGACTCAATCATCAGAAGACAATCTCTACAAAATGTAATACTCTGAATGAGTTCAGACTTGCCTGAGGAACAAACGTACAGTTTGCCGATGATGTCCATCATACCATAGTAAATATCTCCTCCAAAGTAATTATGAAAAGCCCCGAATCTTGTATTTTAATTTCCCAGAATATAATATACATTGTAAATATAGTATAATCTGTTCATTTAATGTAGTTTCAATATCATGAAACATCTCTTTTTTTTACCTCTGCACTTAGCATACTAAGACTGTGGAAATTACAAGACATACAGTTGTTGAAAATATTCAGAGCACTGATCAGATATTAATCTTTAGTGAGAGTAAATATATTGGTGAAATCACTTCTGAGCTATCTCCTTTTAATGTTAATTACATGTTTGTCCACTAATGACTTTTAATGGCTTTTGGTAATATATTTAACTGTTCCCATTTCATGTTGTGTAGTCCTTCTTCCACTGTGAATATATAAATTTCTGTGTATCTTATCTCTGAGAAGTCTATCAGTTATGTGCAACTCTGCTTTAGTTGCTCCATAAAAAAATTGGATATTTTGGGCCTACATAATGTTAAACGTTTCATATTTCTAATTCCTAGTCTTTTCTGTCTTTCTCCTCATTTTTTCATATTTGATGGCAGTTTTTCATATTACCTGCATTTTTTCTGAAGTTTTTCATATGTGTCCCTAAAATTATGCTTTACCATAGATCAAAGAAGCCATTATTAAATTTCTGTTTCCCATAAATGTCCTTTTAAGCTGTAGATAAAATCATTCCTAAACTTCTGTAAAATATTGAGCTCATGGAGCATCTAGCTATGAACAGAACTGAACTGCTAGGCCTGCTCAAGGCTCTTCTGTCAACTGATTGTAATGCACTAATAATCTTCTTGAAACATTGCAGTTAGGGATGGTGTGTTTTGGTAACACTTACGATGTTGCCAAATATACAATTTCTTTATCACAATACTTTCACTGAAGTATCCCTTACCTTGAAAATTCCAGGAACGGTATTGTCATGGGATTTGATTTGATTTCCTCTCCATCCAAACGGTTTTGGGTACATGGTGTGATGTAAGACTCTGACAAAACTTTTTGTTCATAAAATTTATATTTTCATTTAACCTTTATAAAATCTCTTCAGTTTTTACCCAATTCACTTAAAGTGTCCTGTTGGAGTTGTATTGGCTGTTCATTTAATAGGTTTGCTACCTTTCACTTACCTCTAATGTGAGTAATCTAAAGCCTTTATCAGTGATGATTCATTACTTCTAGATCAGTACGGATGTTTTTAAAAAATATAGGCAACAAAAACTGCAAATTGCATGACTGAGGTTTCACATAAATATCTTGTCTTGTGCAGTTTCTTGAAGTCATCACATTTATTTCCTTTCCTCTTCATCCTCTGTTTCTGTTGCAGCAAATCTTAGAATAAAACTCTCAGAGGTAATGGGCATTTAAGTTAAGGCTATATCAGGCAATTTGACATTTTATACCTATTTTACTTTCCTTTTCTAACTGAGCACTGGTAATGCATATATTTTGTGTACTGGAACAGGTCATGTCCCTTTCTGTCACAGTCCACCTTGTTTTGTGATTATGCACCCTTGGATGCATAATGGAGATATGGCCACTTGTGCATAAAGAAATATAGCTTAAATGAAGTGTAAAGATTTGTGCTTTATTGGATGGTGCTTTTTGAACTTTTTTTCCATGAGCGAATTATTCAAAAGATCTTTCTAAATGGTGCATAACTTTAAATTGGGTCCATAGACTGCAAATCATATAATTGATTCTCCTCCTTAACTTCATCCATTATATGATCATAGCATTGCTTTTCCTGTTTTGAGTATTTTTTAAAATATTGATACTGTTATGCAAATAACATAAAGCAGTGTCTAATATCTTAATCTGTTACCTTTATTTCTTCTGCTTATTTAAATTACCCTTCATGCTGTCTTGCAAGGTCATTTCTCTTGCCGAATCAGAACACAGTTTTAGATGAAGATGTCTGCTTGAATTTGGAGACAGACTGAAATTGATATTGATATAAGACACATTGAAAGTGATGTTAGGAAAGTAATCAAAACGCACAGAGGAAAGCCAGGAAAAGGTATAGAGAAATTCTGGAAGAGTATGGGTTTTGTTTTGTTGGTTTTTTTTTTTTTTTGTTGTTGTTGTTTTGTTTATTTTTTGTTTTTTTCTGCTCAACATTTTAAGATGGATGTGTTCAGTTTGGGTAGCTTTCCTATGCTGTGTGGAGATGGACAAAAAGTTTGTTGGAAATACTTAGGTGAAAATGAAGGGCTTACACTGTGAGCTGTCAAAGCTGAGCTTTTACTGTGCTTGTAACACACAATTATTTTTTTAATATATGCTGCATGGACTGAAAGTCTACTCTTTTATAATATGTGTAGCTGCTTGGAAGTCACTAGCAGGTACTGTGTATAAGAAACAGTTTCCTGATAGGCTGCATCACTCATTAATATATTTTTCATGTTTATTTTCTGAAAGTCACAAGGACATAAAATTTTCTTGACATAATAATTTACAATTAAATGGAGACTGGATTGTCAACATATAATCAATGGAGGGGACATTACTGTGTTTGTAGAGTGAGATTATGCTAACGGCATGGAGCTGCTTCATTCCCCTACAAGCACAATGAGACATTCTGCAGCTCCACAGTTTCAAGTCTGAAATGCTTTTTGAAGTGGCGGTCACACTTGTTCCATGTCGTCTTCAAACTGCTTCTGTGCCAGAATAGCGTCTGGCTCTAACTCTTGAGTTGCCTCCTATAGAAGTGGGATTAATGAACTACTAAATCTCTAGAAGTTCTTAAATTCTCACAACTAAACTATTTGCTGATACCTCAGTTTGACTAAAATGACAGAATTCAGTTTCAGAATTCATGAACATAACTGATATAAACTGTCAGCTTGAATTTTTAGTATTCTCTTTTTACAAATTGCTGTGGAAGGAATATTTATTCTATGTATTTGAGAAGTATTAATTTTAACTGAGTAACACAAAGTCTAACTACTAGTGTCTTTGTTGGTATGTAAATGTAGCTATAATACATGCAAAAATGAGTATTTTCTGTACCATTTGTTGATGTTCATGAATATTTGCTAGGTATATTTATGTTTACATTTTTCTCACAGGCAGAAAAAAGCTTTCTCTTTGAACACTATGTATCTCCTGTTAGAAAAATGCTAATTTTTCTCCAGGTGATAAACAACTATCAGGTGAACAGTTTTATTGAGTGGTACTTCTGTTTAAAGTAATTTTTAAATGTTTGTGTACAGTCCACAGCAATAATGTGTCAGGGATAGGAACAAGGTGACAAGAAAATAGGGTTGACCTTCCTTTTCTTGTTTGTAAAAAGAAATTATGCTGAAACCTGGGCTTTTCCCTCCTACCCATAGTTCTTTTCAAAGAATTTTTTCAGAATAGAGAATGAATTGACCCTTCACTTGTGTGTTTCCTTGCAAAAAGGAGAGAGGAATTTGAGATTATATTACATTACTTTCTATAATTACTTGCTAGAAACTAACACAAAAGAGAAGTGTGAACATATTTTCAGTAGCTAACAATGTATAATGAGAAAAAAAAAGCCTTTTCTTCTGATTATTTATATTTTCAGCACCAAAGAGCTATAAGTCATCAACTAGGACCTCATGGAGAGGCTATGATTCAAATCAAAGATAAGAGACAACACATGGATCCAAACAGTCAAAGAAGCACAAGAAAACGATGAAGCAACATTGGTTAGCATGAGAGCAAGTGTCTCAGTGCATTATTAGTTTAAACATTCTCTCATGTTTTTTATAGGCATCACAGCAAGAGAGTTTTAATGAGGGATTTGAAAGAAGATAATGAGGTTGTGAGACAGATGCTTGGAAAAAAATCACAGAGGAGATTGTTTAAAAATATCTGACAAATGGGTAATGGAAGCCAACATTCTGGTCTAACTGGAGAAAAATCTCGCTGGAGATGATAGGTAGGATAAAAATAAGAAGGAATTTGAAGATGAAGCCAAACAACTTACATCTCATTATTTAGAAAATCATAGGCAGAAGTTGGTCAAATAAGCTGACAATTTTGTTCTGTTTGATTCTGTGTGAGAGGATCAAGGTTCACCAGAGGAATAGATGTTAAAATAATAGAGATTTGAGGGGGCTTATGGCAGACTGGATAATACCTTTGGCTTTGTAGGTGAATAGGCACAGGTATTCTTTAAAGATACTATGCAGAAATATCTACTAAAATTATGCTGAACCATATGAGAAATTATTCAACATAATTTACAGAATTGACTGGTTTACAAAGGATACTATGTGATCTCAATTTCTAGAGGCATTTGATACAGTTTTATAATACATAGAAGGAAAACACTAATTGGCGTTGAGAGGAAGTTGTGTCAGAGGTACAGTGTCCATCCTTTCTAATGTGTAAATCTAAATCCTTTGTTTGAATGAAGGTGATGAAAGAATTTAAAAAAATCACACACGTGAATAAAAATGCATTCATTTATATACAGAAATACAGTGTGAACAATGGTCGTAGTGACAGAAAGTCAGTTCTGCCCATTTCGATGAATAGATATTTTGCTATCTCAGTATTTTTTTTTTTAAGCTTTAGCTGATTAGTTTCAATTTTTAATTCTCTTCACCATTAGAAATTCTCTTGCAAGTTCTATTATATCTTAACACTTCTAAAATAAAGGTAGGTTTCTAGAAAATTGGGGAATTAATACAGGTGATCAAGGCTATTACTACATACCACATTTGAGACCAAGAGATAATAGGACATTTGGGAAAAACTAATGCACAAAACAGATTTCATTTTTTAAGTTTTACAGAAGAAGGTGGCAAATATGTGCTCCTTTTGTGAAGCCTAAGGCTATAGAAAGAGTCAACATGGGAGAAGATGTGCTGAACAGTTTTGTGAAGTTATTTTAAAGTAGTTTACATGAGAAGTCCATAAAGGTAGCAGAAGTAAGAAGGTAGTATAATTAGTGGTCAAATCTTTCAGGCATTAAAGTAATGGTTTGCCTGAACATTCACAGGAGTGGAGGACAGATGCTGAGAATTGATGTAAATTTCCTAGGAGAAGAAGAAGAAATACTGAATGAAGTCAAGGCCATACCTGAACACATGATCAGAATATTAGAATCTCTAAAGTTTAGCAAAGCTTAAGGGCCATCATGAGTCTGTTGTAAAGATCCAAAACACCTGAGCAAGTGTAGTAAAAATTATATTATAAAAGAGGGAAGATGTTAGTGGACTTAAAAGAAGTGACTAGAAACTTGGAAGCAAGAAATTAATGATATTTAAGCATTACTTCTGCTCTTCAGGATAGTGAGATGTGAACATTCACTTTCAGAAAGGTATTATTTGATTATGATTAAAACAAAAAAAAAAAAAAGAGAAGACGTTTAATTATTAATTTCAAATACTTGTCTAGTTACCTCAGCTAGATTAAAAGTTAACTAGTGAAGGGAGAAAAGGAAAATAAATGTAATTTATTCTAACAAGTATTGGCTACAGCACAGTCTGAAAGAGATACCAGGCTTTTAAAATCTCTTCTGACCAGTAAATACCTCTTTGCATGTATGTACCCCCCCTTTTAAGTCCGTGATTCCTTTAACTATGTTCAAAGTGCTCAGTGGGGCTACAAAGAATCTGTGCTCATCACACCCATTGTACACTTGGTACCAGTTTGGAATAAGTATTAGTCAGTGTCAACTGCAGCAACCACTGAAATGTTGAGCTTTTTTGCATAAGGGAAGAAGATTAACTTCAGGAGATGAAAGAGCACTGAAGTTAGCTGGTAATGGCAAATATAAATGAAGGCAAATGACTTCAGCCATTTTGTGAGTATCAGCACAATGGTAATTTTCACTTTCTGGAGCAACACAATGAAGGAGAAGTATAGGCGAGTAAAATGATGACAAGTGGTAACGATTTGCAGCTGCGAAGAATGTGGCATTATAATAGAGGTAAGCAAAATAATTCACACTTGCCTGGGATAACTCAGGAACGTAGTTCAGTGAACTGGCTTGTAAATACCAGGTAGAAAAGTGTAAGAGAAGTAAAAATAACATGTAAAAACGACTAATTCCCCATAGTCACATGCAAATTAGCATTAATCAGGTGGAAGATCAAGATGAATAAACTCTGGGCATATTGCTCATTTTTCTACATAGGATTTAATAGCAGTAAACAAAAAAAGCAACTTCAGTATATATGTATTGAATATAAATTATTTTAGCATGCTATAAAAAATCTCTCAATCTGAGGTGCAAATATTTCCATTGTCTTTGTCATTATAGATCTTGTATTAATAACTTGTTGCACAGAGAACTTCAGTATAAGCATGCATGGACTTATAATTCTGCAAAGGACATATCTCACATATCTTTTTATTGTAGATACACCATTTATTTCTAAAATGAAAATAAAAATCATCACCCAGCAACCAGCGACCAGTCAGAAAAATTCAGTGACCAACCAAATACCATTAGTTCCATACTTAGTTTGTCACAGATCTACTATATTTAAATATAAAACTTATTATTATAATCTAAAAACTGTAGAATGCCTGTGGGTACATCTCCTGAGTTTTTCTTGTGCAGTATAAATGTCAAGGTTGTAGTGTCTGCCTCTGTTTTTTTAGTGCAAAACCTCCCCACAAGTTCGTAACAGTGTGATTAATGACCTAATACAGAAGTCTATCAAAGTTAATGGAAAGATTTCATTGTCTTTTTGATCAGTTCATCTGTCCTCTGGCATTTTGGACTTGTGGCTTTTCCATCAGTAAGAACTAATTTCAGTTGTTTCCTCTTTACAGAACAAGGGAGATTTACTTTTAATCAGACTTTCAATCAGATCAAGGAAGGATTTGTTTCTCAGAAGGCACAGACCTAGTTTTCAGAGTAAAAGAAAATTTTGAGAAGTCTGGGGGAGGCGGAGGAAAGAGAGGAAGATAATGCCTCAGAGAAAGTGAGAGAGAGAGCAAGGTGAAAGATCTTGCCTTATTGTCTATTTCATACCTTCGAAATTGGAAGAAATAAACTAAAATGCTGTCGATCTTCCCAGGGAGGACTGATCATATTATGATACCTAAAAGTTACAGTCAGTGGAAACCACTGGAGAGAATGCTTCATGCTCTTTCTTAATGACGAACAACAAGCTAGGAATGCTGGGCTGGGGTGGTGGTGAGAGTACAAAAAGTCTTCTGAGAGTAAAACATGGTAAAAGTCTGCTACACTGCCTTCCCTTATTGTTTCTAGCACAAAAATTTCTGCTGCTGCTAAATAGTTTCAGTAGCATCCTAGATACATATGCAGATATCTTTTCAATCCCACAGTCACTGCAAACGTCACTTGATCGCTGATGCTGTATATGCATCCTGTAAATCTTCCAAGTTATGTGTGCTCAGTCTGGTAACAAAAAGAGATTTCCCCATTCAGTACTGCGTAGTCAATAAAAATGTAGCTGTGGCAAACTAAGGTGCACTCTCTTCTCCCAAATGTACAATAACCATTAAATTATAAGCTAAGATACAATTCCAGAAATAATTTTGCACATAACAGTTGAAGCACAGAGAACATATTCAATGTGCAGATGTGAATTTGTACTTTCATGCCCATCAGACAGGAAAATCTGGTCTTGACTTAAACTAAGAACTTTTCAAATGGGAGCCTCTGATGGAAATGCACACGGAAAGCAAAAATCTGTTTGTATGGTCAGTTTTCTATCCAGATGAACCTTATTTTTTCCTGTCAGCTTAATTGGGACATATACTAACTTCCTTACTATCATTCCTTGTACATTCCTTTGAATATGAACATTATCATGGTTTTCTGTTTTTACAGACATACTCTATTTCTTGCTGTTTCAAGACATGGCACATCTGTATGTTTTGATATAAGGGTTATCATGCAAAAGACTAAAGAGTGTAACTCTTTCATAGCAATATTACCTTTCTAGTTCTTTCTTTTGTACAGAGTATGAGAACTATTGGTCATTATTAAATTTTATAGTGTCTCCTTATAGGACAGCATTTAAATACTAATTCTAGTCTTTGAAGTAAAGATACCTTCAGGAATTGTACCTTATGCAGCAACCCCATTGGCTGACTAATGCTATTTTAAGATGTAGGAAGTTTATTACAACGTAGGTTAAGATTATTCCATAATAACAACTTACAATCTTGCTTTGTCCTTGTGATATAGTTTTGTTGTTTATGCATTGGTATGCCCTTGCCAAACCTTGAATTTACTATGTATTAAGGACAGGCATATAAGGCTCTGTGGAGAAGCTGACATATAGTATCTGAATGCCTTATGATCGCTCCTTCAAGTGTCAGTGAGAGCACAGTAGATACACAGCTGGGTGTGCGCATTACATGAGGTTTCACTACATAGCAATTTAAATATTTACACCAACACATGTCGAAGTATCTTCAGCTGATACTTCACTCTTCACAAATGGCAGGGCTAGCTGATTTTGCTATCCTGATACCAGCTTCCTTCGAATTTTCCAGGAAAGGTTATTGTTGGATATATAAAGGATATATATAAAGAACATATTTTTAGAAATGGTTGCAAGTAATTGTCCATCTGAAGTAGACTTCAGAATGGAACAAGCTAGAAGTTTCTTGGCAAAGTTGTTTATCAAGGCTGAGAGTATGCACAGAAATTGTCGTATTGAGTTTGAGTTAGTTCTTCTTTAGTGTATTTGTTTTGCTCAGAAGGAATGTCTTTATCACAGATAAATGTACGAGGAAAACTTAAAGGTGCAGGGGCAGATGATTGAAGTATGCCTGTCTTCACTTACAAAGTCAGCTATTTTCCATTATTCCAGGATAAACTTTCTTAAATGTTGGCCATAAACCTTGGCTGCATTTTAATATTGGCTGGGTTCTTGTGATCTTTCCCTACTGATGCTTAAAAAGGGCATTGACTCTTCCCTTTATTAGATTTCTGTCTGCAGTTATAAAATTAATCTCCCAGTCTCATGCTGCAATGAGCTGTGCCAGTGGAGGAGAGATCAGTTTAATTTTTTTTGCCTTAAAACTTCTTCCAAAGTTACAAGGAGTTTAGAACATTACTTTCTCTTTTCAATTTTAACAAAGCCTTTGTCCTTTTTTTTCTGCATTTCTATTTTATCCATGTCATTTTGGTTCTTTTGTTTTATACT
Organism: Gallus gallus; assembly: GCF_016699485.2. Taxonomy (NCBI): domain Eukaryota; kingdom Metazoa; phylum Chordata; class Aves; order Galliformes; family Phasianidae; genus Gallus; species Gallus gallus. The sequence continues at coordinate 25,109,657 of NC_052533.1, forward strand.
TCACATTTTTCCCCCACTCTTTTTTCTTCCCTTCAAGCCTAGTTTATAGTCTTTGACAGGATTCTTTCTATGCTATCAGCCAAAACATCTGTTTCTTTTCTGAATAAAAAGCTTCAGTCTCCAGAAAGTGTCACATGGGTCCTCACCAACTATAAACCTTCCTTTTTCTATATGACTTTGTCAATGATGGACTAGCACTGTGCAGCTTTGTACCCTTGTCTGCTTGTCTCATTTTTTATTATGCCCAATTCAGGTATTTTATTGGAAAAAAAAGTCTTTGCATTATTTGGATTTCAATGTACACATTTCCTTTCAAACTATGCTATTAGCTATTTGTACTTTCTATTTTTAACTTTGCATTTATTTCCTGAATTTCTGATCAAAGCAGATATTTATTAGCTTAAAATTGATTCCAGTTACAAACATTTGTGCTTTTCTGCTAAGACCACATTTGAATTAATATCCTCACCGAATATGCAATATAACTGGCCTTGATTATTCTTGGATTGATTGTTGTTGATGATACAATTTTTCAGTCAAAGTGGCATTTAGAGTAGTTTCAGGTTCTCTTGATCAAGCTGTGTCACTTTCAGTACTTTCATTTTGCCATTTATGTTTTTTAATGATAGTAATAACTCTTATGTAGTAGACAGACTTGATTCTGTTGTAAAATACTCATATCTTCAAGGAAAAGTGCTATATTTGAACATGATATTATTTGTATATTATGATCCCACAGTATTAGAAACTTTATGTCGCTAAGGCTTTTTCAAGCATTTTATAAATAGTCAACAGAAGAAATGAATTTAAACACTTCCTTCAAATACTTAAATAAATTTTTATTGCTTTTTATGTTTCAAGGTGAAGGAAGAAAGTAATTTTCATATGTGTTTGTCTGGTATAATTTTCTGTTGGTATGTTGTTGATATATTTGTCTTTTGAGTATATTGAGGAGTAAGACGAAAAGGATTTGCTGGTGAATGGTTTTATGTTCCTCCAAACATCTAAACCTTAGTCTGTTAAATAATATATGATCAACAGATAGATTTCTTCCCCCTGGAATAACTGTAGATGCTTCACTCTTTCAGTCCCCTGAAATTTTCACTGATTTTTGCAGAAAATGAACAAAGAAATTTTATTATTTTTATTTTTTTTATAAATCTCCCAGAAATTTCTTTTTTTTTTTTTTTTTTTTTTTTTTTTTTGACAGAGCTTACATTTCAACTGTGAGATCTGTAGTAGTTACTCAGGGGTTTCTGACATCAACTTGTATGGGGAGAGGGAATGCACATTCTGCTCCATCATTCCCACTCTCTGCTAGACACAGTGGGAGTTTGTCCAGGTGGCAGAGATTTGATAAATACTGGGAAGCCACGTAAGGAGAATTGCTAAGGAAATTGAATCCATTTCTATGGCACAATTCCCCCTAGAACAGGTGGCCTGGCATGCTGGCCACAAGTTCCTGTTGACAGTCCATCCAATACCTCAATTCCCTTGAGCAGGGGGTTTGTTTGTGGAAGCTGGCAAGCTGCCTTCCTGGAGGAGCTGCTGCAAAATAGGAAGGCTGGGAATGGTTCAAAAGTTCTAAGTCTTTTCATGGCTCTTGAAGTGTTTTGTTTGTTCTCTGAAAGGCCTGACTGAGGCTGATGTGTGATTTGTGTATAAAAGTTTGAAAAATACTAGTTGACAAAATATTTCCAATAAAACACAAACCACAAAATTTTCTCAGTCCGTTTTTGGTTTTAGGGACTTACGTGTGTCTCTTCCCAAGATTTTAGGACAAAAATTAAGTGATTTTTTTTCTTTTCTAGGCTTTAATTATCAAAATTATTAATTATAAAAGCGTTTGTATTACATATATAGGCATGTCATAGTATTACCAAGACATGAGGAAAGGGAAAATATTCTCACTCCTGACAAAAATTAATCACCTATTTCAGTAAGTTGATATTCAATGGAGTATTCAGTATACACACAGAACAGATTAAAGCTTCAGTCATGTATGTGTAGTACCAGAATAACTTCACTGAAGTGCAGTCAGCTCATAGTATAACTTGCTTTTACTTGCACACTGGCAAGCCATGCTCTCTATTTGTCCCTAGATGTGTACCCTAAGTGTCTGGTAGCCCATCAAACTCGGAAGTATGTTTTAATGTGTCCCTCTGTATGAACTACTAGCATCTGCTGTAGTCCTTGCCCAACTTGAACTGGCCAGAACTCGGTTTAAAGAAAAAAATGAGTCACCCCAGTGAAAACATACAATTATCTTAATCTGTATTTGCCCTGGAAAATATGTGTTTTTTTACCCAGTGGATGACAGTGTGGGCTCTGTCAATGCAGCACAAAAAATACAGTGCAAACCACATTCTCCCAATTTAAACTTTACAAGAAGGCCTACCTGCTTTATTACTAAAGTATCTGTTGTTTGGGTGCTGAGTAAAAGGTAGGCCGTATTGCTTCTTTGCTTTTCTTTTCTTGGTTAGTAATTGTTATTCTGAAACATAATTGAATGTAAATTTGAAAATAACCAAGAAAAAAGATTAGATTTGGTGATAAGAAACTTATAATAAGATAATCATATTCAGAATAAAACCTCAAAGAAATGCTTTTCATACTGTAGCTTGAAATTTGAGGAGGGGAAAACCTTTTGTTCATCTCTTTGCTGTATGATACTTTCTTATAATGAAATTCAATGCAAAGTGAATCTCAGCTGGTTTGGAATTATATTACCATCTGGGGGAAGATTTTGATACAAGCCAAAACTAACAGATTTCCACCTGGCCCCTTAAGAATTCCAATTGCCAGGAACTGGGCATTTCTTTGAAGCAGCCTGACTGTATAGTTGCATGAGTTTGCAAGATCTTCTTGGCTGCAAGATCTTCTTGGCTGGAGCTACTTTTTGATTAATGTAGAATCACTAAAAGCGCAGCATATTTTCTTAATATTTCTAGTTAGACAGTTTCATCTATACTTCGTCTGAAAAACTATGGCCAAAGCTGTAATTAGCACTGCCAAGTCTGAGCATGTTCTTGATGATGTTGTTGGTTAAAACCAATGTTGAAAAGAGGGGGTCAAGCTGCATGCCTCAGGGGCTCTACAGTGTACTTCAGAGACCCTCAGTAGGGATTAGCAATCAAACTACCAGTTCAAATCCAGCAAAGGTCAAGAGTGATTAACACTGTTTTGTTCTATTGGTTAGTGTGAAACAGATGTAAAATGAAGTTATGATCAAAATCCAATTCCTAGTAGATATTTTACATCATAAACACCAAACTCCTAATGATCCCTTGCTGGCTATCTGATTAGAATGAGTAGTTAATTGAACAGACGCAGAGACTTCTATGCATCCCTTACTGCTCTTCCCTGTAATGAAAAGTACGCTCACTTTTGGACTGAAGGACATGATGGAAAATTGCTTTTCCTGCCTGAACCCTTTATATTCAGTAGGTATATTTGTAAATTTTTTATCCTCAGTGATATCAAATTATATCCTTGACCACAAATACTGTTAAAAATTGTTTTAAGTGATTTGATTGTAACTTAAAAATGAAGCTTTTGATAATTTTAAATATGTGTGGTAATCCTCAGGTGGATTAATCAGGCATGGACCTACTGAAAAATCAGTTCAGTGGTAGTCAGTGGTGTTGCAAAGGATCTGTTTCTGCATTACTCAAAGTACATGACAATACTTGAAAAGACATAGGTAATTTTACACAAAAGTATGTCATAGCTAAATTATTTGCATACACGTGTGTGTGTTTTCAACCTAGAACCTCACAGTCACTGCCCTTCTCCTACCTCCTGGGAACCAAACACATTTAGGGGCTAAGAATGAAGGGATTACGTCTTTGATTTGGAGTTTAGGCTTCAGACATTTGGTTATATTTACTACAATGATAGAGTTACTGTAAATTACGAAGCCTGATTTTCTTATACTATCCTGCAACTAATGAGTGACTGAATGTCTTTTTTTTTTGTAAACATGATGTCTTTTAGACCAAATCTGTGTATACATTGTGCTCCATAGAAAATATTGTTCTGAAATTATTGGAACATCTATTCTATTAGTTCATCCAGTGTATTACTGGATTCTACTATATCATAAACTTATTTTAGAAAGAATATCTGTAAGATGTGGGCTCATTCACTGAATGGATATAATCTTGTAACAAGTACAAATTGGACTTTTCTTGCAGTCTTACATTCTCATGTCTTAATTACCTATTAGGTAAAGTAACTAATCCTTTTAAAAAGCAACTATCTTTTTAAGATGAATAAGATTTTACTGGTTTTCAGTAATTTTATGGGAATTACGTTATTAGACTTTGATTAAGTAAGTTTAAAAAAGTAGAAAATGTCATTCACTAGGTAGTTTAGAAACTACCGAGAGGTGTTATTGACTGACAGCTGGACAATAAAGGTGGAATTGAGGAATTCACACTTTCAAGGATAGATTATATATATATATGTATATCATTACCTTTACTACAAATCTTGTCAAAGCAACAAGTCTTACATGTCTCACAACTAAGGAGAGATGTCCTTGCCTGTGGAGAATATTTGGACCTCTTAGTGTCCTATGAGTGGGTTTCAGTTCCTTTGATCACACGGACCTACTGAGTACAATAAAAATCCCCTCTGAGATGTCTTTGCTTCTCAGAATTTGTATCCTTTTTAAAACAGCTAGTGGCATTTTATGTCTCTACTGGTGACTGAAATCAACATTTTTTGGAACATCTTGGCTATGATATTCAAAAGAAAAGTGCAGTGATTTGTACGAACTCTAAACTTTGTAGTTGAATTGTGACATCACCACTATTTCTTCTTTTTTTCTTGCCTTTGCAAATTCTATTTCAATGATAAAACCGTCTAGGGCAGGGACTGTATATTTTTGCAGTTTCTAGTATGTCCTAACCCTGATGAAAGGGTGGACGATGAACACTGCAGTAATAGTAATCATATATAACACTAACAGTGGATTTTGAAATGATGTCTATTCTGCAAATGCATTTCAAAGAAACACAAGCAAAGATGTAGTTTGCTCCGTGAAAAATAGAACTGCTAAGCATTTAAATTTAAATTAAATGCTTTTATGAGTTCATTGAATGTTATTTAGCAAGTATAATATAGCAAAAGTGTGTTACCTACTGCCTTAGAATGAGGATTTTATTGCTTTTTCATAGTTATCTTTTGTAGCGGCATTTGGCAGCTAACAAATGAAATTTACTTGCTAAGGTTAAATTGTTTTGTGCTGTTGTTAAGCCACACAGATATAGTGAATACAACAGTGGAAGAAAGATATTTGCTTTTCTGGGGGGCAGATGTAGGAATATGTTAATGTATTGTGGTTTTGACCTGCCTTTAAAGAAATATTTATTCTCTGAAAGTCAGAGAACTTAATTCCTATCTGAGCCACTCCAATGAAAGCCAGTTCAGACAAGAGATGGTAGAAATGGAACTACAGACAGCCTTGGCCCAAACAATTCAGTGTGGTCAAGGCAGTGACACTCAGAACAATCTGAGGTCAAAGGAGAATGGACTCCAAGATGAAGGATCTCTCGAACTTCATATGAGAGGTTCCTGCTTCTCAGTCCACCTCTAGAACCTCTGCATTTCCTGATTCGTGCAGATTTGGGATCAATAATATCTGATTTTTCCTGAACCCTGAGTTTGTTATTTTTTAGTGTTTGCAGTACTAGAGGGGCGTTTACAAGCAGGAGGGAGACCGACTTTTTACATATTCTAATACTATTAGTGATAAGAATGAGGAACGGTATTAAACTAGAAGAGGGGAGATTTAGGTTAGATGTTAAGGAATAATTCTTTACTCAGAGTGTGGTGAGGCACTGGCACAGGCTGCCCTGAGAAGCTGTGGGTGCCCCATCCCTGAAGTCATTCAAGACTAGGTTGGATGGGGCCCTGGGCAATCTGATCTGGAGGGTGTTGCTTTCTGGAGGAGGCACAACAGGAGGGTGGCAACACTGCGCATAGTAGGGGATTGAAACTAGATGAACTTTAAGGTCACTTCCAACATAAGACATTGTATGATTCTATACAACATGCTGTTGATTAAATACTAAAACCCACACGTATAAGGATTCCAGCCTTATTTTCTGGACTCCACTGTTTTCTCTAATTCTGAAAACCTTCTGAATACTACACATGTTGGAAGTTCACTGTTTTCTAAATCTATTTTGATAGACCAGTTGAATTTTTTACGTAACTGCAAAGCCCTTGTGATACAAGGTCAGATAATAAATTTTATACTTTTATTCTTTATGTAGGAAATGTAATATAGTGCCATCACTACTTTATTACCCTGCAGTCATTCTGTTAACTATTCAACTTAAAATATTTCAGCCATCAGCATTTGGAGAAAGTTCATAGGTTTCGGGCAGTCCACAATACTTTGCCTTAAAAGACTACATTTCTTCTAGTCACCCTGCCTGGGAATGCAGTTAGGGATCAAGACACTGGAGTTAGTTGAAGTAAGCTAAGGAGATGCTAGTCTGAGAATGTATTCAATTGCCTCTAGTATAACTAATACTTTAGGACTCCTGTATTTCTGTTTGGAAGTTAAGTTTATATTTTCTGTTAACTGGAATAGTTTGGTCCTTTTCTGTAGACTATGAATGTGTCTCTGAAGGGTTTATGAAACTTGGACTCAAGTTTTGATTAAAAAAGTTTCTCTGTTCTTTGAAGGTTCTAGGCAGAGATCAGCAAGCGTAAAATAATCCCAAAGATGTCAGCCTAGTAGACCTTGAACTATCTGTATTCAACTTGCTTGGGTACATCTTAATGTGAATTTAAAACAATGTATCAGAACTACTCCATGTTATATAGAAGACTTGTGGACCTCCAAAGACAAACTCATAGCAATGCTCATTATCTTAGAAATCGATGTGCTGAAACGTTGTTCGTGTATTTTCTTCTTTTCTTCTTTTCTTCATTCTCAGTATGAAAAACTTAGTAACGAATAACCTCCTTCAGCTTATGTGTCAGTGCCCAAAAGACTTGTAACTCATCTCAATTTAAATTAATGACCTTAGTGATGGTACTAGCAATTGGACGAAGGCTCTCAGGAGCCAGATATTTGCATATGGAATTTGATTAATCCTGTTGGCTATTAATTTTCACTTTTAATTAGGTATGATGCTATTGTAGGAAGAGAATACAAGACAACTATTAGGCATAGAAAATGCTGATTTTTCAATTGGGTACTCTATTTAGTTTTGACTATGCTAGGTTCCTTCACAGCATCTGCTTTGATCAACTCAGAAATATATCATGGACCTAAAAACTAGTCTTCAGAAGTTCAGGGATTATACTACAAAGGAATACTTAACTGAATAAATATATGTAGTTTACAAAAGGGAGAGAAATTGGTATATGGTATCCTCTTAAGGTATTTGTAACTTTATTCCTCTTAATGGAATAATAGACACTGCATGATATCTGTGTTCAGAGATATCAGAGAAAGTCCAACAATCTATATAAAATGAAGTAGTATTTGTCTGAGGCTGTTTGATCTTTCTGCATTTCCCCGTTGATCAAATGTGCACTGATGATTGAGTCCTGTTCAGATTTAAATCAAGAGCAAATTTTTCCATTTCCATATGTCTTCAACATTTCTTCCATCTGGGAACACTGCAACAGGTTTGCTCATCAACTTCCAGAAAAGGAGGGCCCATCACATATAGTACTTACCTGGGAAAACAAATACCATCACTCCCAACATCTCCCCCTTCATCCTCCTTTAACACAGCTTTTATTGCAGACCATGACATCATATGGTATGGAATATCCCTTTGGTTAGTTGTGCTGAGCTGTACTGGTTATGTCACCTCCCAGCTCCTTGTGCATCCACTGCTCCTCACTGTCAGGGCGCCATAAGAAGTAGAAGAGTACTTCACTCCGTGTGAACACTGCTCTGGTGTATTGCGACAACTGTGACAACTATTTTCTTAACCACCCCTCCCCCCCACCAAAACAGAGAATCATGTGAGCCTCTACAAAGAAAATTATCTCAGCCAAAACCATGACACCACTATATAGTACTGGGATATCTTCCATTTAACCAGTGTAGAACACACTACAGTCTTTTTTACCCTCTTCAGAAGATATGCGTAGCCATAGGAAAACAGACATTTTCTTTAGTGTGTTATCTGTAAAGAAAAATACAGTGCAAATTTTGATTAAAATGTTGCTCTGTGGCCTTTCAAATAAAATCTAATTTTATTTAATATTACTTTATACATGTATGCAGAAAATGGCAAACCAATATTAATAAAAGAAGGCTTATAGGAATGTGGAAAGAGAGAAATATATCCTTGACAAAATTTATTTACCTACCTAGACTTTCATTTCAAAGTTAGCAGCACTGTGCAATACTGGTATAATACAAGGGTCATAAAATTCTGTTAGACATTTTTAACCCACTTTAATTTATTCCATGGAAGTTTAATCCCCTGCTGAACAGAGCTGGTTGAATTTTCAAAAGCCGTAATCCACTGAAGTAAAAAATCCTTAATGACAACACAGGCAGCAAGCTTCAACAGTTTAGTTTAAACTCTTTCTAAAAATGTAAAACGTAGGGCAAGAGTTAATAGGATATTTCATACAGATATATTTCAATCATTTTCCAAATCTTTATAAGTTCACTTGCATCTCTGAAACCATGACAATCTCCACCATTAGAAATATTTGGAGCAAATTTCTGCACTTCTATAGCAAAAAGCAGAAAGCTGTAAAATTGTAATGAGAAGAATTTCACACTATATTGTAACTCAGCTGGTCCTTCAGTTCACAGGCTGTTATACGCGGTAGTGTAATGTTTTCTAAATAGATAGAGAAATGATGTTGAACAGCATCAATTCTACCTTAATTATATTACTAGTCAAGAAAATGAAAACAAACTACACAATGCCACACTATATTCATTCTTCTGCTTCTCTAGGAGTTTTATAATTAACTTCAGTGGTGGGTCAGGACTGACCAATAAATTGAGCAGAGTGAGTTCATAAATTTTAAAGTATTTCAGAACCACAGTTACAAAGTGTTTTTATACAGTCCATTTTCTACCACCTTTGGAAGTGCCCCGTTCTTGAACTACCTCTAAATGAGGTAATACTTCCTTTTCTTGACCTGGAAGCTCCTCTAGTGCCATACTTTCTTTTACGGCTCTGGTTGGCCTGAGCACCCAGGTTCTGAGCTTCTGCCTGATCAAAGTTGTGTCCTTCTGGACAAGAATTTAAGTGGCATCATGCTGATGTTCTCAAGCTCTTAAATTAATTTTACAATGGCAATCTCTTCCTTTCTTTCCTATTTTTTTTTTCTTTTTTTTCCCCAGGAGATACTTTTTGAAGAAAAACAAAGAGATCCCTTCTCTGAAAGACAATAGTGACTGCAGTTCCTGTTTTTGCCTCTGCTTTCTAGATAAAGGGAGAATGTTTCTTAGAGCTGATATCTCATGACTTCCTGGTATGGATCTGTGGTTTTGATTCCTGGTTCAAAGTGCCCAGATTTCTCCAGGCACTTAGAGGAGTCTGAGTGTTTAACTTCAAGTCAGTTTTCCACTCTGGTAGCTTGTGAAAGGAAAAAGAAAGTCATTACAAAGAATTTACAAAGAGCTGTGCTGCCACAGCTGAGAGGACAACACTCTGACAGGGCAAAGCAGAAAAAAACTGAGAAAGAAAAAATGTGTTAGAGTAGTGCTGCTAGAAGAAATATTCCCATAATCACAGTCTGTCTGACTGATTTTGAGTGCCCATATCCCTCTTTAGAAGTCTAAACTCTCTTTGAAAGCCCAGGTATTAAACATTTGTTCTAATTACTAGTTAACAAAACAGGCTCAAGGAGGGTTATTTTTCAGACTGTAAATACCTGTGAAAATGATTTGTATGATCAAAGATCAAATCAAACCCCAAAGATAATAGAATAGTGTAAAGCTATCCTCTCACCAAAAGGAAAGCCCTCTGTAGGAAATTTCCTAGATCTAAAAGTATGAGCGATACTAGAAAGTATTCAAGTGGAATAACAGAAATATTCAAGCCCAGGGTAGGTAGGAAGTAGATGGTAGTGGGAGTTATCCCTGCCCATGGCAAGGGAGATTGGATCCAGGTGATCCCTTCTGATCCATACAGTTATATCATACTGTGGCTCCATGATTCTAAGACTACACAACTTGCTGTACAAATAACACAACACTAGCTTCAGCACACTTACAGTATAAGATACAGGAGACTTGGATGTGATTATAGTCTTATATAAAGGATTTTGATAGAGCAATCTTGTCCTGCTTCTAGCCTGCAATATTTGTGCTCTCTCCACAGTGTTCTCTCAGTGGCAAATTCATAAGTGATAGGCACTGCAGGAGTACAAGATGATGAGCATTTATTCAATCCTTGAAGGTCCATCAATAGCTAATTGAGATAGTTCATGTAGTTCATTCTGTTTCTCACATATATTAATTGCAGAATAAGCCGAGAAGAGTTGTTTGTATCTACTACCTAAATACCATGCAAGTGAGGTGGTGAGTGAGATGATTCCCTCTCTAAATCATGAACTGGACTGGCACAGGATATGCTCTGACTCCTTCTTACAAAGTGGTGGCAGTCTGCCACTTTCCTTCTTCAGTGTGTTTCTTAACATTCACAGAGCAGTAGCCTAGGGTAGGCAGTAGCCACAGGCAATATAAATTCTAAGGGTAGTAAATAAGATTAAAACAAAATTTGATGTGGTAATTCCAAAGTATTCTTATTGGAAACCAACCTCTGAATACGTTGTACCATCTTTGCATTTCCAGAAAATTATTTGAAACTAAGTAGTTTTCATACTTATTTTTAATAGGTTACTAAAATTGTGCTTATGATCAACAATACAATTGCTAAGAATTATAATATACTTAAATAAAGAAGTGTACTTATTGATTTACTAGACCCCTCATCTTTCTGTGGATATGAACTTTCTAACTACCCGTTGATTCTTAGTCAGGTCCAAATCAGATATCAATTGATACAAGCACTCTAATTTAAATTTCACTGAATTCATATCAGCTGCTGGTCTTTGATAATCTCTATTGTGCAGAATTCAGGCTGGGACTGAAAACAGGAAAAGTGATCCATATTTTTTACTGCAATGAATAGGTATAGTTAAGGTTTGCACTGATGGTCTAGAAGTAGGCTTCTTTTTATATCTAGAAATCATCAAATTTTCTACTTGTCCACTGATATATGTAAAAAAAGTGTACGAAATGTAACAGCAAAAGCAAAGTAGCATGAATGGTGTGGCTGGAGATACAATGAATTTTCCATTTTGATAACAAAGGAGACTTAATGTGTCAGAAAGTAAGTTCAAACTGGAAAGAGAATAAGGCTCTGGAACTCATTACTGAAGGAGGGCAAAAGGTGTGAAAAAATGTGAAAAAGATAACAACTGAGAGTTACTGAAAAAGAAAATACAAGAAACAACTATCTGAGGGAAATAGAAATGCATGTAATCTGGGAAGAAATTAGTGTACTACCATATGCACACCCCATTCCTGCTCTTCTTGAGGCTTCCCATAGCTGCTCTTGGAGGCCAGACACTTTTTTGAGTTTTTGGCTTGATCCCACATAGCCATTTTTGTGTTCTCATTTGACAAAGTAAATTAGGATTTACTGTCCCATTTGTCAAATTCATGAATTTGCATGCTTTGAAAAAAAAAATCTAAATACTTAATCTTTGCTGATCACACAGAAAAATGTTTTCTATGTTTGAAATACAGATTTCTGTTTATGTGAGATAGAAACTTGTGAGATTTTCTACATTTGCCCTCTTTCTCACATATCAGTTTATAGCAGCCACAATTCCTCCACTGAGTTTAACTCCTCCCTGTTATAATCGTATCTCTGTCAAATTCCATTCTCATTTTCTTTGCGTATGGTCAAATATCTGTAGAATATTGGCTTTGACTAGAAATTGTTCATTGGATGAAATATATCCATGCCACTACTGACTTTTTCTAGTATGCGGACAGGTACAGGAATAAAGATTGATCAAAGCAGTGTAGTAAACTATATCTAAAATTTCTTCCATGTGACAGGATGTAGCAGGATAAAAGAGGATTAAAATGCGGAACATGGACCCAATTGAAATTTGCTGAGTTCTGTTCTGCCTTGACAATTGTCTACAGTTATGTCCATCAGTATTGTTCTATCAGCTGGGATATTTGACAGAGGAAAGAAAATTCTAAGTTCTTGTGTACAGAGAGCATGCAAACAGTGCTGCCAAATTGTTACAGAGCTATGCCAACAAAAATGATTTCAATTTTGATTAGTTGTTTACTGGAAGAGAGAGTTTTTCTACCTTGAGTATTAGATTGTTGTTTACATTTTCATTTGCCCTCAAGTAGTCATATATTCAGAGGAACAAATACATAATTTCTAAGCCAATACTGTAATTATAGGTAATGAACTGTAATAGAGAAAAATGAGAAATCAAGAAGCATTGTGTATCTCTTTGAATGACTCTTTAAATCTCAAATTTATCAATCTTAATATTAATATTATTATGGCTGATTTTGCCCTGAGATGAGAATAGAGCTTAAATCACCACTTGAGACCCTGATGGCTTCCTGACATACCTTTCCAACTTTGGTTTCTCTGTTTCAAATGTTCAGATTTGACCTGACTAAGCATTCAGGGTTCAGTGTCTTGAAAGAGAACTCCATGGTTTTTGAGACAAATCCTACTTATCCCTTAGAAAGTCCTAAATAAACTACAGATATTCACTAAAACATATCTAATGAAGCTAAACATCATCATAAAAAATTTCTTCATCCTCAGAAAGAAGGGTACAGAATGAATAGAGAATTCTGTTTTAATGGAGTAAAAGCTGCATTACAGATCAATTCCTATGACTTTTATTAATTGTGCTTTGACATATTGTGCCTAGGGAAACCACTGTCTATGTTTCTGCCTAAAAACATAGGAAGAAATGGAATAGCTGTTTGTCATTTTTCATTGAAAATGTTACCAGGCAGTCTGCTCCCTGTACCTTTTTGATATCAGTAAGCTTTACTAGGTAGAGGAAATTCGTATTTTCCATTAAAGATACAAGACTAGAAGCAAAGGTCAATTTGTTTTACTTACTGAGCTGCTTTTCCTGTAACATTTGTTGTAATGGCTAAGCTTTCCTAAGTCTTTTTTCTCCTTACTATTGTTCTATACAGACACTGCTGACATCATAATTATTCACTTCTAGCTATGCAGTCACAGGAAATTCATCTCCTCAGCCCTTTTGCAACATTGATGTATTGCACTGTACTTGGCAAAACTTTTCAATGTTTCTTGTATACTATATAGTGGTTCCTCTGTTAGAATAAAGCTTAAAGCTACCAGTGAAGACTGGCCACCATAGGAAGCTCTGTATATACATACAATAAAAAACAAGCCTGGATACTGATCACTTCAGCCAACAGAAGCTGAAATAGATCTTATTTTTGTAGAGTGAAGTACACATAAATCTGTTCCTGTCATCTCTATACATTTTTATAATGTAAATATAGAGAAAAATGCTCATTCTCACCCCTATCCTGTATAGACTTGAACAGTCCCAGTGAATTCTTACTGAAAACTGTTACTGAAAAAAAGGTAAATAATGAAGGGCAATATATTTCAGTCTGCGAGTGGCTGTTGTTTTGTAAGAGAATTCAACTTGTTTTATGTTGAATTAATTGGTAAGGGACCGTATGCATGTTTCTGGATTATATGCACATATAGTCAAAGAAGAAGGAAAAAAGCCAGGATGGAATTTTGGCTGCTCTGTGGTTTAATCTTCAATTAGTGATTTTAAATTGGCTCTTTTTTAAGGTTTTGATAAAATGAGTCTGCGTTTCAGTAAGCTGATTTTCACAATGCTATGTGCAAAATCACATAGATTTTATGATCTTTCCTGTATTATTTCAGACTTACGGTTGGAAAGAAGAGAGACAGAAGAAAATTGTGGACTAGTTCATGTGAAAATAACTGCTGCACTTGCAGAAATTCTATTACACAGCAGTGCTCTGTATTATTGGGTGTGCGAGTCTCTGAGGATACATTTAGCTACTTTCCATAGTACATAGTGCACTAACAGTATACAAAAAAGCTCTTGGCTGGAAAATGTTAGTGAAGACCTGTGAATTCGAGAGCTTTTTTATTAACAACTGTGGGCTGTTTCTCTAGTACTCACACAAACACTTGACTAGGGAGGGCAGGTTCAAGCCTTTAGTCATGAATGTAGTCAGTTACCCACAACGAAAATTGCAGACGTCTCAGAGCTAACTGCATGACCAGAAGCCTTTCAGATGTTACTAAATCAATGACAGTAACAATCAATTGTATTTATTAGGTCAAGTATGAAGCTGTTAAGCATACATGGGATATGAATCATTCATCTCCATGAGATATACTGGCTTTCAGAAATGTATTGAATCAGTCAGCAATTATATCAAAAAATACTTACTTCCCTTCTTTGCTGTTCAGTTTTCGGTGAAAAAAAAAAAAAGAGACCTTATTTTTAAATGGTTTTTATTCCGCTACATCTTGTTACATGCAACTTGCAGCATAATCCTATGAAATATAAATCATTGGATGCAGAAAGGAAAACAAAGGAAAAGCAAGCTCCAAGGAAAGAAAAATATAATAGTGATAGTCTGTGCCCTACCTACAGATTGTAGGTAGACTAGCTCTACTAACTAACTGCTTAGATTCACAACGGGTTGACAGATTCATGCTGGACAGGCACATCTTTCCTTTTAACCACATATCTCCCCTTATTTTGCATGCCTTCCCCATATGTCATTGCAAAATTATATTCTGAGTCTTGTTCGCTCTCCCTGTGACATGTTCATTGCTGCTTCATTAACCAGTGCACCATCAGTGAATTTCATTACAGCTTCTCTCCTGGCTCGCTGTGTTGATGCTAAGATGCAGCTAGGAAGTGGCTATCAAAATGCTAGGCTGTGTTTATCCTTCTTTCAATTCAAAAGAGGAAAAAGTCATCCCTTTGGCAAGGTCTTAAATAAAACCCATATTTTAGCTATTACTGCTACTGATTCCTCTCACTAGAATCGCACTGGGAAGCTGTAGTGTGGGATGTGACAGAAGAGTTTACCTAATTGTTTACTGTAAAGGCTGTAGACAGACATACCTCCTATCTGAGGATACTAAGACTACTTAGTCTGATTTTATGTATATGTCTTCAACTGACCTTGAAAGCATATTTAAGCTAATGAAAGCATGTTCAATTCCATGATTGTTAGAAAATGAAAAGGTCAAGCTGTGATAGGTATTGTCCATGATGTGTACTTCCAGTTATACCAGTAGAAAGGGGACATGGTTTAAATACTAGCCAATTTCCAATATATTTTCTTAATTGGGAAGATACTCCTATTTTAAGTGAAGAGAAAGTCATAACTGAAAAGATGAAAGCACAAGTAACTCAGTGCCGGAGCACAGAGGTATAAAGCAGGCATTTTCAGAATGTGTTATGTAGGAAATAAGAAAAGGCAAATAATGTCTTCTTCATGTCAGTTGATATACTAAAAAAATGTGGTAGTGTGCCTGGTGTAAGTTTTTAAAGAAATGAGTCTAAGGGTGTTGTAGATGGCTCCTGTCTTCTTGCTGTCCCCTGCTAATTCCAGCTCTCTCTGCTCTCCTCCACTGCTGTGAGTTAGACAGCTGTGAGGCTGCATCTGTTCTCTGTTTTCCACACAATTAAGGCAAAGAGAAAATAAAAAAATAAGAAAAAATTGCTCTGACACTGAATTCTTTGAAAACCTGTCTCTGAAAATTATGATTTTTAGTAACATGGTCCACAGTTTTCTCTCTTCCTCCCTCTTTTTTTTTTTTTTAATGTAAATGTGATTTTTATGATTTTTAAAAATTATTACTTTCAGATAAGTGGCCGTATTTTTTTCTTGAAATTGCACCAATGGCTCTCTGTCTTGCACAGATCACTCTGGTTCATGGAGAAAGGTGTGAAGAAACAGGAGTTGAGAAGGGAGAAATACATGTCAAGCTTCATACGGACAAGGCAAATCAGTAACTGATCTAGAAAGGGAGAAAAGTGCATGACTCCTCTTGCATTAATTGGGTTATAACTCACAGTATATTTATTGCTGTTGAAGAAACTCATTAAAACTTACATTAGTGTCTTATTTATACTGTAGTTGTTACCAAAGTCTAGACTGCAGACCAGTGTGTTTTTACAAAAGGAGTAGGGAAAGTAGGTTGCTATTATCAGCTTTATAGTGACACAGACTTTCAGCATGTTCAGACTGGCACCATCAAGACAACAACCTAACAGGGAACTCAAGGGGCAGTAAAGATAAGTGAGCGTGCCTCAGACGGGGGAAAACACAGCTACTGCAAGAAGAGAACATTAAAACAAAAGTACATCACTCTGAGATGAGAAATGATCAGTGAAAACAGGATGACACAGATGTGTACCTTAGTTTTTGCACACTTTATTCCTTACTCATCAATTACTGGCATCATGACAGAGGTAGCTTGTATGCTGAAGAATTAAATGAATGGTGAGGATTAATTCTGAAGGAATATCTTAACATATCCTTTCTTTCTTCTCTTCATTCTTTTTCAGGTTACCTGTGCAAATTTAACAAATGGAGGTAAATCAGAACTTCTAAAATCAGGAAGCTCCAAATCCACACTAAAGCACATATGGACAGAAAGTAGCAAAGACTTGTCCATCAGCCGACTGCTGTCACAGACTTTTCGTGGAAAGGAGAATGATACAGATTTGGACCTGCGATATGATGCCCCAGAAACTTATACTGAGCAAGATCTCTGGGACTGGCTGAGGAACTCCACAGACCTTCAAGAACCTCGGCCCAGGGCAAAGAGACGGCCCATTGTCAAGACTGGGAAATTTAAGAAAATGTTTGGCTGGGGCGATTTTCATTCCAACATCAAGACTGTGAAGCTAAATCTGTTAATAACAGGGAAAATTGTTGACCATGGCAATGGGACGTTTAGCGTTTACTTCAGGCATAACTCCACTGGTCAAGGGAATGTATCTGTGAGCCTAGTGCCCCCTACAAAAATAGTGGAATTTGACTTGGCACAACAGACAGTGATTGATGCCAAAGATTCCAAGTCCTTTAACTGTCGAATTGAGTATGAAAAGGTTGACAAGGCTACCAAGAACACACTCTGCAACTATGACCCTTCAAAAACCTGTTATCAGGAGCAGACCCAGAGCCACGTGTCATGGCTCTGCTCCAAGCCCTTTAAAGTAATCTGTATTTACATTTCGTTTTATAGTACAGATTATAAACTAGTACAGAAGGTGTGTCCTGATTACAACTACCACAGTGACACACCCTACTTCCCCTCAGGGTGAGGATGAACGTGTCTGAGACTGAAGCCTGGGGAATAAAAGAATTCGTATGACAGGGCTGTAACCTCAAGGAGGAAAGCCACATCTATTGCCTGGAATGTGTCTACCTGCTGCTGCTGATGTCATATGGCTGCAAATATGTTAGTGGAAAACAATCTAATGTAATTTTTGCCCAGTCAGCACCATGTATCAATCTAGTTGTAAATCACTATGGATTTGAAATAAAACCATACACACTCACAGAGAGACACACACTCTTTTCAGCTCATATCTATTGAGATTCCTGTTAAGAGAGATTTTCACTGTCTGATAACTAAGGTTTTGGGATAAACTATCATCAAGCAAAATGGATTAACTAGACAGAGAACAGTTTCTAACACAGACTATTGTGGAAATCTCTTTGAAAGTCCTTTGAGTGTATACCAATAATCCCCACTCATGCGTTCTACTGCTTGGAGTAGCTGTACCGGTAAATAATACTGTAGGAGTAAATACTTGTTAAAATGGGAAAAATGTGTGTCTAGAGTTCAGTATTCCTTGCTATATGAACACAGCAAAGCATAGTGACTTTTTTCCAGCATACAGTAGGCACATTCAAGGTGGTGTTAGGTGGCTCTTTTTCCATGGAGCGAGCCTGTTACCAGTAAAGATGGGCAAACATTTGGAATTTACATGTGGGCAGACATTCTGGTTTTATGTTTCTCTGACTCTTTAAGCTCTGATTCTTTAAACCTGGTTGAGTTTAGTCAAGCAAAGCTATTTTAAAACCCTCTAAATGATCTTTAGGAAGGAAAATGCCTCATGGAGGACATGTAAGTTATAAGTGGCTGTCTTATCTTTATTACAAAATATTGTAACAAATTCAATATCCTAGTCTTGATTTGTATGAATGGTTTGTATTGTACATAATTTAACCAGTGTTATTTGAGCTGCTTATTAATATTAACTTGTAATTGTCTCTCTGCTTGTTATTGGTTAAAAACAATTGAGGAAATGAGGAATCCATTTTATCAATGTAGCTGTAAACTCATTAAAAGACAGAACTATGTACAAAGCATTTATTCAGCTAAAGTATTGTTGAAAGCTAAACATATACAACATTACAGTCTGTCTGTACTTAGATATTTTATTTCCAGACAAAAAAAAAAAAAAAAAAAAAAAAAGTGCTGTACATAAAAATAAAAGAAATCTTAAAATTGAGTTTCAATATGTACTGTGTAGATGGTAGTTTAAATGGTTTGGAAAAGTGGGTAACGTTCCAAATCTGACATGGTTTTCAATCTTGCCTCTTTGCATATGTACATATATATAGTTAAAAATTTGCGTGTGGGCATGTTTGTGTGTGTATATATACATGTGTGTGCATAAGAGTATGTGTAAATACATGTAGACATATTTGGAGAATGTATAAAAAGTTCTCAGGCCCATCTTAGCAAGAAGATGTCATTACTATGAAAGGTGTTGATAACGAGTGGAAGACCCCACTCAGATGAATTACAAAAGTTAGGATTTGTTTGAAATGATTCATCAGTGTTTAGAAGTGGGGAAACATGATGCCACTCTGTGTTCGCAGGCCTGCCAATGCCTTAATTCTAGCCTCCTCTGAGACACTGATTTCTGAAAAGATCCCTGTATATGGATTGAGGGAATTTTCTTCATATGAATGAAAAACTCATAGCTTTTATTTATTTTTGTGTGTATACTGGCACACTTTCCCCCCTCTACCCAGTTAACAAGTGACTATAGCAAGGCCATGCTTAAAAGAAGATTGCCTAAAGAAGAACTCAGTATTTCTTTTATCTTTCAGAATTATCCTTATTAGCAATGCTTCCTTTCCCCTCCCACTCTTACCCCACGTTCTGTGCTCTTCTGTCAAAGCTGTGAATACAGAGATGGGTCAGCTTCCAAATATGCACAACATCATAAGCGGTTTCTACAAAGTGCCAGTAAACAATCTATTAATGTTTCAAGAAGTGAGAAGTTTGAAACAACATCCAGTTGTGAACATCTCTTGCTTAAACATGCAGAACACAAACGAGAATGAAATAAAGTGAATAAATAATATGTTTGATAAGTAAACATTTTCCTTATAATGTACAGGTAGGAGAGGAGACTTCCATATTATTAATGCTTTGGTTTTTTCAAACTGATATGCCTGTGGGAATTACTTCTTCATTATATATGTGACTTTCCAAAGACAACCTTGTGGTCCTGGACCATGTGTAGATTTAGAGAAAGAAAATGTCCAAGCCATACAGTCCAGATTCTGATTACATTCAGGAGTATGTTAGGCTACAGTACATTTGTTTTTTCTTTGACAGGAACTGTGATTGTACTAGTAGTGTTTCCTCATTTGTGCTGTATGGAAAGTAACTGTTGTGAATATATACCACAATACCATGCTATGACCAGGAGTAAAATCTTGGCTCCATTGAAGTCAATGAGAATTTTGCTATCTAGTTTGACAGGGTACTAATTTATATATAATAGAATATAAATGTCCAGTTTTAAATATCATTAGCAACCTGTATTATGATTGAACATTACATGTGTGGTTTCTCGTTGATATTTCTGAAGAGTGAATGTGAATGGCTACTACTGGTACAACTTAGTTATGCTCCTTTTTTTTTATACTGTTCATGAATATATGAAATATTTACATTCTATGAAGTGTATAAATTATATACATATATATATGTACCACATAAACATATATATATATATATAGATTTCAAGTAACACAAAGACACAAAAGAGTTATTTTTCAAGCAATGGATTTGATTCTTCTAATTGTGGTAGTTGGTACTTTATCTGCCTCTCTCACAGCCAGTCACGATATTTTTAGAATTAAGTCTTAAAAGAACTTGCTACTCCTGATAAGCTTTCTTGAGGTTGAACTTGGAAGAGCTGTTTTGGTGATCTGGTTGTGAAACAGTGATCTAAAATCAAAGCATATAATGTGTTACTTATCTGCTAGTATTACATTGCAGTTCATTCAGTCTCTCTGGGAAATATTTCATGTTTTTTAACTTTTATAAAGAATGCGTTTGTCTCTGCAAGGTGAAAAAGGAATTCAGTGAGCATGAGTATTTATAATTCAGTTAAACAATGTACGTATGGATATCTGGGTGTTGTACATGAACAATGACTTAAAGGAGTGCTAGTCTAGGCAAATCTTGCCTTACTACAGGTCACTAATTCTAGACATCATAAACGTGAATAGCTCTAAAGGTATATTTTTAGGATTAAAGAAGGTTGAGTTATTGATTTTTATGAAATGAGGATAGTGGCTTTGTTCCTTCTTTTTTCTTTTCTTCTTTTTTTTTTATAATATAAAGTGTTCACAAATGTGGCTATTTTAGTGAAACAAATTATTGCAAAAATACATGGATCATACACTTGGGCGAGGAGCAATATATTTAACTTGCCTTGGGTGGATCAGCATTAGAGCTTATTTATCATCTGTGTTTTTAAGACAAGAAATCTAGGATACCGGAAACAGGAGGTTTTACACTGTATTTGTACTAAGATCAAAGTTCTATACAGTGATGAAAACTTGAAAGACATTAACTTGTTATTTATATCAAAATTATTCAGCACAGAACAGAAAATTCACTTTCATCTTTGCTCATGAAATGACTCATATTATCCCTTTCTCCCTTTTTCCACAGGTTTGAATGGATAGTAAACAAAATAGTACATTCATATTTTAAAAAAATCTTGTCTTTTAAAATTTCCATTGTTAAAATATATAATGCCAGAAAATGCTGAAGTTCACTGTACCTATTTCCAATGAACCAAGAAATATTATAACTCCACCTATAGGAGAGCAGAAGGGAGGTTTTGTGGTGTTTTTGTGTATGTTGGCCTAGACAGTACTGCTCTAAGGTGTTTATTTGGACTACAGTGTTACTGTGATTAAATCACTGCATTCTCATGCATTCTCTGACTCTTATGCTGTAACCTTGGCATTCTATAGGAATATTACAAACTACTATGAACACAATGTGTTATGAAAATGTAGATTAAAACAGGGATTGCGTCCTCTGCTCCCTTTTCTTCTTTGAAGTTCCTGTTTACCAATGCATGCAGCATGGGGAATAAACAGGAAGAACTGGGCATCTATGTGTGGTCACAGGGCCATGATCTCACTCTGGGACAGTTTTTATACCTGGAATGCTGTCGTGGTTGGCTACATAACCTTTGGGAAAGACAGACCAGCAAGGTGAGGTGGAAATGATCTTTATGTGAGAGAACAACTGGAAAGTATCGAGCTCTGCCTAGGGATCAAACTAGTGGAGAACTTATAGATGCGAAGTAAGACATAGGCTAATGTGAGTGACAGAATTGTGGGTGCTTACTGCAGGCTGCCTTAACAGGAGGAGGAATCTGTTGAGGCCTTCTACAAACAGCTGAAATTAGCTTCATGCTTGCAGTCATTGGTTCTCATGGGGGACTTCAACCACTCTGATATTTTCTGGAAAAACATAACTGCCAGGCACACACTGTCCAGGAGGTTTCTTCAGTGCGTGGAAGATGATTTTCTGATGCAGGTGGTGGAGGAGCCAATAAGGAGAGTCGTGCTGCTGGACCTTGTTGTTACAGTCAACGAAGGACTTGCTGGGAATGAGAAGGTCAAGAGCAGCCTCAGATACAGGAACCATGAGATAGTGGAGTTCAGGATTGTACATGGAAGAAACAAGTCAATAAGTACAATTGTAACCCTTGACTTCAGGAAAGCCAACTGACTTATTCAAGGACTTACTTGAAGGTATTGCATGGGAATAAGGAGGTCCAAAAGAGTTTGTTGACCACTACTTCCAAGCTCAAGATCAGTACATCCCTAGGAGTAAGAAATCAGGCAAATTAGGAAGGAGACCCACATGGATGAGCAAGGAGCTCATGGAAGAACTCAAATGGAAGAAGAAAGTCTAAAGAATGTAGAAAAGAGGTCTGTCCACTTGGGAAGAATATAGGGACATTGTCAGGGCATGCAGAGATACAGCAAGGAAGGTTAAGGCCCACTTAGAATTAAATCTGGTGAGGGAGGTCAATAATAACAAGATTTCTTTGAGTATGTCAATAGCAAAAGGAAGACTAGGGAAAATATGGGTCCACTGCTGAATAAGGTGTGTGCCCTGGTAACAGAGGGCACAGAGAAGGCACTGAATTACTGAATGCCTACTGTGCTTCAGCCTTTGCTGTTAAGTCTCCCCCTCAGGAAGATAGAGAATGTGGGGAAAGGAAGACTTCCCCTTGTTTGAGGAGGATCTGGTTAGAGATCATCTAGGTAAATTTGGTGCACAAATTGCATCCCCCCAGAGGGATGCATCCTCAAGTGCTGAGGAAGCTGGCAGAAGTGATTGCCAAACTGTTTTCTATCATCTTTGAAAGGTAATGGAAAATGGGAGGAGTGCGTAAGGATCAGAGGAAAGGTAATATCAATCCTGGGGTGCATTAAAATGAATGTGGCCAGCAGGTTGAGGGAGGTTGTCCTTTCCATCTACTCTGCCCTGGTGAGACCATGTCTGGAGTACGGCATCCAGTTCTGGGCTCTCCAGTTCAAGAAAGACAGGGCACTTCTGGAGAGAGTCCAATGTAGGGCAACGAAGATGAACAGGAGCCTGGGACATCTCCCTTATTAGTAATGGAGAAGGGAGGAGTAGGACTGTTCAGTCTGGCGAAGACTGAGTAGGGTGGTTCTTAACAATGCTGAAAAATGTCTAATGTCCAAGAGTTAAGTAGATGGGACCAGCCTATTTTGGTGGTGCCCAGTAACAGAACAAGGGGTAATGAGCACAAACTGGAACATAGGAAGTTCCATACTAACAGGAGGAAAAACTACTTTTATTTCAGGGTTAGAAAGCACTAGAACAGGCTGTGGATCTCCTTCTCTGGAGATATTCAAAGCCCACCAGAACATTTTGCTGTACAACCTATTCTAGGGAACCTGCTTTAGCAGAATTTTGGACTAGATGATCCTCAGAGGTCCGCTCCAATGCCTATGATTCTGTTATTCTCTGATTACAAAGTATTATCTGCTTTTACTTGAGCAGTAAAACTTACCTTAAAGCCCAGGCATCCAATCTAAAAAATTACTCATCACCAGCTGAATTGTATGCAACTATGTGTTTAGCATTAGAAAGAGCTTAAATGGCTGCATCAAGGAACTTCATTATAATACAGACATTTGTATATACAATATATACTCAGATTTGAAGCTAAGAACTTCCAACTTTCAAGAATGTACTGCAGAGTTCTTGTAAACCATGTGTTAATAAATTTAAGGCATGTTGTTCATTATATTAGTCTTAAAAAATTATGCACGGTTCTCTAAAAAGGTACTGTTTTTCAACAGTTATATATATGTATCAATGAAACATAAGCATTCTTTAACATTTTCAAAACTTCTGATCTCAGCGTATGTCTGGAATTCATGAGAAATGGAGTAACTGATTCATTTTATGCAAGTATTCAAAAGCTGGAAACGTAATTATCATTTATACTGAAGTTCTTTGGTGACTTTCCCTGCTAATGCTCTAATGTATAAATACTATCTCCAGAAACATTTTGACACTGGAAAAACAGACTACTGCCTAATAAAACTTTTTTTGTTCTTTTAATAAAGAATTGGCAGTGTCTTACTCAGAACATGCTAAAATTCGTGTATGAAATATTTTTACGATAAATTTGAGGAAGTGTATGTCTAAGTTTTACGTTTTGCTGACTGTGAAAAAAACACTCATTAAAATATAAGTCACTTTAAAGAGTCCAAGAAAATGTAAGTCTGTGGGAATACTGTGTTCACTTGGGTAATATACATCTCACAGTATAACCTAACAGATGTAGCATGATCTCTCAAAAAGGATTGCTGGATCATATAGGTGAAATATATAGAAATATTTTAATATTCCCTCCTAATTAGCTGAAATTATATCATTACTAAAATTAGCAGATAGATAATTCTGCTTTGTGAGAGACTTTATTTATTCTATTCAAAGGGCATGGATGCCTACTTCAGCTTGGACTGATGTCCACTACATGGCACATATTTCAAACCCTTTATTTCACTTTTCCTTTGGAATAAAGAAGCAATACATTTTTTTAAATTATTTTTATTTTTTGTACTTTAGATCAGGAGGAAACCAATGACTTACTTGAACTTTGATTCTAATTCTGAGAGCATCAGTTTTGTTGTCAGGGATAAGATTCTAGAAGATGCAGCATAAGTGAGGTTTATTGTTTGTTCAAAATGTACCTCAGCCCTGTAGCAAGTAGAGGTATTGCTATGAGGGAAAGCTTTAGTGATGTGTGAAATGAACTTCTCTCTATTGTTGGTGGAAAATTAGAGGGATCAAAAAAATTTCATAAACGTGAAACAAACCAGTGAAGATTTGAAAACTAGACATTTCAGAAAGAAAACTTTGAACTGTTTTTCTAAGGGATCAACAGTATTTTCCGACAGTAATTCCATCCATATTATGGGATGATACTATCCACTCTGCATATCAGTGTCTTACCTTTTATTCACTATTTCTTTAATCAAAACTATTACAGTAAAAAGCATTTTATTACATAATCTCTCCCTTTAATAAGTATTATTTTCTTTTTTTTTTTTTTTGCATTGCTTTAGAAGCATCATGCAAGTCTCGAGATATTTCACTACAGACTATATAAATATTTAATTTATGTCCCTGACAGAAGGCTTTTCCTCAGATTGAGGTAAAAACATCCATTTCTTTTGTTTATGGGAATTGAGATTTTTCTCCAGTTATATTGCATAAATTAATAAATACTACCTGTACAGCTGTCAATTCTGAAAGAACTGTGTTCATCTTTTTAGAACAACTTCTATTTCCTCAATGTCTGCTCCAGTTAAAATCTAGAGATTAATGTAATATGTTAAGTGGACTCTGAAAGATAAAGTGGTTCATCATATACATGTTTTTTAATAAATTCTTCCATTTTCATAGTTTCAGTAGTCTCAAACTGTAAAAAAGAAAAAGACTTCTAATGAGCTTTCCACTATTAGTTCTAATAAAAATGGCAAGCCTTAATTATACTACTTTTCAATGTTCTTTCTAATTCATCAGTTGAGTTTTGAACTATCAGTCTTCAGATGCTTATGCTATTTTCTTCAGCTCTACCTCTTTATGCCTATTTTCAATATACTTTTAACCTCACAGGTATATGAACCACCCAATGATCTTCATTAGACAATTGCACCTATTTCTAGATTGTTGCTATGTTAGAGGTGAGAAACGGTTTATGGTTCATTTCTTACTAATTTCTGGTGTGTCTATTATCCTTATTACTTGTCTGTGTTTTTTCTTACCTCACTGTTTTATTCTTGTCCATTTTGCCAGTTTTAGATTACACGCAAATAGTGCTCTGCATTTCTTTATTTTATAAAGTGGAATGGATGAGATACAACTACTTCTTTTACTAAAATGGAAATAATGAGATGATTGCATTAAATCACTTAGAAATGCAAAGTAACAAACAGTAATTGTAATTAATTCTTAGGTAAAGACATCGGTAGGCATTAAAAATAAGCAGCATTTTATTTGCAGGGCTGGGAAGTACAGAAACTTGTTGCCTCTAAGTGTCTAAATATCACTGAAAGGCAGAATGATTTTCTTGGAGGTAGAGCAAATCAATAAAATAATCTCACTTGCTAGTAAAGATACACTATTTCCATTTGTTTTCCTTCTATTTCTTATATGCTTCTAGGTAGCAAGCTAACATAGTTGCAATCACCAGCATGTAGGCTTCTTTCTACTTTCTCTCATTCTCCCCAAGATATTAACATTATTTTCAAAAAATCTTTATATTATGTTCCCTTTGCTTTTCTTATATGGCTTAAAACATCTGATGGCTAGTGGCCAAGAGAAGGCAATTAACTTTATCACCATTTCTCCTTATACATTACAAATCTGTGAATCTTCAGAACTTCTATTTTATTTTGTTTGCATACTTTAACTAAACTCTACATCTTTACCTAAGCAGGCATGGATTTTTCATCTTCCACTTCAAGAGCTTTTCAATCTGCTGTCTGAATGAGAAACACTGTCAACACAAAGGCTTCTATTTTAACATTAGCTGTATATAAGATCTGTTGAACTCATTATAACATGCAAACTTCAAATTTGGCATAGAAGCAGTACTGTGATGCAAATGAAATCTGAATAACCAGGTGGCACATAAAGTACAAATAATCATAATTTTATATGTAACCATCAACTTAATGATAAGTTATTATGATTTGCAATTGTAAGTGTGATATTGTAAAGATGAGGAAGATAACTTAGAAGAGACACTGAAAACAGAACCATGAATGATCAATTAGAAAATTAGGGTAACTTGCTCTTACATTTGAAATAGTAGATGATTCTGCCCTGTATCTAATTGCAAAACATACATTTAAGTCACATACAGACCACTAGAGAGTCTACATTTTAGTGTGACTTTTATAGGTTTCAAGAGATAGAGAAAAGGGGGTTGCAAAGCTAATTCTGAGCTCCTGCTAAGAAGGTGTAAGCATGCTTAGACCACACTGAAGGATGTTTGTGTAAACTCTCCAATATATTTATTTCCTCATTCTCTGAAGGTAATCTGGCTCAAAACATAGCCAGTATTTCTCAACCATATATTCTTCTGCCCCTTCCCCATGATAAGCTTGTACAAATCCCTTCCTCTCTCTTCGTCTTCTTTCTCCTTCTCTTGCTCTTACTCTCTTCCTTTCTGCCTCTTTCTCTATTCCTCTCCTCCTCCGTTTTTCCTCTTTCTCCCTTTTTATCTTGTAGAACTGTCATGTCTCAAGGTTAGAATTGAAAATAATAAACCCAAGTATCCTACTGTTCTTCTTGTTGACCTGTTCTTGTACCCCTCAGGTTGATAACACCTAATTTTTAGTATTTTTAAAATGTAGTTGACTATCTCCATCTTTGCAAATGGAGCATGTATTTCCTTTCAATACCTGCTGGACCGGAAGAAAAAACAGTAGACTCCCTTCATAGCATTCTTTTATACTTTTTTGGAAGCCAGACTCAGACAGCAGTCATAGATTTTGTAAACAGCCTAATTTCTTTCAAATTCTCATTCTAGGATATTTGATTGCATTCCTGCAGCTGCTCCAGAACTTACCTTATCTTTCAAGCTTGGAACCCCGAAGGAAACAGCCTATTCTTACTGATACTCTTAACAACAGTGAGCAAAGCATAATATGAAGAATTATCTTCTGTTTCTATCTCCATATTAGCAACAGTGTTGTATGCAGTACTGATATCATGGTTATTTTCCATAATTTATCACTGATGGCTTGCTGTGCTTTCTGTGTTGACTATATCTTGCTTATGCTGTAATGTTGTCTAGCCTGTAATTCCAAACTTTGCATTTGCATTTGATTTTTCTGTCTAAAAGAGTATAATAACTTGCAAATTGCTGTAGGACAGGATACAAATTTACAGCACACTAATTTCTCTTTACCAGCTTCCCTTGTGGATACTTGTGGCCTGCTCTAATACCAGCTGTGTGCAACATGTGGAGTAAGCAGCATCACACAAAGCTATACTTAGTGCTTAGTAGGAGTGCTAACATGAAAAGTTAGTATGCAGCAGCAAGCGTATTGCAAATTCATGTTTTAGTTTGCTGTACTAACCTACTTGTGTTGTCAAGCCCCAAGTGTAGTACTTTGCACTTATCTCTATTGAATTTCCTGTTATTGATTTCAGACCATTCCTCCCATTTATCAACATGATTTTGGTTTTCAATAATGCATCCCTCTCCTCCTCTTTTCCCTTTCAAACTTACAACATCAGCACTTCATAGTCTTTAATGATACCGTAAATCATTGCGAAATGGCACAGGTGGGGTCTTAACGTTTCCAGAATAACCAATCTGGCATTTTTACAGTTAGAGTCTTTCGACTAAAGTCACACAAGTTTAAAGAAATGATTATTTGGGGACTAAACAGGAAACTCACCAGAAACGACGAATTCCACGTGTTAAGGGAATGAGATATTTCCATCATTTGCCTTCTTGTAGGAAGAAAGAATGTCAGCAACTTTAAAACTTAAGTAGATTTTTGTGTAAAGTCAGGGCAGAAAACTGTCTCTCTTGGAACTATCTAAAGTTAATAAATGCTTAATTATTGTTCGCATTAACAAATGAAGTAGTTCTGCAGAGGAGTAGTAGTCTTTTGGGGACTTCTGCTGACAGTTGCTAATGGATTAGAAGTTACCCTTACCTCTGGTCCATTTGTATGTGTGTATTACAAATGTAATCAGTGTCTGGATGAGTTTTCAGTTTGGGGAAATGACTTTTGCTTCCTTCTAAAAGATTTTAACATACACCATGTGCTCAAGAGAAACTGTGTAAAGCTTGGATATATGTTTATATTTTCAACAAAACAAGGATTTTAGCGTTTACAAATATTACTTAATTTTGATCATTGAAGGTAGATTATTTAGCTTTAAATTGAGTTTGATCCTCATTTATAACTTTTTTAAAATGAAAAAAAGACAAAACTCACCTACAGCTACTACGTACACTATTTTACTATTAACTATCAGCTCTCTGTATACCTCCATTTGATTCTAAAGTGGCTGCAATAGCATGTGGAGCAGCTTCATGTGGAAAAAATTGTGTAGGTCTGTGTGGTTACTTGCATGCAGAGAAAATCTTTGCCAGCACTTCTATCATAATGGATATCATTATAGAAAAAGCCATAGCATTAACACACTCCCCTGTTCTGGTAAACCTTTTTGATAGGTTTAAATGTGAGAACGTCACTGAGGTGATGCAGTTGCACAGCTTTTGGGTTGGAGAGAGGTAAGGTTATCTCACAAGATAGTCCGTGAAGTTTGTTCAATCATTGCTGTAAAAAAATTTAAAACAACAAAACAAAATTCGTGGAGACTGAACTGAACAGAGGAAATGATTTCGTTTAACAACAGGGTGGTTTCTGCAGATGCTGGTGAGAACAGTTTTCCTTTTCTTGTTCTCCTCTCCTGTTTTTTTTTCCAACCATTAAGTGTTATCTTTTTCTCTGAATCAGATCTCATGAGAGCTGCAATATACTTTGAATTAACTCTCTGACTTTTCTTTCCTTAAAAGAACTCAATAAAGATTTCCCTTTTAAAATACACAGGGCTCATCTTCACATTTTCTGTGAGAACCATCTCGTTATAACACTTGCCTAGAAAGCAGAAGTGAGTTTGGTGCTCCTACTGACTATCTTTGCTACTGTCATTGCATTTTCTAGGACTGTGAATCCCATTTTTTTCTGTTCTATGTGCTTTGAAGCAGCCTATCAAACTAAAAACCTTCAGTCATTCAAGAAGAGAAATATCTCAGGCTTAGGTATACACTAGATGTTAAATGTTCTTTGTGGTCAGTACTTAAGCAGAGCAGGAGTTTGCAATTGTCCTGGAGTTTTGTTTTGTGAAAATTGGGATTCAGTGATCACTGGAACAAACTTGATGGACTTCAAGGTGCATATGCCCTTCTGCAGATTTAACCTCTACAGTTTAATTAAACAGAGGAAACACCATTTACAGTGCAATGGAAGACAGTCTTACTCTCTATTTAGTTATTTACTGAATAGTCCATATGCTCAGAGTTTATTTTCAGTGTTGTTCCCTATTAGAAGAAAAATATTAATTATTCTCTGTTGCCTCACAGCCCGACCAGCATAAATTGGCTCATTTCCTGAAGACATGCTGTTAGAAGTGGGTCTTTCCACTCTTATATTATTTATACTTCTGTTATTATTAATCCTGTTAACCACCAGTCTAAGTAGAGTACAGTGTGGATCCTCACATTTCTGAGGTCTTTATCACTAGGAGAAGACAATGACCTCCCAGCAACGTCTTTGTGTGTCACTGCATCAGCTCCTGAACTGTATGGTTTTTTCTCACTCAGGCTGCTTCCCACTGTTCAAGGAGAGCAGATAGTTTTATCTCATTTTCTTACCCATTGCTGTTTTTTGCATGTCCTGCAATCCTTATGCTTCCTTCCGTCCCCTTAACACTATTCTAGACAATTATGTAAGGGCCTTTGTTGCAGATATTACACTTCAAGAAATTCCATTCTGCTGAGAGATGGCAACATTTCTTCATCTACAATAACAGGTCATTGTTTTGAATTTCTGAAAAGAGCTACTGAAGAAGCTCTTCAGCTCTTCTCTTGCCTCGTTATTGGCAATCTTTTCTTTGTAAGTTTGAACTATCAAATGCCCTTAGTGTATTGAAAAAAATCATCTACAGACAATCTGAATCACAAAGAGTAGTTTTGAAGTTCTGTAGACTGAAAATAAATTGCTGTTTATGAGAGATTTGGTTGTAAACTCTGTCTGTCTGCCAATAAGTTGAAATAACCTAACTGAATATCATCCACAAATGGGTGCAGCATGCTTGATTTAATATTTGATATGTTCTGTTGTGTGTATCTTTAACTCTGGAGTGAGGCATTATGGTCATGCATTTCACTGTTTGGGCATGTTATGTTGCATAATTTTTGCAAAGGTCACAGTTACAAGGTCGCATTTATACTCTATGAGAAATTCATCTCTTCTAAAGTATTTGCACTTGCCCCCTTGGGACAGTTTTTGGTCTGTATTTCCTGCTATTCTTTACTTAAAACCACTGACATGATTTGCAGTACTCAGTTTTGGAGTAGCCTCAAATGCAAATTTATCTGTTCTTGTGATACCTAACTTCAAGCCCACTGAAATCTGTAATGGGATTCACACTGGAGTCAGTGGGTTTTCTGTCCAGATTTCAGTGAATACTGGCACAACCCAAAGACATTGTAAGTTGCATAATGATGTCTCTTGTAAATTAACATTAATGAATCTTTTCTATTAGACGGAAGAGACAGTCTAATCACTCTCTCCTGTGTTTGAAAGGTAAGATCTACTCAGTAGATTACTTTGTGTCTCATCTCTTTCATTCTGAACACTAAACACCACTTCATCCCACTTCCAGGGAACAAAAAGAGAATGGCCCTGATACTTTGCAGTGTTCACAAGACCATTGCAAAAAGAAGAATGGAAATATTGTGGGCTTTTTTTTAATAATAATTATTATTTTTATTTTTAACATTTGCCATATACTTTTTTTTATTTATTACTTAACATTTATTACTTACTATTTGCATAACGAGAGCTGTGATTTTTGCCATTGTGCAGACACAAACACAGACAATCCTTGTCATAAATACTTACCAAAGTGAGATGGAAATTTTGAAAGCATGTATTGTGGATGATAAAAATGAAAGCAAGGGAAGAAAAGGAGGGGGAAAAGGAGATATGGTGATACTGGCTAGTATCTAAAAACCATCTAAGTATTGCCATGTACTAGCGCTAGGAGAAAGTGGGTATCTCATAAGCATGCTCTGAACTGGTGCAGTCAAACACATGATACCTTGTACGCTTGTAAAATAAGAGCCTCAGGGACAAGCGCAGGTATATACAATAAAACAACACTCAAGAGAAAAGCAGAAGAATGAATGTGAAAAAGAAATCCAGTGTAAGTACAAGACAGAAAAAAAGGTAAAACTTACCAGTAGCTAGATGGAGAATTACTGTATTGTTCTTCATCACACAGTATAGATAGAACCTTGGTTTTAAGACTCTTCTGGCTTCCACAGCCATTTTCTCCATCTTTTCACCTGAAAGTTCTTCCTGGTCAGTAAGTTGTTCCAGGAAGATACACTTGAATATGTTTCTCTCTCTCTCTCTCTCTTTTTTTTTTTCTTTCCCTTCTTTGTGTAATTTAGTTGCTGATTGACCTCATCTCACCCTTACAGGAAGGTGAACTTAGTTTTGTAGCACTAAGAGTAATCCTGAAGAGTACCACTGCCAATATTACAGATTCAACCAGATTCTCTCAACTACAGAATATGTCTGTCTTCTGAAATTCTTTTCTGAGATGCTTAATGATATCTCTGTACCTTGCTAACTAGGGTATTTTTAGCACCAAGGACCCCTGCAGCTCTCTCAAGGGTAGATATTTGCTTTCTTGAGACCAATAATGTGTAATGTCTCAGGACTTGTCTGCGGGGTTAAAGGCTGCCACTTAAACTTTAACAATACTGGTGCTCTGAGTTAGTCATACTGAGTCATACCAAAAACCTATTTGAGAAAAAAGGATTGTCAGCAGGGACTCAGTCAAGTACCATCTGATCTAAATCACTCAGGAATCTTGGATAGCTTCATCTCCTGTGGCTTGGAGCATGCATGGATCTGGTGCGTGACAGTCGCCAGCTGCCCATGTAGAATGGCTATAGGTCCTAGCTGGTCCTACAAACTTATGCATTTGAAGAATAGAACTTGCAACTTTATCTCACAGGGCACAGTCAACTTCTAGAAATGTGTCATTGCCTAGGTGAGATATTAAATGGTTGCACTGCCTTAAATTCCAGAGTTGCATTTAGCATATAGGTTGTGAAAATGCTCCTACGTGAAAGGACTTATGGAACTTTTTATCAGATCAGATATCTGCTGCCAGACTGCTCTCTTTATTGATTATGACAGACAGAAGCTGCAACTTCTGCATCTATGAACAACTGGATATTGTGATTCACTGACTACTTGAGTTATACTTGCACAGTTTGGCACACGTCATGTAGAAAACACTGCTCATTCATGGTTTTGCTTTTTTTTTTCAGAGTCGTAATTTTTTTTTTTTGGAATTCATTCTACTGAACTGGCTGTGTATTATACATCTCATTCCTTGTGATTATCTGAATTTTTACTACATTTTGTGGCAGAAACCATTACAAAGCCTGAAAACATTTCTGTCATTTATCTATATCCAGACAACTTCAAGTAATTTTCTTCTAATGCAAGTTTTCTCTTTCATAGCACTAAAGAACGTTTGATGTGCTTTAGACAACACAGTAATCATAATGTGTAGAATGTGTGGTGAATAAGCACAGTCAATTTTGTTAGAACATTCATCACAGCACACATTTGGATCTGTATTTCTGATACATAGCATCTAAATACTCTATTTCCATTGAAAATCATCTTTAGAACACATATTTCAGTTCATTTCACACTGTGTTAATTGTGTAACACACTGTAACCATTACCTTTTACCAGCCACAGTTGCTCATCTAATGGGAAATGATGACTTTAACAAGGAATTATTAGATCTGTTTGATCAGAAAATGCACATGTGGACAATGGGGTTTGCAGTCTGGAACACACACCATTTTCTCCCCCTATGAGTACGTAATTGAATTAAAAGTCTCGTTGTAGGAAGAGAAATGCTTTGTAGCTAGCCCTGCTGGGTTGAAAATTTTATTTAAAACTACTGGATAAATATGCTATGTTTACTGTTACTTCAAGTATAATTTAAAATTTTTCAGGTTTACTAAACGGAAAGCATACAGGCATAATTGTTTTTATTGTAGGTTAAAAAAAATTTAGACTATTCTTTTGTGGAGTACTGATAGAAGTTTAAAATCATATACTAGGGATTAATATCCCATAATTTTCCGAAAGCAGGAAGAACACATGCAAGAATCTGAAGGTAGTGTTCCACACTGTAGCTACTGAGATAAAAGTGATTTTGAACAGTATTGCAGAATTCTTTGAATAAAATATTTCTGGATTTGTTGCTTGTAGAACTGAAAGTCTTGTAGTCTTGTGAGATATGTCTCTCAGAACTGTAAGTCCTGAATATATCATCTTAAGTCTGCTAGTGCCATCTATTCCTTATTTGTGGATGAATCATTATTTATGTTCTAGGAATTCAGAACAAGAATTTAAAATCCACTAAAAAATAACTTGGGAACCTAAGTTCAAATTTCATAAGTGCCTGTGAGACATAAGGGTTCTGGGGTATTTACCCTGCACAGCTATGAAGCTGCTCCCATTCAGCAGTTATGCCAATTTCAGTGGTATTCCTAGTCCAAGCAAACAATCCATTCTGAGAGGATAGTTACACTTATTGTGGTGGACCTGAATTGATATGACTACTCAACCTTAGGACCTGATATAGAGCCTCTATGAAACATCCCATCACAAGCTATGTTTGTGTATCTGTAATGCTAAGTCTCCTTGAGACTTTTTGTATGGATTTCAAAATTATTCAGACTCCCATAGCAACAGATTGGTGCTTAGATTCATTGTATTGATGCTGCTGCTGTTTTCACAGCTATAAATACGTCCTTACCTCCTAGGTGTCCAATTCAGTATATGCAGTCTCTTGCAACTGGCATTGTCAAAGCAACCAAAGTACTGCTTCAAATTTCTCTACTGATTAGTTGTTTGCAGTACTAGCTCCAGCCTTAAAGTCTTGAAGATGGACTATTGCAGATGCTGGGAATATCTTGTTTCTGAATGATGTATAATCACATAAGGTGTCTAATGCTTTCCATCCTGTAAACTTTGTGGCAAGATAGTCAGACTAAAGTCCCTAACAGCTCAAACATCTCCATAAATAACAGCCAAATGGTACTGGATGTGTCTTAAAGAGGTACTGCAAATGGTAAGAGAGATTGAGAAGCCTGACTTCATGTGGGATCCACAATGGGACAAGTTTTCTGTCTTGGTGCTATCAGATGCAGATTCCTAATCTTTCCACTCTCTGCTCCCACTCTTCCCATAACCTCTGTGTGATGGATCATGGAGGCCTACAGATCAGCTTAGTCAAATTCGAGCACTTCACCATTGTGAGCATGTCTGATCAGCTAAAAGACCCCTAAATCCCTTTAAAAATGGAGACCAAAGACTGATTTAAAAGCTTCTGCTGTCACAGATGAAAATTCTCTTAGGTGGCCCTACAGATTTATTATGGACTAAAGTGTGAAGCTACTTGTGGCTTGTAGCATCACTTTCAGATCATTGCTGATGATATAAAGCTGGGAGGATTGGCTGTCACATGTGAAGACTGTGCTGCTACTCAACCATAACTGGACAGACAGGGCAGAGAGAAACCTGATGAATTACCTGGGTCTGTTCATCCCGGGGAAAAGAAGACAAAGAGGTTTTGATAAATGTTTATAAATAACTAAAGGGGGGGGGGGGGGGGGAGGGGGAGGTGGGAGGCAAATGGTTGAGGCGAGGCTCTTTTTGGTGGTGTGCAGAGACAGGATAAATGTTCTAAAACTTGAACATAGGAAGTTCTGTACTAATATGCAGAAGAACTTATTTGCAGTAAGGGTTACTCAGTCTGGGTTTGCCCAGAGAAGATATGGAGTCTCCTATGGAGATATTCTAGACCAGTCTGGATGCCTACATGTGCAACCTATTGATGAGTACTTGCTTTAGAAGAGGTTCATGAGTGGTGCTCCCCAGGGGTCGGTGCTGGGGCCTCTCCTTTTTAATATCTTTATTGACGACCTGGATGAGGGCAGTGAGTGTACCTTCAGTAAGTTTGCAGATGACACCAAGTTGGCTGGAAGTATTGATATGCCTGGGGGTAGTGAGTCCCTACAGAGGGATCTGGACAGGCTGGATAGCTGGGCTGAAGCCAATGGGATGAGGTTCAATAAGACCAAATGCTGGGTCCTGCACTTTGGCCACAACAACCCCAGGCAACACTACAGGCTTGAGGCAGAGTGGCTGGAAGACTGTGTAGAGGAAATGGACCTGGGGGTGTTGATTGATGCTCAGCTGAACGTGGACCAGCAGTGTGCCCAGGTGGCCAAGAAGGCCAATGGCATCCTGGCTTGTATCAGTGTGGCCAGCAGGAACAGGGAAGTAATTGTCCCCTTGTACTCAGCACTGGTGAGGCCACACCTTGAGTACTGTGTCCAGTTTTGGGCCCCTCCCTGAAAGAAAGACATGGATGCCCTAGAGCATGTTCAGAGAAGGGCAACAAAGCTGGTGAGGGATCTGGAGCACAGGCCTTATGAGGAGCAGCTGAAGGAGCTGGGATTGTTCAATCTAGAGAAGAGGAGGCTCAGGGGAGACCTTATTGCTCTCTATAACTACCTGAAGGGAGGTTGTAGTGAGCTGGAGGTTGGCCTCTTCTCTCGTGTGACTAGTGATAGGACTAGAGGGAATGGCTTCAAGCCATTCCAGGGCAGGTTCAGTCTGGACGTTAGGAAATACTATTTCTCTGAAAGGGTAGTCAGGCACTGGAATGGGCTGCCCAGAGAGGTGGTGGAGTCACCGACCCTGGAGCTGTTCAAGGAACGTTTGGACATCGTGTTGGGGGACATGGTTTTGTGAGAACTATTGGTGATGGGTGGATGGTTGGACTGGATGATCCTGTGGGTCTTTTCCAACCTTGGTGATTCTATGATTCTATGATTGGTCTTGGTGATGTCTTGAGGTCCCTTCTAATCCCTGCAATTCTGTGATTCTGTGAACTTACAGAAGTTGTGCTCATGAACACTGATCTTGTAACATTCTGAGATCCCAAGAGGCCCTTACACCTGGCATGTGGGATGTAGCTAGACTCAGAAATTGCAGAATCGCCAAAGGATGGAGCTACTGACGAGTGTGCCCAGTTCCCTTTTTGCCATTCTTCCCACTTCTCTGTTTTTGCAAGTCCCATATTTGACAAAACTTGTCTTGAAGTTCGGAATATACTCCAGTTACTTTCCAAAATGATTAAGAGATACTTGAGTCACAGAAACAGAATCAAAGGATGATTGAGGTTGGAAGGGAATGCAAGAGATAAACTTGCCTAACTCCTCTGCTCAAGAAGGACTACCTACAGCAGATTGTGTAGGACCAGGTCCAGGCAAATTCTGAATGTCTCCAAGTATGTAAAGTTCACAGCATTTCTAGGCAACCTGTGCCAGTGTTTGGCCACAATCACATAAAAACATTTATTTATGTTCAGATGGAACTCCCTGTGTTTCAGTTTGTGCATGCTGGCTTGTCCTGCCACTGGGCATCACTGAAAGGAAGGTGGCTTCCTCTTCCCTACAGCCTCCCTTCAGATATTTATACACTTTGTTGAAATTAACCCTGAGACTTGTCCAGGCTGAATAGTCACAACCCCTCAAATGAGGTGTATCTCAGTCCCCTTAATCATCTCTGTGACCTTTAAGTGGACTATTTTCAGTAGCTCCATATCTGGGGAACGCAGAACTGGACCCAGCACTCCATGTGTGGCCTTACCAGTGCTGAGTATAGGGGAAGGACCACGTGACTCATATTGTTCTGGCTAAATTGTCATCATTAAGCTTTACTTGATGCAAGGGCAAAAAGACATTCTTAAAAAATGTAAGCAAAGGTACAAAAAATGCCATGTCATCTCACTCCTTGCCCAATCATCCAAATATTGTTGTGCATATTTATTTATTTGTTGTTGTCACATCATCTAGATTTAATCTTACACTCACTGAAGAACAACCAGAAATTGAAAGTAGTGGTAAACTTCAGATAGTGTCATGTTCTGGTGCACCTTTACCCATACAC
This sequence comes from Gallus gallus, assembly GCF_016699485.2. Taxonomy (NCBI): domain Eukaryota; kingdom Metazoa; phylum Chordata; class Aves; order Galliformes; family Phasianidae; genus Gallus; species Gallus gallus. The sequence continues at coordinate 25,147,428 of NC_052533.1, forward strand.
ACAGTTCTGTTTATTTCAGAGGGACTAGCCTTGCGTGGATGAGGCCTCTACAGTACAAGAAATGACTCAAACTTCTCAGAACCCTATTGATCTACACGCATGTGCAAATGATAACCAAAATACACTTCAAAAATTACTAAATGATTATCTGAATCTTATTCAAATTTCAATACATTAGTGTTCACACCAAAATTTAGCTCATTTCATCAGTCATAAGATCATAAAATAATAGAAAATAAAATAAAAGAAAAAAGAATATGTTTATCAAGTGAAGCCATCATCTAAGTCCATGAAAACATGTCCACAAATGCCACATCCACATGCCTCTTAAATACCTCCCGGGATGGTGACTCTATCACTTCTCTGTGCATCCCATTCCAATGCCTCATCAGTCTTTCTCTGAATAAATTCTTCCTGATGCCTTATCTAAACCTATCCTGATGTAACTTGAAACTGTTTCCTCATGCTCTAAATGTCTACCTATGTTCAATAGAAATCACAATGAATTTTCAGGGCCACAAAATGTCTACATAAAACCCCAAAATGATAGAAATATAACATAAATATGGCAATTTTGTTTGCAGAAGTCTCAAGGTATACAACTAAAATTATACACTTGATAAGGGGCTTGATTTTAAGTACAGTGGGGGTCTTACCCACCTTGTGTCCAGTGTTCAATCAGTGCTCATCAGTAAATTCTTACTGATGGTGATCATTCATGCAAAAAGCAAGTACCTGACATTTCCATATTCAGTGAAGGCTGTAGTTTGTGGAGTCAAGTTATGTCATTGCTCTGCTCTTTCAAGGCTACCATGCTATCTTTTGAATATTAAGATAATAAACTGTCATTCTGAATCCAGTATGATATTGTATATCCCTCTGTCTGAAAGCGACATTATTTTGACTCTTCTCTCACTCCGGCATTGGTGTTGGAACTCACGGCATTTTAGAATATACTCTTAGAAATGTCACTGCATTGCTGGGCAACTTAATGGAAATCTTTTTCTGTAGCTTTGATTTTTCTTCATTACACTGTTATTTATTTAGCTCATATGACTGAACACTGACTTTGCTCACATTCCATATCACATTGGTTTGAATTACAATTCTTAAACTTTCCAGTAACCAAAAACAGAACTGGAGAGATTATGTCTTTGATAAGATTACAATCCCCTCATGTAAGTAACAATAAAATTGACTCTCTGAATATAATCAAAAATTTGTCTGGTTATCTTTAATTGATCTCCCTGGAAAGACAGTACAAACTGCGAATGAAATTGAAGTATATTACAAATCAAAGCAATAATATAAAATCATAGTATAAAACAAATAGCAATTTATGCCTATCTTGGACCTTTAATGTTATAGCTCATCTCTAACTGACAGGAGAGGTCATCTCCAGTTTGTGGACACAGTTAGGAAAATGAGATATCCAGGGCAAAATAAAAATGACATATTCAGTATTTAAAGATGTTGAAAAATGCTTTCCTTCTTTGTGTGAATGATTAGGCTTAATAGATTTGTGAAAAAAAAAATCAGGATTGAAAGTAAAACTCCCATAAATGTATTCCTGAGCATTACCATTCACAACGGGGTCAAGAAATTTAAATTTTATTGACACCTTTATCTTCATTTGAGATCACCCCAATACACAAATTTTATCTACTTGCTCCATTTTCTTGTGGGCTAGATATCCAAATTCTATCCACTTAAAAATTTTAATATCTTTTATACTAGTAATGTCTAGGTAGGTATTTGGAAGGTCCCTCAGTGTGTCCTTTCTTTTATGAGAATTTCTGCAGTTTTTTTATGCCATCACCTTTGTGGATATGGTCCAAACTACACTACCTGTTGTTGATGCCCGTGTCTGCTGGTGGCCTTTCACAGATTTGGTCAATCCATGGTGTTCTCAGTTTGTAAGTTTGTATAGATTCAACAGGACTGCTAGTCTCTGAAGCATAACAATTCTTGAGAGACTGTCATGTGGTACCTCTCAGCATAACCTTTCAATCTCTTCAGTCTGTTGTTTTCTAGTTATGTTTCTCCATTTAAACCCATAGATACCTACAGAAATTCACAAACACTCACAGAAGGGGGCACATCTCTTTCTTCACTAAAACTAGAATACTTGGATAAGTGCATATAAGGAAGATGACAAAGAAGTTTTCCTCTGCATCCTACCAGTAAGTGATAATCAGGTGTTTGAAATAACTTTCAACAGTACTAACGCTTTCTGCAGGTGCTGAGAGAGAATTAGTCAAAGAAGATGACTCAATTATAACAAAAAGATATATAAAAACAGGTTTATGAATTATAACTTCATAGGAGAACACTTTTTTCAAGGAGGAATCTGGACAGAAAAATCTCAGAGGTGCTTGAGGTTCAGAAGAGTCTCCTGCTACAAAAACTCGCTAGTGTATGTGATTTAGATAAGGGGAAAAATACGAAGGAAAAGGCTGAATTCAGGTCTGTATAACAGAAGTGGAGAAAGTGCATATTTTACAACAATGCAAGAAAATTTTCTGTTGCATAAAGAATATAGAATATCAAGAAAAATTGTCTGAACAATTGAAAATATGTTACTATGTACAGCAACATAGTTATGAAACAAATTACTTGCTGATGCAATCTTAGTAGTACATTTTTTAAAAGATTTGGGGACTATTTTATAGAAATGAAAAATTTAAGACATAAAGAAAAAAGAAAAAAAGGAAAATATGTTGAGATTGAGATATACCTGAGATTGGCTTATTTGGTCTCAAAGATGAAGCCTGAGAGACACAAAGATGTACTTTTATTTATTTTGGGGGACTAAGGAAAAGGAGAACTTAAGCAAAAATTCTTTCTCGTAAGAATTTATCAGAATCTTTGCTTGTTCAAACGACAAGTAACAGTAGCAGAGCTATATGGTGCCAGTGCCAATGCTAGCATGTTGAGTATGCAGTGCATGTGCATTGCAGAAGAGATAAGGACAGGGTTTATCCATAGGTAACCCTGAAAATAGTGCCTTCTATTTATTTCTATGGAAATTACAACAGATACAAAGAGTACAATAACACTATATCATAGAGCAAATTCTCAGACACAAAACACTATTTTTCAACAGTCTCCATGGTTAGCTATGCATTTTTGCCAGCAATAAGAAAGAGCTGACACTTGGAAAAATTTACGTGGTTGTCTGGAATGGCTTATCTTTTATATCACTGTTGCCACTTCTGAACATCACTACCCACTGCCTCACTGCTAACATCTGTTGTTTAGTCTCCATAAATATTCAGCAAGCTTTGGTGAATGTCAATGGGTGCAATTTTTTCCACATGGAGGAATTCAGTGGCACAGCTTTGCTTCATATGAACTTCCATGTCAGACACCATTTTGTCAGACTGCCCCTCTGCTGCAGTCTGTCACCCAGCAACAAATGTAGCAGAATGCTGGGGGGATGATTTAACTTCTATTGCTATACCACCACCGTCTACCTCTGATGTTGTGGGTAAACACAATAAAATAGGTGGTATTACTGTCAGAGCAGCCCTCATATTTCACTGCAGCTACAAAGATCTGGAATGATAAACAATTATGCAAAAGAGATTGGAGATGTAGTGGATTAGTGCAACACTGAAGACTGATTTCCAATTTTACTTGAATAAATGACTATAACTAAGGATGAGATGGTGTTGCAGGTTGAACTTTTTCACTAATCTGCCAGACACTAGGTCATCTTCCTTACTCTTTGGGATGCACTTGGATGAATAAAGAGTCTCTATTGTTTAATTGTGTTAGCTCACTTTAGTTTAGTTAGTGTCACTGTGGAGCGAGGATAACACATCTGAAGCCATGTTAATTGACCATGTTGTCATCTCCCTACCCCTGATGTTTTCTCCTGAGGCTAACTGAGCCTAAAACGCAGTAGCCTATTTTGTCAAGGGTTTTTTAATTGGGTTAAAGTCTCCTGAGCAAGCACCATGAACAGTTTCACTTATAGCCTGAACATGGTGTAAATAGTGAAAGCAGAACTTCTGCAAAGCTTTTGGTACTGGATGAATTTACCCTTACAAAATTCTCTTCTCAGCTAAAAAATTAAACATAAAAATGGGTTTTCAGCTGATTAATTTTATTTTATAAGAGCTAGTAAGTTGTAAATTGGTTTCAAAAATTAGGCTTCCGTGGGAAAACTTTGATTAAATCCCCAGGAACAATAAATCATTTATAAAAATAAGCAAAGTAAGACAGGTTTTTTTCTTTATGGATGGTTTTTTGTGTGGGAAGCAGCACATATAATATTGGAAGAAGACAGAGAAATAGCATGTACAAAATTACAGCTGTTCTTTATGAATGCAGATTAAAATAAATTGGTTACTCTTTATACTCTGAAAATGACAACATAAAAAGAACCAACCCTTTTCCTTTAATTTCAAGCAATGTTGTCTTTAGCAACAGTTGTTCAACGACTTTATTCTTGTTTTTAAATAGCCAAAGCATCTAGTAAATTGTTGATGGAAAGATATTGTAAATGAATATTGTGAAAGATCAGCTCAGAGGAAATGCACTTTTGGATGCTACCTGAACAGCCATTTTCAGTTACACCTAAATTATATCATATGCCTTCACTGTTACATTTCCCCAATAAGTATTTAAAATCAAACCTACATTTTCTACATGAACTCCAAAATCTAGAATCACTTGTGAATTGTTATAACATCATACATTTTGTGAAATTCAGAGCAGCTTTCTTCTCTGATGACATATGTGACAACCATGGATAAACTTCTTTACAAAAACTACAAGAACTAAGTATTATATGTGGTTCCTTAAAATTAATTTTTATTAATAATTTTGATTTTGTTGATAAAATCTTTATCTGCACTGAAAATATGTTGAATATATTGAATATTTTCTGAAATTAAGAATGTAGTGTTGTTTCCTTTTTTTTTTTTTTTTTTCTTTCCCAAATGCATGTCACAGATTTTTTTTTTTTTCCCCTTTATTAGAGCAAGATGAATACAGCATGGTCTAGGCTATTAAGAAGAATTTCAGTTGCTCCATTAGTGCAGATTTTAAATACTAGCATTGAGTCTTTGCGGAATAATTGATAGGGTCTGTGAAAACTCCTGAAAAACACATAACAATGATTTCTAGACTGGGAATAATTTAAGGCATAGAAAGCACATGAATCTTTCAATCAGATAATGAAATCAAGATAAGTCTAAATAGCCATATGTAAGTAGGCTTTTTTTTTTTTCATTCTTCTTGATTTTTGAGAATATTATATTTTTCCTGGAATCTTGCTTAACTTGTTTAAAATATTGTTATTCAAGTCAAACAGATTTTTAAGTCATTTGAACTTTTCCTGAAAATAACCTCCTGTCACCTCCATGCTAAAGGCATTTTTATTACCTCTGTCACATCAGCTGAAAATAGTAAGGGTACTGTAAAAAGTGATCTCACTAAAACTGACAGGCTTAGTAAAACACATTTACATAAGTGAAATTGAGGGAAAATTTTTGTCTACTCAGAGCTGGAGAACAAAGATCTAGAGTGGACTGGAAACAAGCACAGAGTAGAGTGAAAAGAATGAGATCATTAGGTCAAGTCCTTCAATCAACTTGCCTATTTTTCAGTCTCAGGCTAACTAACTGACTAAAGTACATTATTACTCTTCAATCACACCTCAAATCTGCAAGACTCTTGATGTCTAGAAACTTTGAATTGTTTTGCATGATTTATGCAGTCATATTTCAACTTAAGAACTGTAGTTTTTTCAGCACCCGTTAGCTTACAGAGGAAGTAGGTGCTAGGGTTAAAGCAAGACCAACACTATCCTATTTTTCACATATATTTTATTTTAACTTCTGAAGTCTAATCTCTTTGTAAAAGAGGTAATATTAAAAATGCTATGTGAAAAAATTATGTAGACAGAACCAAATCTGCATAACCAAATTGAATTAATTAGAAAAAGCCTTCATACCCTACACTAGGATTTAATATGACTTTGAGGATATGTAATCTCTGAGATAATGATTTTGAAAATAGGGGGATTATTTTCTGGTTTGAATGTATAAAAACTCAACTAAATGTTGATATATCTGGAAGTGTATGGGATAGAATGAGACAAAGAAGTCCATCTGCAGATCCACTGTCCATTCCCATTAGTCATCTCATTTGACAAACTCGATATGAATCATTTGTGTCTGGTAGCTCTTATGCAGAAAATATCACAGCAATAGTGTGTTGAAACACTAGATAGTCAGCATCCTGGGAGGTTTTTGCTAGTTAAGAGAGAAGTAAGAAGCCTGAGTTGAAAGAAGAAATTCAGTCCAATTCAGAATCAGAAATGGGAAATAAATGTGGGAAGAAAGAAAAACAAATATGTAAGAGAAATTTGAGACCAAAAAATCTAAAAAGCTTAAACACTGGTCTAGGTTGTTGCATGAAGCCAAAGTTTTGAAAGCTGGTTCTGAAGATCTCAGTTGCTGGATATCTTTTTTTCAATTCCATAGGATGAAGTATCATGTTAAATCTTACTCACTGGAAAGAAATTACACATAAGAAAACATTTCCTGTGATTTTTTTCCCCCTCTCTTTTTTGGAAAACTAATGAAAGCATTATTTTGAAAATAAAGTTACAGCGGGATAACTTTTTCATATAGAGTTAATCTAACTACTTTTAAATGGCAGGGACTTTTTCTTCTGGTGTAGAAAACCTGATGTCCAATCCCTTTTTTTTTTTTTTTACCAGGAAATAATTAATGACCAAACTGTGCAGCAAGGTGACAGTTAAGAAGTTCTACTTTGTTATGAATTGTTTTCCTAATCCTGAGTTCAGCCTTTCAAAGCAAATAAATGAAGGAGAGTAATCTCTAGTGTCTCATAGGACTGTCACTATAACTGAAGAAACATATTTGGCATATGGATGTATCTTATCCATTACTTCTACCCAAAGTAAACTTACAAAAACATGTCCTTCTGCTTTCAATTAGGCAACAAATAAGAATGAAAATATGCTTCACATACTTTAATATTCAAAATTATGCCACATAAATTATCTTCCTTTTCTAATTGCATATGGTTATTTGAAATTAAGTGGCCTTTTCTTTTTGTTGTTTCTGGGTCGTGGTGAATCCATTATGTTTAAACTGCTGATCGTCATTGTCTTCCTTTTTTTCAGTTGACAAGTCATAGCATGAGAGATTTTCAAAATGTCTCACAAAGTTGTTATTCCTCATAACTGCTGCTGTGCTCAACTAACATGAGTTACGGCAGCACAAGCCTTAAATGGCTGACAGCCCACTAAGTGTTATATTCATTTGCTTTTTTTTTTTTTTTTTTTTACTGTTCTTTAAAAACTTTTTTTTTCTGTCAAAAATACTCTTAGAAGAAACTTCCAGTCACCCAGATGAAAAGAAAATTAAAAAGTTTTTATAGTGATACCTAGGTAATACTTTCAAATTTTAGAAACCTAGGTAATTCTTTCAAATTTTAGAAAATTTAAAATTTTAAATTTTAGTGTTAAAACATGCTGATGGAGAACTTCCATGAAGTTTATTTCAAGTAATCACATCAACATGTATAGATATACTTAAGATTGATGCATGGGAGTGCTTAATCTATTGAAAAAAACAGGTGTATTGAATGTCAAAAAGCAAAATTTACCACTTTCAATCACTACCCTCCTCATATTTTATGCAGATGTTTAGTACTTATATATTATTAGTTATTATGACTTAATATAAATAATTGCTAATCTGTAACAAATGTTTCAGAAATGACTCTAAGAATCCTTTTTGAATATTTGACATGGTAATCCTATGTAGTTACAGACCTCTGCTCTTGTTCTTTACTTTAAATTTCTTGATACCTGGATCCCTCCTATGTGCAATTGCGTTTATCTTTGCCCTTCATATGGTGTTGCTCATATACTCATGTGAAATGCATATACCAAGTGTCTACCTATGACTCTGCAGTCTTACAGACACCTTTTTGCCTGAAAATTGAATGAAGGATCCTTACTCATTTACCAACAAGTTGAAAATGAATTAGATTTCTTCTGACACTTCTGTTGATGGTAGATATGACCCTCTGTCACCTCATCCATTCAATATTATTACCTCAATTTTCATTAACAGCAAGAGGAAGATTCTTGCTATTGTACAATGCTGTGAAACCAAAATAGAAAGAAAATCTTAATAGAGATGCAAAAACATTTGTCAATAAAATAATTGCAATTTATTTTGAGAAATGTCTGCAGTTGAACTTTTATACTTAATGACTTAAATAGGCATTCAATTTCACATACAATATTTGAAAAGCATAAATAAAATGATATAGAAATATCATTGCACAGTTTTTGCCCATTTTATTGAGATCTTCAATCTAAATAAGGAAATGCTGAAAGATTTATGCTTTATGCTAGTTACGAAAGAAAATATCCAGAAATATTACACTTTGTTGGTCACAAAAGTTTTTACTAAACTTCTACATATTAAACATGCTACAGTTAATGGAGGACCTCACAATGGAGCATGTGGATATTTCCAAATGGAACAGACTTGTAGAGAGCCCATGCTGGAGGAAGTTTATCTTTGAGGACCACAGCCCATGGAGATATCTGCACTGGAGCAGAGTCATATGAGCAAGGAACAACAGAGAAGAACTGCTATGTAATCCTCTTTCCATGTTTGACTGCACTGCTTGGGATATGGAGGAAGTAGAGGAGTTGAAATGAAGGAATGAAGATAAACCTGGGAAGAATGGAGTATAGGAACATGTTGTTACTTTAACTGTCTTTATTTCTCACCATGTAAATCTGTTTCAATCCTCCACATACTAAAATAATGTTCCAAAAGTCAAGTCTGTTTTGCTCATGATAATGAATCACAAGTGAACTCTGTGTCTTTATCTTGACTGACAAGCTTTTTTTCATGTTATTTTCTCCCACTGTGCAGTTGAGGAGAGAGACAGAGAGAGCATCTTGGTGGGTGTCTGGCTGAGGTCAAATAATAGTAGTCAGAAGTAACAGGTTATAAATCTGTTTACCAACTTTGTCAAAAGACAAGCAAATCATAAGCTCATAGAAGAATTCCTCTTTTGAGAAACCACCTGGTCCCAGATAAGTATAATCTCACTCACACAAGAAAATGAAAGTGAACCAATAGACCAAACAAGAACATCTTTACTTATGATAATTCAAAAGGGAAATTCAGAAGATGTGCTAATGTTTGGTACTAAATGCAAGTCTGTCACTAGGCTTTTTCTTTATTGCTTTCATCCTTCTTTGATGATAAAATTCTTATTTTAAGCAATTTGTATGAGAACATTGAAGTATCTAAATTTTAGAAAACTCTGATTTTTGGGATATGTTTTATAGAAACTCATTGCTTTTAACTTATTCATATTCTTTCTCTGATTGAAACCTTAATTGCTTCTAATTATGATAACAAGGCTCTTTTGAAATTTGAAGGTTAAAATTCCCATGTATCTAAATGTAAACCATTGTATAACAACTTCCTGATTCCCTTGCAATATGAATAGAAAAAAAAAAAAAAAAAAAAAAAGTAAAATATGATAAAGTTGTTTGATGCTATGCCTGGATACCAAAATTAATATGTATTTAAATATAACATAAAAATCCAACTACAAAAAAAATAAAATAATAATAATAAAAAATTGATAAAAAAACAGCTTCACCCCCAAATGAAAAAAAAAATACCCTCAAACAATTTTATTTTGAACAATTAACTATTTCTTGAGCAATGTTCGAGAGACATCTTACTTAACTAAAAAAAAAAAAAAAAAGAAATATAGAAAAAAAAAATCAACCTGGATAAAAATCCATTTTCAAAGATGAAAAGTAAATGAGAAAAAAGAGTACCTTCTCAATCATCCATTTAAAATCTAAAAGAGCCCTTTAAGAATAATTAAATTTTAAAAGGCTATTTGGAGAAGAGATAAATATGGGTGTTTGGACGTATCTGAAACAGAATTTTAACTCCAAATGGGCCCTGGGGAAAATAAAGGGAAATATCAGAAAACAAACTAAATAAAAGAGCAATACCTCTAACTTTTAAAGGCTTGTCAGAACTTTGTGCTAGATAAGGAAAGGAAAAATGGCAGTGATGCTGAAATAAATCTGTAACCTTTGTACATATACAATACTAGATCACCTATTAATGGCTTCAGATCATTAACAAGAGAATGTAAAAAAAAAAGTATTAAAAGAATGAAAATATGACAGCTGTTAATTTGGAATATATCCAAGCTTAAAAGAGACTTTCTCTGCTTCTGCCCTGAAATTATGGGAAGAGAGGGATATAAAACTCCCTGAACTGAACATAGAACGCAGTATGTTTCCATCTTTAGCTTCACAATACTAATCACAACTACTTATTGCTTCTAAGTCTGACTCACAAACAACTGAAGATGAATTTATAAAAAAGCATTGTTGAACATGATGAGAAGCTGGGATAACAAAGAGACTGTACTTATATGGTAATGATGACGTACTTTGGTTGGAGATGCAGCTAAAACTTCAGCATAAATTGGTAAAAAAAATCTATGGCAAGGAGAGAATTAGGTTGAAATTCTCTTGAACTTTTCATTTAAAAATTTTCAAACAATACTTTAAGTGAAATAACTTTGTTTATTGTCATTCTAAATATATTTCATTTTCATTTTCTGCTCTTCCTGAAGCACAGACTTGTTAAACTGAAAATGTTGAAGTGCTACTATTCATCCTGCAGCTGGTGAAATAAAAGTGCTTGTATTGCTATTTTGATGCTCTGAGAAATGCTGCTGTGACATGCTATGTCAGCAAATACATTTTGGTCGTTGGTCACAACCAAGATTTGAATATAATCATTGCTCGTAATCAAAACTAGTCATTGTCATTAGCATGGTGTCCTCAACACCCAGTAAGTGGCTTCTTTGTATCTAAAACAGTAGTTTATATAAGGACATAAAAAACTGAAATATAATTTCTTGTTTCTTTAGACATCAATTTCTTTTCGCAGAGCATAACTTGGCTATCAGCAAACTGGAAACTTGCTGATCAAATGGAATGTCCTTTCCAATTTCTACTTTATTTGGTTTGGATGTTCACCAAAAATGAAATTCTTAGGGTTTCAGAACAATGGATGCTCTTTTTGAAGTTTCTTTCAAAGTGCCTAAAATAGATTATCACCTTCTGAATTAAAACATACAGTCTTTAAACTCAAGCTAAAATCTAGAATCCTGTATGAACATGTGAAGGTACACAGGCCAGACGTTTTAGGACAAGATCTAAAGATGTTACTTTCTTAACTGCTGAGAAATGATCATGAGGAATACAGAATTCAGGGCACTTCTGTAACTTTTTAGGGAGGTTATGGACCGGGGATGCTAAGAACTAGAGCCGCTACAGATTTGATATACAGACTTTGGAGACACTGTAAAGATAGGTGCTTATATCTTTTCCATTTTTTTCTAGGATCTTTTAAAGCTGAAACAAACTAATTTAGATTAAAGCATCATGTAAGTAACCACCAGTAGCTAATTTTCTCTTCAGAATTCTTTACAGAAGAAAAAGAAGAAGGAAGCTTCTGTTCGATATTTTTTCTCTATGGGTGCAAACTACAGATTTCAGCGCTCCTTCCATTTTAAAACAAGCACCTGAAATTATCCCTGCAATTATTATTAATTTGTTCTTTTTTCTCCCAGGGTCTTTTCATTGTGGTTAGGTGATTCACATTCTCCAGCGTAAAGCACTGGTGACTGAAGCCTCAATAGTTCCACAGATTCTGAAGGACTATAAGAAAGTTTAAAAAATACAGAAAACATGTTCTGTGGAATTATATTACAGCTTAAGGACATCATTCCATATCTTCTGAAAACAGAATATAATGTAATGTCCTTATGGATGTAACTCTTCTTATCTTCATGATACATCAATATTATTACTCTGCTGTGCACCAGCTGAGAATCCAGCATCTGTTTTCTCATCATTTTCTTGTCTGACCAAAACACTTTACTAATTCCTCTTTTTAAAAAAATGTGTGGTAGAGATGAACTGAGACTGGATTATACTTCATGCAACTGAAGCTGCCTTTTCTTGCAACTCAGAATACTCTTTAGCCATTGACACTAAATAAAATGTAGACCCATTTCACATTTTCACCTAGTTGCCACAGTTTTCTTCCTAAAAAGTTACTACAGCAGCACAGATTGTCACAGAGTGTGCTAACCAGTATTTTTTCCATAAATACTTTCTATTTTTTATATTCTTTGGAATTAAGTACTCTAAGTTGTTGACAGCTATTGGTCCTAAAGTTGATTTGATATATAAATGACAATTTATTTTCCTCAAAATTTTGGTGTACTCTGTCAAAGTGTACCTCAGTGTGTGCAAATTAGTATCTTATTTCTGCTTACATTCTTGTTTTTGTCACTGCTTTTCATGGAAACAGGATTGTACTTTTGATTAAGCCATTCTTTTTCAAAGGAAATCTGAATCCTGCTTAAGAGAGAGATGGGGAGTCCTGAAATTTGATAGCAAGTGTTCTTACTTGATAATTTTGATCAAGTTCCACATTTTGTTCACCAGAATGGAAATTTTCAGCAGTGGGGACTTTAACTTCTGTGCTATACTTGCCAGCTATACCCTAACTTTATGTAGACATATATACTGCTTCTTTGAAAAAGTATTAGGTTCTTTTTTCCCCATGTTTTTCTCAGGTCCCATTTGGAAGTGTGTGATTTAAGGTATGCCTTATATTAGCAATTATTTCCTTGGCTAATTCTCATAAAGGGTAGAAAATTACTTAAAAATTAGTGACCTTAATTTTGCCTCTCCAATTGCATTCTCTATGACATTTTAGTCTAGTACTATATTTATATCCCCTTTTTGATTTTAAGTTTTTTTTTTTCCTATATAGTATTTTAAGTTTAATCAAAAGTCAACTTAAAAAGGCCATTCTGCCGAAGGGATATTTTTCCATTAAGTATTTGACATATTGGTGGCCTTGTGGGATTATTGGTTTTTGAAGAAATATTAACAGCTGGAAATTTGCATTTTAATACAGTTCTCCTCAACTACTCAAGCAATTTTATTTTTAAGACCTGTGACAGGCTTCAAAGCCCTAGTTCTAAAGCAATCTTGCCAAGTAGTAGCTAACATAATTTTACTACAAATGATTAAGTTTCCTAATCGGTTTTCCTTTTCAAAATCCTGTTTGAGGTGCCTGTGAAATCAATACCAAAACTTTGTGATTTGCTCTAAAACTCACATTGCTAATTTGGCTGAACCAGAGGCAAATGGAAAACCAGCCCCCATCAAAAATCTCAAAACCCTAGAAAAAGAAAAATGATAAACTAAATATAAACACACCATAATCATGTTCTTTAAAAGTTAAGGAGACTGAGAATATTTATAAATTGGTATCCTTGAAGAGTTTGTTAAAATTTTGACTATAAAAACAAGCTTTCATGAATGTATGTGTTGTCTATGATTACTGAGGCATTTAAAAGAATCAGATACAATAAGAGACATTTACAGTAAAACTGGAATAATCTGCACACTATGGGTGTGCTGATACCATCACTACACACACAGTGTCAGTCCCAACTGTCATCAAAGTATAAATGCCCATGCACTTTGTGTCAGCCAAAGAAAGAACTTCCAAGAAAGTGACAGGTTTGAAAATGGTACAGAGTTAAATTTTTGTGATACATTAACATTGCAAGTTGAAATTAAACAGAACCAGTCTGATCAAATCATCATATATTTTTAGGGGCTAGTAAATAGATTTATTATGAGTATGAAATTACCGGGCAAAATTTGGATCATAAATCTTTAAATCTTAGTGAATAGTTAAACAACTAGTTGCAAATGTACAATGGAAGAAGAATGCACTAGCTGGGAAAAAAAAGCAACAGAATTTTCAATAAATCATCAAGCCTCTTGTAATTGTTGTCTTCAATGAACACAAGTAGGGTAAAATATGATGTAGTTGCTCTTTCAGAAAAAATAAATAAATGCATATAAATCTGATCAAAAGCAGATGTTATAGCTGAACTTCTCTCAACAATTTACCATAGAGCTTGGGATTATGGGGAGGCCCCTGTTGACTGGAAGTCATTCAATCTACAAGAAGGGCATAAAAGAAGACTCAGGAAACTACAGGTCTGTCAGTCTAACCTCAGTGCCAGGAAAGGTTACATAGAAGACAATCTTGAGTGCTATTTAAAGGCATTTAAAGAAAAAAACAATTAGTGATAATCAACACGGATTTGTTAAGGGAAAGTCTTGCCTTAGTTATCTGATCTTCTAAGATATGATCACCTGTACAGTAGAAGGGAAGGTAGTAGATATTTAATCTTTCTAGATTTTAGTAACGTATTTTCTACTGTCCCTCAGCAGTACCCTGATGGATAAACGTTCCAACTGTGAGATAAACAAGTTCATGCTACACTGCATGATGAGCTGGATGAGCAGTAGAGCTCAAAGTTTTGTAGTGAATGGGACTATATATGTCTGGCAGCTGGTCATCAGTGGTGTTCACCAGGACTCAATTCTATGGTGAATGCTGTTCAAGGTTTTTATCAATTGTCTGGATCTGGGAGTTGAATGCATCCTCAGCAATTTGCTGTTGGTATTAGACTGGGAGGTGTTGTTGATTCCTTTGAGGATTGACAGGCCTTGCAGATGGATCTCTATAGATGAGGGCACTGAGTAATCAACAATGACATGAAGTCCAACCAAGTGCTGCACCTGTAGCACAGACTGGGAGACAAGTGGCTGGAGATAGCTTAGCAGAAAGGCACCTGGGGGTATGGTGGCAGCAGGCTGAGCATGGAGCCAGCAACATGTCCTGGCAGACAAGAGGGCAAACCACATTATAGGATGTATTAAACACAGCATAGCCGTCTTATCAATAGAGGTGAATCTCCCCGTATATTTAGAGTTGGTGCAGAATCACCGTTCTGGGCTTCAAAAAGTATAAGGAGTATTACGTGTTGTAGTAGGCGTCTTGCAGGGGCACGGAATGTACGGGACAGGCTTCTCCCTAAGCATAGAGAGACAGTGCTATCGTGCTGACCTTGATGCAGAGAAAACAGGAGAAGAAGAAGAATGAGAAAATAATGTGGAGACGGCCAAATAGGGCACGGTGTTGTCTGGTATGAGCCAATCAGAGTGGGACATGACAACACGGTTTTGTAGGTAAAAATGTAATATAAGCTGTGTTTTAGTAGTGAATAGAGGCCATTTTACCGCTCATCATATTGGTGTCACCTCGGTATATGGCCAAGCCGCAGGCTCCCCTAAGCAACGAACATCCTGGTTGCCTGCGAAAGGCAACATTACGGTCCTTGAAAATATCCAGAAGAAGACAGCAAGGCTGGTAAAGAGAAGGGAAGACATGTCCTGTGAGGATAGGAGGATGCTTGGATGACACTTTTCTAGTTTGGAGAGAAGCAGACTAAAAGTTAACCTCATTACTATCTAGAATTTCCTTAAGGGGAAAATGGATCTGGACATGTCAGTCTCTTCTTCCTGGTAACTGATGATAAGAAGTGAGGGAAGAGCACTAAGTCCCTCAAGGGGAGGTTCAAGATGGGTATTAAGAAAGATTTATTCACTGTGAGGGTGGTCAGAAATGGGAACAGGCTTTTTAGAGAGTTGGTTGATGACCCATGCTTCCCAGTGCTCAAGAGGCATTTTGATTATGTCTTCTATACTATTCTTTAACTTTTGGTTATCTCTTAAGTTGTCAGATAATTGGACTTGATGATATTTGTTAGGTCCCTTTCAAAAGAACTAATCTGGGCAAATCCACCTCAGCCTCTTGGATATTTTTCAATGACGACAGCAAATCTCAGATCAAATCTGAAATTTATTATTTGATCCCAAAATATTATAAATCCATGAAGTACAGCTTCAGTTTACTTTATTGGTTTCCATAGCAAGAAAGGCTTTTGTTCATAACACTGTGGGTAACACAGCCATGGTATCATAGCAAATTAGAGTTTACCACCTGATTGTTCTGTTATGTTCAGTAGTTAACTTGTGAACACAGAAGAGCTGCACTTAGCATTACCATGGAAATTCTACTGGATGTCTTGGAAAAAAACAACAAATAGACTTTGTTTCCAAATCAAGCAATTCACAAGTCAGCAAAGTAAAATACTTAACATTGTTCACTTTCACAACTTATTCTGGTGATTTCCCTTTCACTGTCCAGCCTATTTCCACATTTATTAAATCTTTCCTAAAAATACTATATCATTTTGGAGCCAAACATCCCACACCAGTTCTTTGTTCAAATTCCATATCTACCCCTGACTCCTAACCACCATGCAGTCCCCTGTATATCTCTAAACATCCATAACAATTTTTTGAGCATCTCTTCTACAATAGAAGGCCTTTATGACCTTCTGAGCATTCATAGCTTATATTCCTATACAAGCCTCCAGATTAATGCTATATGAATACACCTTATCAGTCTGCTAGTTGCCATTTTACAATTCAAAGCTAGACTGACTGTATGCTGTGAGGTGTAAAAACAGGTAAGGAAGTATTCCCTAGAAAAGTTTAGATGTTTCTTTATCCTGTTGGCCCCATATAACAATATTCTGTGGTAAAACAGGATTTACGGCCTGTATCAGATCGTGGCTAGAAATGGATGCCTCAGAGGGATGGACAAGGAGTATTGTAGAAATAATTTGGATTATCTTGCTCATCAGTATCTTTAATTTCATATGTACTCAGTCTTTTTTTTTTTTAATCTAAACAAAATCTTTCAATTTATTTTACATGTAAGTACTTATGTATCTATCTTTTAAAAAAAAAAAATTGTGACAGCTTAAACTGCTATAAAGCTAGTTAGTTTTCAAAAATACCTTTTGGATTCTGTGTACTAATTCAGAACAACTAGTAGGAAGAATAAGAAGTTGTAGTTGCATCAGTTTAAAGAGAATTTTCTCCTTTCACTTGCATTTTAATTTTAAATCTAGTTGCATTATTATTATCCAGGGAAATATTGGAAAACAAATCCTTTTAATCATATAGTCAAATTATTTTGAAAGCCATGATAAATTTTAGGACGGTTGGAAATTCTCACCAACATATAGGAAAATAAAACCTAATTAAGTAAGTGGAGATGATAGCATTTAACATAAAAATCTACCAAATACTGTTTAGAAAGTAATATGAATTTCTTCACTCTCCCGTGACCAGTAAAATGTATTCACCATTGTAAGTAAAGTTTGCACACAGGGACTGCAGTGGTACTTTGAACGTTTTGTATATATCCCTGTGGTATATTTCCTAAAAAAAATGCATCAAGGTGCCAGTAACTGAATATGTCCCAATCTCCCAAAACTTCTTTCTAAACTGGTAATTGTGTAGCAAAATGTGTATTTTGTCAGACTTGATAAGACTAGTATGTTGATTCAAACACCTCAGGCAAATAAGATACACACATAGGAATATGATTACAGCTAGAGGCTGTAACTTTATTAACATAATTAACATAATGATAACTGAAGAGATGCAAAACAGCTATTTCACCCAATATCACTACATAACAGGAGTGCTCCACAGTGCTTTTACCCAGGAAATATCAATCAAGTTAATAACAAGACAGTGAACTTCATTTACATTCGTCAGCAGCTGACAGTCAAAACCTTTTGTATTTCTTCAAGTGTTAGAGGTGAAGGGGAAAAGTGTTCCAGCCTATGCTCAAAATATTTCCATATACAGGGAGACAGGTCAGCCACTAACTTAGAAAACACCTAGGCCTACTTGAAGAATCCCCCCTTAAGTCACTTCAGACCTTTTACCTTAAGGTTCTGTGTTTCAAATTGGTAAAAACTGCAAGAAAAACACATCATAAAACAGCTGCTGCTATAAGCCCCTCTGAGCCTACTCAACTTCTTAGTTGAGTGAAACAGAAAATTTACATTTCAGAAAATATGTTTTTAGATACAAGAAGGGACAAGCAATACTCAGTACCTGACTCTCACAAAACTCAGGAAGCTAGCAAGAATGACACTAACCTAGAAATACAGGAAGAACTAGAGATCAGACAGGTTTGCTTTGTAAATCTAAGCTAAATGTTAATGACCATAAGTAACATTCATGTAATGGCTTAGTGTGTGGATGTAAGAAAACAGGAGTAATAACTGATTTTACTTTCATCTAATAGGCTACAGATGAAGAATCTTTTATCACTAACTCTAGACTACGTGTTAAAAATGCTTTAAAAATATTCCTATTAAAGAGGACTATTATAACTTAAAATGAGATCTTATATTGACCCTTAAACTCCAGAAACCAAGTAAGAGAGTGCATAAAAGTTTTATTAGAAAATGAGAGGTGCTTTTTTTTTTTTTTTTTTTTGGTAGAAAAATTTAAGAAAGGAAGTTTCTTATTCTATGTTTTATCACTTTTCTCATGGCTTGTTAAAATATCAGTCTTGAAGATCAGTGTTTTAGACTTCACAGCCTACATACATCAAAAACATCATTATCTTCAGTATCCCCTTTGTTTCACTAAATAAAATGTAGCTACAGTTTTAATGGATGCAAGAATTTTCATTACTTGCCATTCCTTTGGAACCTGTTTAAATTGCTTCCACATGTATATGATAAAATTATTCTGCAAAAGTTTGCATTCTGTAATCTGAAGGATGTAAAGATATAAGAAACTTTAGTAGAGATCTACCATGCCAGTAAATCTGTTCTGAGAGACACAAGTGAGAGTGATTGAACAGGAGACATTTTTGGATATTCCTCTCTATGACCAACATGAACAAAAGAGTTGTTTCAGAGTTCTCATTGTAGGAGTTGCTTTGGAGACATAAGTAATGAAGACGCAGGGAGTCTACTAGAATTATTCCCTGTGAAATAATCTAATACAAGACAAAATAGAAGAATTTCATTTCAATTTTCAGCACTCTTCAGTGCAGGTTTTAAAATACGCAAGTAATGTGGAAGTACAAATTCTGAAATCTTAGCACTTATTCTCCCGGGTACTTCAGCTGTTTATAGAATGCCCTTAATGCTTTTGATGAGGAGGATGAAGGAACAGACATTCTACAACTTCCCTCTTGCCTGTCAGTAATAATTAGACATTAGCAATAATTATGTGTGACTAGACTACTATACTACATATGTTTATAGAGAAACCAGACATATTGTGGAAGTTAGCTTACAGGAAATTCTATATTTTATTATAGGAAAATTCTAGGAAATAGAAACGTTATCGTTTCTTGTGAACACATTAATACTCTGCATTAAACATATGCAGAACTACAGGAGAAAAACGTGGAAAAAGGTATCTGAAGTAAACATTTGTAAGACATTCTGTGAATAAAAGAAGATGCATAATTTACTGCAGCCTGAGGGTAGCTATAAATTATATTCACACAAATCACTATTTGTTCTTTTATTGCAGCAAAAAAAAATATCTCCTAGCAACTATCTTGTCTTACTGTATCTTTTAGTTAATATACAGAACAAGCTTTCTTAAAAGAAAATACAAATACAAATGGATGACAAAGATCTTTATCTTTTCTGGCAAAGCCCATGAGGAAAAATCATTAATTATCACTTGAAAGAAAAAAAAAATCTTTAGTTCCTCATATTCTAGACTATTTAGAAAAAATAGTAGAAAAGTAAGGTTTAACTTACTGTGTCAAGAAACAGCAACAGAGGAGAAAATTAGGTCAGTTTTAAATACGTAAAAAAATAAAGGCTGAAATAAAATATTTGAATCCTTATATAGAAAAATAAGAATACATAGCTGTAAGTTATTTGCAGAGGATGCCTTGGAAAACTGAATGTTTATAGTGAATTGTGTGTATTTGTTACAGATCAATGGACTAAAATGGAAAATTCCTACATCAATTCTTGAAGTATTAAAAACCAGAAGATACTGTATTCATGAGGGACTTAACAATAACCGTTTTGAAACCCATTAGGTAATGAAGACAATAAAACATGAAAGTAGTTCCTAGAATACAGAGAAGACAGCTTTATGATCCAGAAAGTAGAAAATCCATGCAAAGGAGAAACTGTCCTGGATCTACTTCTTCAATAGGGAGGAACTAATTAAGAACGTGAGTATAATACAGAGATACTGCATTACTTACTCTATGTACTTGATTGTAAAAGAGGATATTCTGTTGAATAAAGAAACTGAAGGAACATGGCACAGCAAAGGTAGGCAGACTAGAATACATCTGTGTCAAACTATCAAACTTCTGCGGAAAGCTAAGTATAAAAGCTCTTGTAGTGTGTAAAAAGTAGTATTGTGCAACAGTGATGCTCGACATGTCACAGACAATCCAATAGTAGAGGCCATCAGTACCAGTTATCTACTAAATTGTTTCTGTCCTGCAATCTGTAGATTGATATGGTAAAATTACCTGACAGTGAACTCACTGGAAGACTAGTCAGATTAGTATGAAGCATGATGCAAACTAATTTATCTAGTATTGTAATTTAAGATAGTTTATTTTAAAAATAACGTAAAAAACATAAATCTACACTGTACATAGAGTGCAAGGTAGAAATACTTCCTAACTGTCCCCAAATAGGATGTCCCCAAATAGGATGAAGATAGAAACAGAATAACATAGGAGAGTAGAATCTGGAGCTGTGTAGGTCCTTCAGAGTAATGCCTTCTACAAGGAGATCCCTAGAACAGCTTTTGGTCTTTGGTTAATTCTGGATAATTTCTATCTAAAACTCAATCTACTTTCATCTACCAAAACTAAGCATGGTCATACAGGACAATGAAATATGAAAGTCAGTTTATAATCATGCGGTACCATTAACTAACATCATAACCATGACATTTGATGGAATGAAAATTATCCAAACCAAGATGTAAACGAGCTTATGCAATGTAGTTGTGGAGTATGACTGCATAATTATTCAAAGCATCAAGAAGGATTTTTGATAGCTATTCCCTTCATTCATCCAGTGTAACTGTTGCACTCTCACCAACAGCACAGATGATTCTCATCAGCTGCTGATCTATGGATTGTCATCAGCCCACACAGGATTGAGACAGTGAGTCCAGTGAATAGCACTCAAAAGGTAGTAAAGATCTAATTGTGGGTTTGAGGGATAGGTTAATTTTTAATTTAAGTTTTAACCAATTCCATGACAGTGACAAAGTTATATAGGACCATAAGAAAATTCGAGTTGGAAGGGACAACTGGACATCTGGAGTACAACGTATACCACATATTGGAGTCAGCTCAGGATTTGGTCAGATCTTGAAAATATCCAGGGACGGAGACTACACAGCCTTCCAGAACAATCTGCTTCCCTGTCAAACTGACCTCATGGTGACTAAGTTTTTCCATACAATCAGACTGAGCCTTTCTTATTTCAAACTAAGTCTGTTTTATTTGTTCAGCCACCATGCAACACTGTGAAAAGCATGTCTCTGCTTTCTTGGTCTCACAAGTCTGTCACCTCATGATGCTCTTCTCTGTGTCTCTTTTAGCTTCTCCTCACAGGTACTCAAGACCTTCTTGGTTGTCCTCTAAACTTGCTCCAATTTATGAATGCCTTATCCTGGAGGCCCAAAACTAGACAGAATTCAGATATGACATAATGAATATTGATTAGAGGTGAATAATCATTCCTCTCAGTCTTTTGACTGTGCTCCTGCCCACACAGTACAACACACTGTTTTCCTGTTTCCTGGAAGGACTCACCATGAACTCACGTTCAGCTCGCACTCTGCCAACCCCTCAGATACTTCAATGAAGCCGCTCCTGTTGTGGTCTGATTCTTGGGTAGTGTACAAACGTTGGAAGATTTGAGATCCTCTTAGGGTCAATTAAGGTGAAACCACGCTAAACGATCAGTTAAAATATTTGTAATTCATTATGATAACTAGATCTATGTCTGTATATTTATAATTTGCTGCCAGTAAGCTGTGATGATACACCTTGAAAAGAGTGAGAAAAAGAGGGAGAAAGATATGAAAGTAAAGATATAGAGATATAATCATATTTAGATCCAGTGATATAGTCAGGGCTGTTCCTCAGGTGGTGGGTGTACACCTGAACTGGCAGTCTTCTGACTTTTATTTAATTATGGTACCCCCAAGGAGGAGCTCAGTCACTAGTTGTAAATAAGCCTGGGGACTTGGGTGGTTGTCATGTCCCCTCCAATGTTGTGACCAAGATATAGACCCTACTTAGGCCCTTGTGACTCATTTCTCCAGTCTGCAGAGTCCTTCTGAATTGCAGCTGTGGTCTTGAGCTTCTTACCCACCTCACCCAATTTGGTACCACCTACGAACTTACCATCATTTTTCTCTTCCTTCAGTTTTCTTAGTGAACTCATTGAGGGAAAGAGCTGTGTATGGCTTTGTGTGAGGTGCCTGGCTGAAGGATCTTAGAGGGTCATTTTGTCAGAAGCCTCAGGTCCTCCCTGTTGTATCAAGAATGACCACTGGGGATTAAATACCCTATTGTATACACTGTGGACAGAGATTTGTGCTGCAGTTCAGTTCTTAGCTCAAGTAGTTACACTATACAGGGTGAGAGTAGACTGTGGAAACAAAGGCTATACAGAGTATGTAGGTACAGTGAAATATGAAGAGTAGATATTTACTCCAACTTTGCAATGCAAAACTTTTTTAGACTCCATCACAATTTTTTATTTAAAAAAATCTTGAATAACTTACTGAGAAGTAAGTCCATGCTGTCTTCTTATTTAAATTATTTATGTTTTATTACCCCTAACCCATGATGTTTTAACCCTGTCAAAAATCTGACCTCATTATTTAGCTGGTTTGACTAGCTAATTTGGAAGAGCAAATCTGGCAGAAAAGAAAGTGAAAAAAATCAGTCATTTTTTCGTTTTTTGCCTCAAGCATATAACTATGAATGATTCATAGCACTTCTTGCTCTCTGACAGATTCATTATTAAAAGTTTATTTAATTATCAATACTGTGCTCTACTCTATTAAGAAAATCATATTTTATATTGACTATTGCTTGTGAATGAAGTTATCAGTGTCATTCAATCCACTTGAAATCCTGAACATCTGTTTCATTAAGCTGATAGAATTTATTATTGACATATTTAATACAATATATTTTCCAAAGGCATATTGGCAGTTTTGCCATATGTTGAGATAACTCATTGGTGTAAGCTATCCCCATTTGTTGTTGTCTGTATGCTTGGTGTACTTTTTAGGCTCAAAAACACTGAGAGACTGTACTGCAGTGCTCACTTCAGTAATGCTAGATTAATTTATTTCATTCTATTTTCATTGCAAATGCATGACAAGAAACACAATAACAGCACGTAAATTACATCTGGACATACAAAATAAAGGGATTTATTATCTGCAGTAAATGTCAGTTGTTTCCAGTTTGCCCAAATACATTAAAAACATATTATGATACTATGGATATTAGGCAAACACTAATATTAACATATTTTAATACATTCTTCTATTTTTTCTTCATTTTATTTCAGATTAAAATCCATTACCACTATCAATGTTTTATCTCTTTTGTGCTGGAAATTGAATTCTTCATTAGAGAAGGTGGATAATGTTTAATAGGAATATAATAAATATTCAAAAATAGAAAAGTTTTTTCTCTATTTACAAAGAGAGTTGTCATGCTCAAATGATATTTTATTCCTATTATTTTCAATATTTCTATGTTGGAAAATACCCATGCGAATAATTGATTTTTTCTAAACTGAAGTTTCAAATATAATCCAAAGATTTTCTTTAAAAGCATCAGGTACACTTATAATACATTTGTTTGTTTGGTTTGTTTGTTTGTTTATTTGTTTGTTTTCAATAAACAAAGCACAAAGAAATCAATGGTCTTCCTGTTAGCTTCAATGGACAAGATCTCATGCTGTTTTCAGTTGCCAAAATTGTTTTGAATATAAGGAATTAATATTTTTTTGATATTTAATGTTGTTATCCATGCCAAGCCAAAGTATGTACCTTAATAGTAAGTACTTTTCTCTTGTGTTTATTGTGTTATCATAAAGGTGATTCCATTTTAAGTCAGGAAAATGCAGAAATGTAAGTATTTATGATATTTTGAAATGCTTACTCATTTCAAGTACTCCGAGTTTTGCTTTTTCAAAAAGTTTAATTTTATTCTGTGAACTTTGAAAGTGTATAGAATGGTTTATTGCAAAAATAAAGATAGAGAAATGCAGGTCTTGAAAATATATCAAGTGGTTTCCAAACAATTAGTTTAGTAACTGCCATAAATTTAAGACTTCATTTTCCCTGAACATGTAAGTATCATGATGAATCAATCAAATGCCTTAAAACATAAAAGAGTAAGTCTGAAGATAGTGATAAATAAATATCCAGATAGAAATGCATACAAGTTAATTATCATCACAGCCTTGTTCAGTAAAACTCAAGATACAATTATAAGAGCTATTAATTTGATAGTTTGTTCCCTGAATTTTCATCTCTCTTCCTCTGGGCCTACCAAGGATTGAAGATATCAGGTGAAGACTTTTTTTCATTAGAGTCCTCAAATATTTCTATTTTAGTATATCCACCCAACCTCAGTGGATAACCCTTTGCCATGTTGACTATTTACTGTATTCCTGACCAGACATTGTGAGAAAAATTTCCATCAGAAGGAATTTGCTTTATGGAACTGTACAAGTATGAGACATACTTTCAGAAGTGTGCAGAAAGGTTTTTTTAGTTATAAGAGCTTCCAGCCAAGATAACCAACAGAATAGAAAAAATGAAAGAGTAAAAGTACTGGGAACTTGATTTTAGGACTTCCACATGCTAAATTAATAATTCTTGTCTACAGAGACAATCTTTATTCAAGCACTGGGACAGTGACTGTTTATAGGCTAATCTAGCATCTCCCAGAAAAAGCTGTTAATGAATCCTCATTTTAGCTATTATTCAAACAGATTTTTCTGTTAGAAGTCTCTTTCCATCTGGAATGGAGACTTCTGTGAATATGTGTTCTTGTTTGAATGTCTGGAAAAATATCTCAAATTACCATTAAATTTAAAATATTATAACTAATGGCCTTACCATAAGACATGAAGCAAATGTATTTTCCTATTTCTCAGTATCTTAACACCACGTAAAAATTCAAAGCAGAAAATGAATACACCAAAAAAGTCCCAAATACCATAAACACAGGAGTTATGTTTCCATATGCTACAAATAATAATAATAATAATAAATAAAATACATTTATATAATATATATATATTTTTATATAATAAAAATGTAAGAATATCATTAAATGATAATCATTGATACTGGAAGGAAATATCTCAAATTATTTATTCCACTTGTCCCCCCAAAACAGAAAAATTTATTTCTTTTCATGTCATCTCAAGCTTACTAAGCTCATCACAAGAGCCAGACATCCAGCAAGCTGAGGTCATCCAGACCTTACCAGAGCAACATTTGGCAGCTTGACAATACCATAAAACCCTCTCTTGTCTTTCCTAAAGGTGACATCAAAATTCATGAATCAAGCATATGCTTTGTCTCAATGGAACTTCATTTGCTATATCTAGAGCCACATGCAGGGGAAGAAATGTAATCACTGTGCGTCAAAATGGATTTGCTCGGACAACTTATAAAACTCAGTGGGAGAATATTTTTAATAGAATAGCCATTTCCCAATCTATTAGTTTTGATGTTCTAAGAAAACTACAAAACACCTGCAAAGATAATAAGTCTTTGAATTAAAATTGTAACTTTGAAAATATACTGCAAATTACAGACTTAGTTGCAATTTTGTTTTTCTTGTACATTACAGGTTTCTCCTGTCATTTCTGGATCATACTACTTTTTTTTTAATACCTGCTATCTACCTTTCCCTTGAAAACTAGTCAGTATAGTACTTCAGCTTAAATCTATTCTTTTAAAGTATGATTTATTTTGAGTTTGCTGCTATTTTTTTTAATATTGGGAAATAATTGAGTTGTAAAATCTGTCTGCCAAGTCTAGAGACTTCATCTGATGCATGAAGCTTTCCTCTACATGTCTTACCATACAGATACACATTATATAGAGTTTTTACAGTACTGTCAGTGTACAACTGGCAAGTCAAAAAAGAGAGGAGATATCAAGAAACATCTGTTGGAGACTATCCAGTAGACAACTTGTCAGAGTACTGGTTTTCAACATGAAGAATGATATCCAAGTTCTTATCTGAATACAGAAAAGGTTTGCGTCCCAGCATTCAAATGTTTGTTCCAATAAGTAAACTTCTGAATTTATTTACATCTTTAATTGTTGTGGAAAAAATTTAGTAAAATCTGAATGTGGAAGATGAAGAGAAAAGAGAAAGAAATGAATTCCTACCTCATGTTATTACTGCCTGAATTAATGCACCTTCTGAGACACCTGTTCCCTCTCTCCGCCATCTCTCCCTTTTGCTACCAATAGAAAATGCAAAATCCTTTTTTTGGCTGTTCTTAGTGCATGGACAGCTTTGAGATGTGAATACTCCTTGTGCCACTAAGCAGCAGCTTCAGGAATGATACCATGCAATAGATGGGATGGACAGATAGTTGTAAATAGAAGATGACCAAGGATTCAGCTGAGGGTTAACTATTCACTCCTGACTGTAGTGCATGATTCTGGGATCCTGTATGCTTAATAGTTCCACTTGCAAGTTCAGAAGTTTAGGAATTGGGCAGTGTGACTTTCCTTCTAAGTACATTCTGCACAGTTCCTTGTTTCATCAGTTTTCCCTGGAGACAACAGTAACCCTTCAAAGCCATTATTTATTATCCACATTTCTGTGTCCCTGCAGAAGCTTTCATAATCTTAGTCCTTGCATTTTTCAACTGTAGACTTCTTACTAATTTCAGGGCCTAGATTTGTTACCTGAAATGGATTTATATTAAAATTGCATTTATATTTTATCAGGAAAAAAACCAAAAACTAAATATAAAAAAATGCCACACAGTTAAAAAATTATATCTTTAAGTAAAAAATATTACAAAATAACAGACTTTATAGACTGATTTTTTTTTCCTTCCCTGTGTGAACTTTTTGTCTTTTTTGTCTTCCTTCATAGCCATTGCAAAATTGAACTCAGATGCAGCCCACTGAGAGCATTAATTGTGTTTCAAAATAACTAGGTTGTTCAGAGATGATCTTTAAAATTCTCCTGTAGGGGAAAAAAAAAGTGATAAAAAGTCTGCATCAGTATAATGAAACAAATGAAGATATGGCCAGACATTTTCTATCCTTGAGAGAAAATATTACTTACATGCTTTCATCCTTTTCTTTTGGCAATATTTAACGAGAATCTGATTTTTGTCAAATTGTAATGAAAATATATAAGGTGCTCTGGAAACAATCTGAATTCAGCATTAAGGAAATAAAATCTTCCATTGTATCAATGCTGCCCTGAAAGTAATGACTCCAACTTCTCTATGTTGGCCCATGAATTCAGAGGCAGATGTTGGTGGCATGACACAGACCTTCCCACCAATATTCCATTCCATTTTGTTACTGTGTGACAGATGGCAGCAAAGGAGCAGTGAGACAAAATGGTGTCTGACATGGAAGTGTGTATGAAACAAGGGTGTGCCACTGAATTCCTCCATACAGAAAAAAATGCATCCATTGGCATTCATCAACACTTGCTGAATGTTTATGGAGACCAAACAGTGCCTGTTAACACAGTGAAGAAACAGTAGGGCATTTCAGCCATGCTGACAGTGACGTAGTCACGTTCTGTATGGCCACGAAGATTTTTACGAGAGTGGCATGTAGGCTTTTGTGCATCACTGGCAAAAATGCATAACTAATGGTGCTGACTACCTTGGAAAATAGTGGTTTTAAGCTGAGAATGGAATCTATCAAATAGTCTTATTGTGCTCTTTGTATTTGTTGTAGTTATGATTGAAATAAATAGGAGGCATTACTTTTGCGTCGACCTACATATTTAGCAGAAAAAGAATTATTTCTGTTTTTTACTGTTAGCCAATGAACTCTCAATCTCTCTATCTCTCCTTCTTCCTCCTTTGCTCATAAAATTTTCTTTGTAATGGAAATGAATAAATTTTTGATCCTCTAGGAACTGATATTTTCAATTATTATATGATATTGATATGCTGTACTAGAACAATCTACAATGTAGTTTGCTGATTCAGCAGAGTGTGTAGGGTTAACCAAACGTTTTGCTTCAGTACATTTATACTTATTAAACCTTCAGTTATTGCACTGCACCATTTTTGATTAATGTTTGATAGCTTTGCCGCAAGGTTCTCACTATTTTATGAAACATATTGCTGCTTAAGTTTTTTTGATTGATCAACTCCTAAATCAGTTAGTAATGGCAATTTACAACTTTTATTCAATACTTTTAAATATAGTTCATATGTTCTTTAGAATGGATGTTTAATTTGTGAATATACTGACACACATTTTGTAACTTCTTTACTTGCTCATGTTACTTTGACAAAAAATAGGAATACAGCATGACAGCAGGAGTATTATACAGTGGACAATCCATTTAATTTGGAGAAACTTAAAGACTGTGCTGTGCTTTGTATGGAGAAGTACTACATATTGCACTTCTAAATTATTAGGACGAATTAATCTTTCTGATGAACTGGTGATATATGAATTGTAATACATGTTTCTGGGCAAAAATAATAACAGATGCAATCCAGTAAAGAACATATAAATGATATACAAATTTACATAAAATGGAAACGTGGTTCAACATTTCCAAATGATTGCAAAATCAGAGGTCAGGGGTTGATGGTTGGTACTGTGACCTCTTCTAATCAACATCCAGTGTAAAGTTAGCCTAGTGGCACATTATGTGTAGCATAGTTGTGAATCTGGTAATTTCAGGAAAATCCATCAGTATATTAGCAGAAGTAACTGAATCATTTTCCTTCTCTTGAGACTGTCTAACTGTATTATAAACAACAGAAATGTTACAAAGCCTTCTTGCTGAGATGTTCAAAGCTCAGTTAAGCAGTATCTAGAACGCCAATTGACAACCTGCAGAGTTAAATTTCATTAACTCCCAGAAAGAAAATATAATCTCATTTTTAATGTTAAAAAATGGATAACTATTTTACTTCTTGTAGAAGTAAATAATGATTTTTTGAGAGCAGATAAAAATGGCTTAAATGCACTTGACAAGTAATGACACAAAACAAAAAACCAAACAAACAACAAAATAAACATAAAACCAACAACGTTAATGGCATGGCTCAGCAAGGACCTGCTGGGCACACTGAGGGCGAAGAAAAGTGCGTACAAGCTCTGGAAACAAGGGCATGTCACCTGGGAAGAGTACAGGGATGCTGGACTTGCAGACGTAGGATCAGGAAAGCTAAGGTGCAGGTAGAACTGAACTTGGCGAGGGATGTGAAAAACAATTAGAAGACATTCTACAGGTACATTGGCCAGAAGAGACAGGCCAAAACGGGTGTACCTTCTTTAGTAAATTTAGGAGAACTGGCTTCAACGGACGAAGAGAAAGCTGAGGTAGTGAATGAGTTCTTTGCCTTAGTCTTCACTGGTGGCCAGGATTCTAGTCTTTTTCATGTCCCTGAGCCCTGTATCCCCAAGCCTCCAGATGGGGACCAGGGGGGTAAATCTGCCCCATTGTAAGGGCAGAGCAAGTCCGAGACCACCTCATGAGACTGGATCAGTACAAGTCTTTGGGGCCAGATGGCGTGCATCCCAGGGTTCTGAAGGAGCTGGCTGAGGTGGTTGCCAAGCCGCTCTCCATCATATTTGAAAAATCATGGCTGTCTGGTGAAGTCCCAGAGGACTGGAGGAAGGGTTACATCACTCCCATTTACAAGAAAGGGAGCAAGGAGGACCCGGGGAACTACAGGCCAGGGAGTCTCACCTCTGTGCCTGGGAAGATCATGGGACAGATCCTCCTGGACGACATGCTTGATCACATGAGGAATGAACATGTCATCCGAGACAGCCAGCATGGCTTCACCAGGGGGAGGTCATGCTTAACCAGTCTTGTGGCCTTCTATGATGGAGTGACGGCATTGGTGGATGAGGGGAAGGTGACCAATGTCATTTACCTGGACTTGACCAAGGCCTTTGACATGGTCCCCCACCACATCCTTATCTCCAAATTGGAGGGATGTGGATTTGATGGGTGGACCACTCATTGGATAAGAAATTGATTGAAAGGCCACAGACAGAGGGTGGTGATCAATGGTTCTATGTCCAGATGGAGGCCAGTAATGAGCGGCGTCCCCCAGGGGTCTGTCTTGGGACCAGTGCTCTTTAACATCTTTATCAATGACATTGACGACAGAATCGAGTGCACCCTCAGCAAGTTTGCTGACGACACCAAGCTGAGTGGTGCGGTTGACATGGAGGAAGGAAGAGATGCCATTCAGAGGAACCTTAACAGACAAAGGTGGGCCCAGGTGAACCTAGTGAGGTTCAACACGGCAAAGTGCAGGGTTTTGCACTTGGGCCGGAGGAACCCCAGGAATCTATACAGACTGGAAGGAGAAGTCCTTGAGAGCAGCTCTGCAGAGAAGGACCTGGGGGTCCTGATGGATGACAAACATAACATGAGCCAGCAGTGTGCTCTTGCAGCTTGGAAAGCAAATGGTATCCTGGGTTCCATCATGAGAGGGGTGGCCAGCAGGGACAGGGAGGTGATTGTCCCTCTCTACTCTGCTCTTGTGAGGCCCCATCTGGAGTACTGTGTCCAGGTATGGAGCCCCCAGTACAAGAAAGACAGAGAGCTGTTGGAGTGGGTCCAGAAGAGGGCCACAAAGATGATCGGGGGCTGGAGCACCTCCCCTATGAAAACAGGCTGAGGGAGCTGGGCTCATTCAGCCTGGAGAAGAGAAGGCTGCGGGGTGACCTCATTGCAGCCTTCCAGTACCTGAAGGAAGAAGAAGAAAAGAAGATAGAAGAAAAGAAAAAGAAAATTGTTATGGTTGTTCTGGTGCTAATGCTCCTTCCTTATTTCCATGAAAATTACAACATATACAAAGAAGAGAATAACACTATTTGACAGAGAACATTATTAGCTACAAAACATTAATTTTCAACATAGACACCACCATTAGTTACGCATATCATAACTGAAACCTAGATGAGAATGTTGTTCAAACTTGATCCTCCAACCTCTTAATGGCTGCTTGAATTATTTACTTGCAGTCAGTTGAGCAAGTTCCAATTAATACATCCACCGAGCAATGCCAGTGTCCTGCATAGTGAATTTTTCCCCCTCCAATTTGATGAGTGTTTGATAATGTTGATCAAAGGCAATGTGTTTTTTGTCACTGTTCTCTTAAGATGATACGATGAATCAGTGTAAGACTCTGCTACAGATGAATCAGTGTAAGACTGCTACATTCTGCGGGTTAATGCTCCTAAAAGGAAAGATGCTTTTGGCTGTTAAGTCTATTAGCAGACTAATGAGCACATTTATGCTAATAGCATGTATTGCCAAGGGTTGAATAATCTATTGATTTCCCTTAGTTGAACTACTTATTTTTCCACTTATATCAGTTACCAACTCTCTGTCCTAGTTGTTACACTGTTGCCCATGTGAATTTCACCTGAGAGAGTGGCCCCTTAGAATGACAATGAGGTTACTGGTAAGGCAAAGGCATTATCAGTCAGACTGGGAAACAGGGTTGTTGTGAAATCTCGTGGGAATTTTCCGTCTCCGTTTCTGGCTTATCAAGACTCTTTAAGCACTGTACACCTCATTTGCAGGTGATTCCTTCAGTGTAGAAAGTACCTCAGGAGAGTAACACGTTGTATAGGATGTAGAGAGGGTAGGAGAATTTACCCACAATTGCTATGGAAAATATTGCCTCAGTCAGGTCCTCTGAGATAGTTCCTGAATTTCTGATGCTGTGAAGAGACATACCAAATATTTCAGTCTCCTTTATACAATTTGTAAGGAAATTCAGATGTAGGTGCAGAAAAGAAAGAATCCAGTATGGAAATCTCAATGGAGGAAGCACAAGCAATTAAACAGTTGCACAGTATTGTGAAGGCTAAGCCACGTAGAATCATAGAATCACCAAGGTTGGAAAATATTTTAAATATATTCTGTTATGAATTTATTTTAGGAGAGGAGGTTTACTGTTTTGAAACAGATCTGAAAGAGAAAGTACAAGTAGCTGAAGGTTACTATTTGGCTGAGGTATTGGTATTTATTTTTTTGCCAATGAGGAGCATATGTATTCTGCTGATCACTCAGCAGCTAAGACATTGCAATATCCTTAATCTTCTTTAAGATTTAAAATAAAACAAACATTATTTTACAATGTGAAGTAAATGGAGTACATTTCCAAGTTTAGAAAACAGTAATTCCAATCTTGATGTTCTTACTTCTTGGGAGACTTGACAGAATAACACATGTGACAATCAGTTTGAGTGATTTTTTTGAGGGGGCAGACTATTATTTTTCTTATGGCATCATGAAGGGTAAGTGATTTCTCTTGTAACTGCAGGGCAGGATTTTGGAGATACGTGACCCAAGATATAATAAGACTCAGTGAAGGGCATCAGTGTAGGGAATAGGGGTCTTTATTTTCCAACTTCTGCT
This sequence comes from Gallus gallus, assembly GCF_016699485.2. Lineage (NCBI taxonomy): Eukaryota > Metazoa > Chordata > Aves > Galliformes > Phasianidae > Gallus > Gallus gallus. Next base: position 25,179,992 of record NC_052533.1, read on the forward strand.
GTAATAGAGATAGTTGGATTAGAAACTTTTTTTCTGATGCAGTGCTTACAGATGGCATGCTTTCGTTGCTGTGCAATGCATGGAATGGAAAGATAGATTTGTGTTCTACTGTGGGACACTGAAGTGATGACATCAGTCTCAGTAGTTGTGAAATGTTTGATACTACTAAACAATAAATCAATGCAATGCTTTCTATTCCTGTATTTATTAAAAAAAAAAAGCCCCCCCCCCCCCCCAAAAAAAAAACCCACCAAAAAATAACAACAACAAAAAACCACACACACACAAAACAGACAACTAAGACAACTACAACAAAAATAACAAAACAAACAAGCAATGAAGAATTTGGACTTAAGAACTGCAGCAGTTGAGATAAATTGTCTTTACTATTAACATGCTTCATTAATTTCTCTCTATAGCAAATATATTTTTAAGTGCTCTTTACTAAAAGAACATTTTTAAGATCCAACAATCTCTTTGTTTTTAGAATGCTATAGAATCCTCAATTACATTCTAAATACACAAGATATTATTATCACTTATGACTCCTATTTTTCTAGATATCATTGTTTACCTTGTTTTATTTTCGGATAGTCTGGTCAAGCATTGTAATGCTTGCTAGTATAAATAAGCTCCCTGTCCCTTAAAAAAACAAAAACAAACAAACAAACAAAACAACAACAACAACAACAAACAGATGGAAACAATATGATAGTGCTTATAATGAAAATAAATTATGCCTTCGGAAAAAACATAATTTGAACAATTAGGTGGGACAATAGAATGCTCCATAATTAGGTACAATACAATACAAGTGTAACCATCCTTAATATCAGTAGTATGCAAGCCTTTCAGACTTCATTAAAGAGTTCCATCAGAACATGTGAATAATAGGATTAATATAGCCACAGGCACTGCTGGGTCAGCTGGCAATAGATCAATCCGAAATGTAGAGCATATTAAAAGGATTATAGATTAGCAATTAGATGGCTTTTTCATGAGCAAGAAATAGTTCCTCAAGCTTTGCCAAAGGTTAACAGAGATAGGATGTCAATTTTTTTCAGTTTATAATCCAGTAAGAGCCTTAAGGTGAGGGAAGTTATGGCATTTTCAGGATGATAAGAATGATAGGAACAAAACATAACAAACCTTTTAGGATCAGTGATTTGGTTTAATGGGAAAACTACTCTTACACAAAATGTAGGATATGAATATATAATGTTAATAAGTATATATCTAAGAAAGGCTTTAAGTGAAAAATCTGAGAGGTCAGAGGTAATTTTTTCAGCTCTTGTCTACTGCATTCAGTTGGAAAACCTTTCTTACGTATCAGAGAATAAGATCTCTAACAAATATTTATGCTAAGCATTACTGACATTTTGGTATTAAAGTTTGATACTTATTTTTAGTTTATCAATAGCACAGATATCTAAGATATTTTATAGAATCCCAGTGAAATACTGGATGACAATACTGGTATGTTTTCAACTGCATAAAGAGAACGTAGTATGAAGAATCAATATATATTGATTACACAGGGAGCTGAGTCTCAACATTTCTAAAAATCAGGTCACTTATATGGATGCCTACATGTGCTTTTATTTCAGACCTCTAACTCTGAAAATGTGATGTTTTCTATAAAAGGAGACTGGTAATTTTGGGGAAAATGTGAAAGGACATTGCACTTGAGAACAAATCAAATATACCTTGAAATGAAAGAATAATTAACTGTGAATATATATACTTTTTTTACGAATTTAGATATTTATATCTGCTCATGAATATGTTTAAGCAGATTAGAACTCTCTTGTTCAACTCCTTTGACATCCCTTCAGAAATTCTGGGAAGGAAGAGTGACATATCTTGCTTTATCTACCTGTTATTCTGTTAGAAATATGTTGATGAGTTTGCTGGGATTAGAGATAAACAAACAAACCACCATAAGCAATTTTCTGAATAATATCTTTGGTAAGGAATTAAATTTAAGTTTCAAGAAACATTCTCAAGAAACAAATATTTGCAAAGTTTGTGATCTTTTTTTTCCAGGAATTTTTCATATACTTTTACAGAACTATATCTTGTTGTTGTCCAGGTCACATGTAAAATACCTCTTACTGAATAAATGAGGCCAGTCACAGTTGCAGATCTATTCAGAAATTGTGTGACATCTCATGAAGCCACACTTCCACCCTTACACCAACAGCTCTTGTAAAGATCTGTGGGTTGGATCTGTGGGGGGTGTGCCTGCATCAAGTAGTTTTCTGCATCTTCTTTTTAATGGCAGAATTTTTCTGTGTGTTTCCGTCTCTCTGAGGGCCTGGAAAACTGTGGTATAACGTCAGTATCTGATTCTGAATGCCTCTCTAATTACATGTTATTAGTTTACATGGTAAATGCGTCAACTTAAAGCATAAAGAAGATTTAAGTGATAGAATGAACACAATAAATAATAATGAATAATAGTAAATGTAATAATAAATAAAATATCATACTTAATAAATCCATTATTATTTCCCTTTTAAGTGCATGGTATTAGTTACTAATGCTGGAGATATACTGCAATTTTCTTTTTCTCAGTGACTTCAATTTTCTTTTTTTTTTCTTTTTCTTTTTTTTTTTTTTTTTTGGAATCACAACTGGCACCTCAAAAGAAGGGAAAGGCAACATTTTCTTTTAGAAAAGCTTGAAGAATACATTTTTGACTGAAATCTCTATAATTACTACTTTGACTTTAGTAAGTATACTGGAAATTTTATAAAGTAGGGATTTTTAATTACTCTTCTTTTCAATTCAGTAGAACTGTGACAGCTGCTCTGAATTTGACAGACAAGAGACAAAGTGTTTGCTGTGCAATGACAGCAATGTCCATGACACTAATTGTAACTTTTGTAAGAAAATGTCATGAATTACAGTTCAGATAGGATCCAAACATAAGGATGGCTCATCACTCATTTTGCTTTTCAGAACTCTGGGACATTAACGGTTGTTTGATCTTCATTAGACTAATAATTCATTCTGGAAAATATAGACACTGATAGGGACAGCAGCCATCAATGAACACTGAAACAGTCCAGTTAATTCTTGCATTTTATTGAATGTTGTTCCACGCTCCCTGCTCTTGGGTGACCAGAAGAATGTGGTATATGCACTCATATTTTCTTTTTAGTACAGCAAAGAAAAAGAAAACAAGGAAAAATATCTGCATGATTCTTTGAAGACTCTTTAAGACATGAGAGGAGACTGCAATCATTTCCAGAATTGGGGGATTTAAATATTTTGTCAGAATCAAAAAGTGACATGTTGAATTTTCTTAATCTCATTAATAACATAGAAATGGAAGTCCCACTAATTTTTCCAAGTGGTACTTGTTTCTAAATTTCCATTGTCTCAGATTTTTATGCGTATTTAACTACCTTGTGAGAATTGCTTTCACATTTTATTCTTTTCATCTAAGATTTTCTTATTTAATCCATCATTAAATTGTATGTTTTATAAACCTCACTATGATTTTTACTTTTCCTTATGTGCTCACAGGCCTGTATAAAAAACCGTACATTGGTCAAGGTCTTGCCCAAGGGAATCAAAAATGGATAAGAAGTCTGCGGACTGCTATGATACTGCTTCTTTTCTTGCACACCAGAATTTGTGAGAACTTGCCAAGCCTGGCTGAACTTCCAATAGCATCCAAATACCCTTCATGTTTAGTCCCTGGTTTTGCTACCTTAATAATTCTTACACTATGAAAGGTCACAGTATTAGTGTTATTTTCCTTTGCCACATAGCAACTCTGTATGTTCTGACTGAATCCTGTCATTCTGATTTATGTCTTTTGTAATGAACCTAGATTGCCATAGCTCCTTACTGCTTATCTATCAATACATTATATCACAAGACCTTTGTCTAGTTTCATTATTTTCTTCTTGCCAGCTCACACGAATGTCTTTTTAATCTGTCACCTTCACTTTCAATCACATTGTATAAAGAGTTCAGATTCATGGAAGTGAGCACAGGAAACTCCTTTGCATCCATTTCTCTGTCCTATCATCTGATATGAAACTCTATACTCCCTCCCTTTTCCAAGTACAGCTGATCTATTTTTGAAAAACAATGGAACAACTTTGGACAAAGACTAGAGCCTTGCGTTCCAGTATCTTAATCTGTGCCACAGGAACTGATTAATAGAACCGTAAACTAATGTTATGAATTGTGCTCGTACAGCAGCAGAAGTTCTTCCCTCAGTAATCAGTATATTTCTCTATGAAAATAAAACTTTCTCCCATAAGTTGGCTGAATTGCTCCTTCATCTAATGAGCTTTGCCTAATGGCAGTTGCAGTAGCTGGCCAATCTGTCCTTACCAAAGTTCTTTTCTGACAGTACTTTTTTGAGGTAAGGCTCCCCTTTGCAGCACTGTCCTGCAAAACCATGGACTCTAACTGCAGGTCTACACCTCTGCACTTCCAAAACAGTAAATTACTACAACTAGCCATAATACTCAGGAATTTACTTCTGATTGAATTGCAAAAAACCTACCAGTTATTCCTATCATATATATATAATATATATGGTATACTATATATATATTATCTTTATAAATAAATACCAATAATATCTTCTGAAAACTTTCTCTGCTAATAAGAATGATCAAATTAGATTTCTGTCAGTTTTGGCTTTTGTGGTTGAATTCTGTGATGTTTAATAAGGTGAAAATAGCAACTATAGCCTTCCTACAGCTGTGAATCTGTTTATGAGAGCTGCCCTGAAAGTAGTGTCTCCTGTTTTATTATGTTGGCCCACTATGCCAGAGGCAGATATTGGTGGTATAGTAGTACAGGTTGAACCTTCCCACCAATATTCCATTACATTTTGTTGCCATGAGACAGGTGGCAGCAGAGGGGCACTCTAACAAAGTGGTACTTGACGTGGAAGAGCATATGAAGCAAAGGTGAGAAATTAAATTTCTCTATGCGGAAAAAATGGCGCTCACTGACATTCACTGATGTTTGCTGAATGTTTATGGAGACCAAACAGTGCCTGTTCACACAGTGAGGTGGTGGGTGGTACACTGCCTTGATGTCAACAGTGGCAACAGTAATGTAGAAGACAAGCTATGTTCCAGACAGTCATACATGGCTGTCACATCATGAATAAAGAATGTCTCAGTCAGCTCAAATCAGCTAATGATCATGACTATGCTGAAAAAATGTGCTCTGTAGCTGAGAATTTGCTCTATCAGTTAGTTACTGTGCTTTTTCTATCTGTTGTAGTTTCTAAGGAAATAAATACGAGGTATTACCTTCAGAGCGACCTACATATACTGGCTCTTTTATATGCTCTTTCCCCTGTACTGGTTTTGAGAATATTTCATAGTGGTACTGAATTTTCTTATTTAATTCCATTTTGCTCATACCTAAGTGCTTTTCAGAGACTAACTGCAGTATTAATAAATGTTCTTTCTGGACTAGTTAATTTCTTAGGCTGATAAAAGTTATCTTAATAAAAGATATAGCTTTCAACTAAAGCCTAGATTTCAAAAGATAAGAACAGTTATTTTTCCTCCCCACCCCTCAGCCCCCTCTGGAATCAGTTACATTAGTTTAAAGACAATTTTTCCAGACTGATTAAGAAGGAAGATTGAGAAATTGAACTTCAGATTTACTCTTTCACCAGACTGATACAAGAAGCAGGTAATGAGATCAACTTGTTGTTAGTCACAAAGCAGTTTCTTTGAAATGAAACTTGTCAGACATACTTATCACTTTAGCAGTCACAGAGTTTGATACAAACAGCATGAAAATGTTTAGGCCTACTGTTTCTTCAACTTTTAAAGCAACTAATATGCACCCTCACAGCTTCTCAGATCTACTACTAAATGTCATTTTCCATTTTTTTAAATTTCATTTCTTAATAATCATTTGCCACCAGTATACTGTGGTGGTTTTCTTGGTAAAGCTTCTATTTTGTAGTACTTTCTGTAACATTCCAGATTTTTCATCTTCCTCCAACATGTTATACTTCAGCTCCTAAAGGTGATTGCTTTCTATGTTTGTTAAGAACAACAAAAATACAAAAGTAATAAGATCCAGTACTATCAATTCACTTCTCCTGTGAGCAAGTTTTAAACACGTTAATGGAGTGTGCTCTTTTACAACAGAAAATTGCCCCTTCAGCAATGATCTGACAGGTTCTAAAGAAGTCATCTCTGAGATTTACCCAAGGAGAGGAGTTGAATCATGTTGTATGATGTTAGTTGGTTCAATAAAACCCACCAGCTTCATTAAGGAAAGAAAATACATAAAATGAAAGTCAAATCACGAGACAAGAGGATGGAGAGGGAATACCTAGTGGCCTGGTGATTAAGAAATTTTAAGAGAAAATTCTCTTAAGAATTTTCTTATGCTACTTATCATTCAGTGCTATAAGAAGAAGAAGGAAGACCAAGAGCTAGCAAAGAGAAAGGGAAGAGATTATCGACTACACATCATCTTGGGGAGAACCAGCACTGCTCTTCTACCCTCTCTGCTCCATGTATGAAAGACACTGCTCAGCCCAAAGGAAAATATGCTCCTCTCTGCCTACCAAGGACAGTAACTTTCAATTTTCCACATAAAATATCTAATTTTACTAATTTTTCTCATTTTCTGTACGAAAAAGTCTATATTTTCCATTCACCATTACTTCCTTCTTCTCTGAAATGAAATTCCTTCTCTTATCTCTCTGTTTCTTCTCTCGCTTTTTTTTTTCTGCCTCTCTGTAGTTTTCATTCCACACAACACTCATTCTTCCATTTTTCAGCAGAGGAAACAGATTCTGTATTTTAAGTTATGTGAAACTCCCACCAAAATACAGTGAAAATTTCTCCTTATTTCCAGTGATATTAAGAATCACAGCATTTGAATCTCCCCCAGCGTGTCTGAAATCTCAGAAAATCTGCCTTATTACATGCACAATTTAAATACTCTTGCGACATGTAGCTTAGGTTTTAGCAGGTGACACAAATGACCATGAAGATTTTGGGGAATGGAGTACTCATGATGTTGGGTTAATTTTTTTTCTCTCTGGGGAAGAGAGTTTGCAATTCAGTAATCATACTTATGATTTGTGAATAAATGAGTTTATCTCATTCCAATCCCATTTCTGCTTTCTTGATACATGATCATTATACTCAGTGAGTGACACTGCACATGATGACAACATCCATATTTGCTTTGCTCCTATTTGTTCACTCCTGCAAGGATTACCAAAGGTAGTTATATGATTCATATAGTCTTCCCTTTCTTTGCAAAACCATAAAAATTCTGAGCACGAGAGAAAAATCAACATTGACGAAGATATTCTCTCCAACACCTTATTTATTTTTTTCTTTCTTTCCCTTTTCCTTTCCCTTTCCCTTTCCCTTTCCCTTTCCGTTTCCCTTTCCCTTTCCCTTTCCCTTTCCCTTTCCCTTCCCCTTCCCCTTCCCCTTCCCCTTCCCCTTCCCCTTCCCCTTCCTTTTCCCCTTCCCTTCCCCTTCCCCTTCCCCTTCCCCTTCCTTTTCCCCTTCCTTTCCCCTTCCCCTTCCCCTTCCTCTTCCCCTTCCTTTCCCCTTCCCTTTCCCCTTCTCCTTCCTCCTCCCCTTCCCCTTCCCCTTTCCCTTTCTCTCTCTCTCTCTTTCTTTCTCTTTCTTTTTTTTTTCCTTTTTTCCTTTTTCTTTTCTTTTTTTCTTAAACAGTATGCTTTTATTTCCACCTTCATCTGAAACACTGTCTGCTTCCCCTGAGGATCAATTGTCAGCTGATTTCTCCTTCCTGCGGTTCCTATAACTTATCACAGACTAAACAGAACAAAACAAAACAAGTAACTCCAACATGGAGTAAAAATCCACCAGCTGCTCCTATGTAGATAGACTAACTGAGCATTTCCATCCCCCTTCTGCAAATTCTGTGTTCAAGATTTGCCAGCAGTTGGCTCAGCTATTCCTCCAGGAAAGTAAATCTAAAATGATACAGCACCCAGAGCGCCAGTGGTGTTTAGAATTGCTATGAGTAGCATGATCTGAATGTGCCATTTAGCCATGTTGTATTGAGGTATGTTTATCAATACATTAATTCTCAGTAAAGGGTAACTTTTTTTCTTCTTCTTTTTCTTTTTTAACACTCTATTTTTTGTTGTTGTTGAAAACTTACTGGAAGGCCGCAGTGATGTCATCCTGAAAACTTCTCTTCTTTAAGCTAAAAAAGCTCATCTCCCTCAGTCTTTCTTCACAGGGGAGGTACTCCACAACTCAATATCCTTCTTCTACTGGGGGCCCCAGACCTCCGTGCAATACTCCGGATGGGACCTCACAAGGGCAGAGTAGAGCTCCTTCTCCCTGCTGGCCACCTGTCTTTTGATACAGTGCAGGATGCAGTGGACCAGTCTGCAAGCACACACTGCTAGCTCATGTTGAGCTTTTCACCCGCCAGAACACTCAAGTTCTTCTCAGGACTACTTTCAATAAGTTCTTCTCTCAGTCTGTACACATACCTGGGGTTGCTGCAACCCAGGTGCAACACCTTGCTCTTGGCCATACTGAATATCGTTATGTTCACATGGGCCCACTTATAAAGCCTGTCCAGATTCCTTTGTATGGCATCCCTTCCTTCTATTGTATCATCTATACTACTCAACCTGGTATTGTCAGTATTGTCTTCAAACTCACTGAAAATACTCCCAGTCCCACTCTCTGTGTCACTGATAAAGATGTTGAAGAGTACTGGTGCCAAGATGGGCCCCAAGGGGGCACAGCTCATCACTGCCCTCCAACTGGATGTAGTGCCAGTAATCACAACCCTCTGGCTGCAACCTTCCAACCAGTTATTTATCCACTGATTATTCCACTCTTCAAATCCTTATCCCTTGAATTTAGAGATAAGGATGTAGAGTAGAACCATGTCAAAGACCTTGCAGAAACCCAGGTAGACAACATCAGTTGCCCTTCCAGATCTCATTTGATTTTCCATAGCAAAATCTGATTCACACTCACATGCCATAATGCATGTGGCACTTGCAAACTAACATAAGTAAATAACTCTCAGTAAATAACTGCTGATATGTATTGGCTGACACAAGGAAGGGAAGGAATGGTTCTAGTTTACACACGAGGAACTGATGAAAAGAGGAAATTCAGTGATTCGCCCAAAGTCAAAGAGGATAGGTCATTCCTTCAAATCCTAATCAGATCACCTAAAGAATAAATTTTCTATCCCTTTCTGTTAGTCAAAAGAATGATTTTGGCAAGTGTGAAGGGCACATCACCACCTACAGAAGACAGCCTCTCATCTTCCTCTTCCCAGAGCTGCTGAGCTGGCTGTAGGCAGAGGCTAGGAAGTGATTGCCAGGGGCAGTGGAGAAACAGGAATAACTAAATGTCTGTGTGCCTGTGCTACTTCCTTTGACAGTGTTTGAGCCCTGGAGAGTCACATCGTTTTCTGCAGCACTATCAATAAGGAGATATGTGATATATTTAGCACCTGACCCTTATAGATGTCTAATCTCACCTTGCCTATTTCCTGCAACTACAAGAACACGACTGTTTATTTGGATGCTTTCCCTCCAATGTGCATGGATTCATGTCTTCTCTGTTCACTCATACATCTGCTAAGACCTCAGTTGCTAGAACAAGGAGCAGTCTGGCTCCAATGGGCTCCTTATTTTTGCAGCAAAAAAACTGAGCTTGTTGACACTGCTGAGAGAAGACTACAGCAGGATCCACCCTGATGTATTGTAGTTCTTGTGTTTTTTTGTCTAGTTTTGTCTTTTAAGACTTGAAAAAGTTTTTACTGCCCTCTTAAAAATATTTATGTAGTACCAGTATGTAAATAAGTTTAGATTGGATTGGAACTTTTTTTTTTTACAATAATTTAGGAATATTTCAACTTTTCATTTTAATAAGAAATAATAACTAAAAAAACTTAAGTCTGAAATAAAGAACTCTTTCAGATTAGACAACAACAACAACAACAAAAACTCAGAAGAGAACTTTGATTACGCAGCCTTTGAAATAGAAGACCAATTTAATCTGAACCATTCTGAATTTATTTTCTGATGAATCAGTATTTTCACACAAAATGACATTTCCCAGACAATTTCCTAAAGGGCTGTAGTCTTGACTGGACTGTCGATAAAATGAAATACTTGCTCCTCAGTACTGCACTACCTTTTAACTTTAACCCACACATTAGACTTCAGTATTATCCAGGTTTAGCTATAGATTTAGCAGCTCAGAAGATATTTTAATGGGAACTTCTATACAGATTTTGAATATGGCCTAATTTCAGCACTGTCACTGTGGGAACTTTTTTCCTTAAGAACACAGCAATTGCTACCCAAGGCTTATGGGTATCAGTCAGTAAAGAGAGTTCAGAATGACTATGGGATGACACAGGCTGGCAGTAAGTTTGCAGACGGCACAAAGTTGGGAGGACATGTTGATCTACCTGAGAGTAGGAAGGCCCTAAAGAGGGATCTGGACAGGCTCAATTGATGGTCTGAGGCCAGTAAAATGAGCTTCAACAAGATCAAGTGTCAGGTCCTGCATTTTGGTCATAATATTTCCATGCAACACTGTAGGCTTGAGGCAGAGTAGCTAGAAAGCTGAGAGGAGGAAAAGGATCTGGGAATATTAGTTGACAGCTGGCTGAACAAGAGCCAGCAGTGTGCCCAGGTGGCCAAGAAGGCCACTGGCATCCTGGCTTGTATTAGAAATAGCATAGTCAGCAGCACCAGGGAGGTGATCATCCATCTGTACTCAGCACTGATGAGGCCACATCTCAAGGATTCAGTTTTGGATTCAGATGTTCAGTTTTGGGCCCCACACTACAAGTGAGAAATCGAGGCCCTGGAGTGTGTCCAGATAAATGCAACAAAGATGTGAAAGGTCTGGAGCACGTCTTATGGGGAGCAGCTGGGGGAACTGGAATTGTTTAGTCTGGAAGAGGCTCAGGGAGATCTTTTTGCTCTCTACAACTACCTGGAAGAAGGTTGTAGTAAGGTGAGGATCAGACTCTTTTCCCAGGTAACATGTGATAGGACAAGAGATAATGACCTTAATTTGCACTGGGAGAGGTTCAGGTTGGATATTAGGAAAAAAATTCTACTCAGAAAGAGTGGAGAGGTACTGGAATAGGCTGTCCAGGGAAGCGGTAGGGTCACCATTCCTGCAGGTGTTCAAGAAATGTATAGATATAGGTGTGTGTATAGAGGGGCCTGGCTTATTGGATATGATTGTGATAGGTTGGTGATTGGACTAGATGATCTCAGTGGCCTTTTCCAATCTTACTGATTCTATGACTCTATATGTTGTAGTTTTAACTCCCATAGCAAATTCAAAACATAGCACCACACAAGCTACTGTGTAGAAAATTAACCCTATCTCAGGTGAAACAAGCACATCATAACAGATAGTGCCCTCTGCATTCCAGAAATCTAAGGGTTGTGAAGATTTTCCAATCTTTTCAGTAAAAAGATGCTTAAGAAGGTGTGAAATACTCTAATGGTAAGATTCAGGAGTAGAGAAAGCATTATCAAGAATGTATGATTAGCCCAAAGGTGGGCTGATCAGGAGGCTGGGATTGAATTTGCAAACTGTTTTGTAGGGCGTGATCTGTAAGACATAAAAGAAATAATTTTCTTTAGGTACTATGGAAAAGATGGAGTCAGTGGTAGAATTCAAGAAAGACGTGGTGTAGTTAAAATGGTGGACTGGGGAAGTCACCTTTATGTAGCATAGTGAACAGACTGCATGGGGAACATAATTGTTACGATTAGAGAAATCAGAGGTGATATATGCTGTCACTATATCTCAAGATATTCATGGAGAAAATATTTGAGGTTCAAATTAACAGAAGAATTTTCTGAAGATATGTTACAGTGATGTTTACAGCCAAAGCTAAACTAGTAGTTAATAGTAATTCTATTGCTTGCTTTTTATGTTCAGCAATGCTGTATATTTGAAATTATCTTTTATCAATTTTTTTTTGTGATATTTTAAAGTTTTGCTCTTTATAGCATGAATAATTGCGTAGTGTAGGGCAACAGATCTACAGATGTTACTCTAAAGATACATCCTTTTATTTAACTTAGAAACCAACTATGACTATATAATTAACAATTATTTTTATTATTTAAATAATAGTAAAAAAAAAATCAGCTTGCTCTCTCTTAACACTGCAATATTAGTAATGGCACAAAACTGTCTTGCTGTGTTGCCTCTTTGTGCTGGAGACCTGATAGGATGCCATGATGAGCTTGCTCTTTTAAGCCTGAGGGCTTAACATTAGCAGCATATGACAACGTTCCTATCAGTGTGCTTTCCAAAGTGCACAGGGAGGGGGAAGTGGATAGGATGCTGTCATGTATGGAATGGTGTGATAATTAAGCAACACTGTTCAAGCACAGAGGGAGCAAAAACCAAGGGTTTCACTATTAGGCCTCTTACACGATCGCAAAACATGCCAGAGCAAAACATTTTTGCCTTGCAATAAGGCACTTTTTATTTTTGAGGAAAAAAAAAGCACAGTTATTAAACTCAGCATGGAGACAATCTGAAACAGAATCTTCATCAATCAGATTAACTACTTTCCAAGATGAAAGTAGACGAGGCACAGTGTGAGCCTGAGAAGATATTTATCAAAACCCATATTAATAACCACTTTCAGCCTTCTCCTGACAGTTTCATCTTAGCTTCCATGTTTAACATTTGAGTATCATATGTTTTTGTCACGATGAGGCTGCTAAGAGCATCAATTAATTAATTCCTCTGAAGTATGGTTTGGAAAGGTAATAAAGTAACATTCCCTAAGGCCAGGACCAGTAATGGTAAGCAACATTCTGGTGCAGAGCCATTTGTTACTTCAGAAAGAAATTAAAAGCACAGAATCATTTCCACTTTCTAAAAGCAGAATATATTTAACTGTATTTTAATAAAATTTCTAAGAGGGATCCATTTTTTTAAGTAGCACGTTCAAAGTAGATAAAAATGTTGCTGTTTTTCATTCATTTTATTTTAATAGGAAAAAATAGAATGTCCATGGCAAAATAAAAGGGAAAAATGATTAGGATATGTCTCAGTATTGTCATTTATTTGTTATCATTATTATAATTTGTCTTGGTATTTGGATTTTACTGTTCTGTTTTGGAATTTTCACTGTGGTGTAAAGGAAGCCTGTAGATGGCAATGGGAAATAGACCCTCTCCTTGTTTCTATTGTCATGGCCTTTACTTAGAGAATTTTTAATATACCGGGGTACCTCCATTCTCTTAAAAAGAGTGCAATTGTTGTTTCTTTTACTCTGTTAAAAAGGAAATTTTCTTACTTTGTAAGTGGTGGAAGAAGCTCAACTATAAAGAAATGTTTAGCGACATAGGAAGGCAACAGTTACTTTCTGAGTTTTGGTATTTTTAAAATCATGAGCAGATAGTGGTTGAATCTGAATACCTTGCTTTAATCTTGCAAGATACACTTTTCTGTTTCCACATGCTTTTATTCTTGAAAAAACAAAAACAAAAACAAAAAAACTCAAAAAACTTCTACACAAAAAACTTCTTACATGTATGCAAATGATGGCAGCTCCTTTCTTGTTGCCTGTAGGGAATGCCAGCCTATGTAATTATTGTGCCTTAATGACTGAGTCAGATTATAATCTTCTCACCAGCCACTGTATAAATGTCTTTATACATATTCTACTAGTATATTTCAGTCCTGTTTTGTGAGCAGAAGAGATCTAGGTGACCAACTTCTACATCTGGATGTGAACAATGTGTCTGTGCTCACACCTTTGTCTATCTGTTCCACTATGTAACTTTTGAGTATCTTGGACAATTAGAGTAAATTTTAGGCAGTTCTGAAATCACCTGGCTTCAGAGGAACTGACTATTGTGCTCCCCAAGAAATCTAGACAGATAGTCAATTACTGTAGAAAAGACTGAGGACAAGAAGCTTGGAAGTTGTTTTGACAAAGACCAGGAACATGGGGACGTTTTTCTTCTTCACATAGGAAGAGTTCAGAAAATCACTCCCAAATTTGGAATGCCTACCCAAATATTTTAAGTCTAAAATGCTTCTGCTGCCTTATAAGAACTATGCTGACTATTATTCCTATACCATATATTGGGTCTTCATATGAATGTCATTATTCAGGGACAGGAGACCAAGGGTCCTGTGTAGCATCATCTGCTTTCTCTGAGAGAGGAGCCCAGGAACCCTACAAAGTAGACTTCCTACCAGATGATATGTCATCATCTCTTAAATCAATTTGTTTAGAAGGTATAATATTTTTTGGTAAAAAAATCTGATTTTTAAATATTGGTCAATAAGGTTGAATTTTATGCAACAAAGGTATAATTTTGGCCTGTCTGACCTCTATATTTCAAGAAAATGTCTTTTTTCTCCTTCCAGAGAGGAACATCTGTAAAGTTTGTTGTTCACACTGGAAGTGAGAAGGACTCAGATGACTCTTCTTCATGAAGAAAAACTATATTTCTACTTCTGTAGTAACTGGAAGTAAAAGCACAACATCTATCTTCAGCTGTATTTTCTCTGTTATATTCTAATAGTAGATATGATTTGTCATTAGCAATTTCTGGAGATACGTTTTGCAGGGATATTAGAAAGCTATTAGGATAAGTGCATAACATGTTGCAAGGTCTGCAGAGAGCTTAATGAGTCCTGACTGTAATAACATCTGAACAAAGCTTCAAGAATTTGCAGCAGGAACCTCAGTCTGGAACAGGTCACCTCTGGCAAGAATGGCTTTGTAACAACTCCCTGTGACAACCTATGCTGTAGGTATTGCTTTTTCTTCTGAGGTCTTCTGAGAGATATTCCCAAGTGGCCTATAGGTCTTCAGGTTACTGATGTTCATCATTTTTTTTTTTTTTTTTGCCCTGGGATGCTACTTATGTTGATATAAAAGAAAAGGGGGGAAAGAAGGTGAGAAACAGGGTTAATTGAATGCAGAATTTTCTTACAGAGAAAGTTTGGTCTACTGTGTAGACAAATTCCAGTAACAGTTTTCTGAGTTGTCAAAAGTCTCTACATGTGTCTTTCTCAGTATTAGTTGATCTTACTGAGGATTTATAGTTGTTTGGAGAAAATGAAACAAAAATGTAACATACAATCTTTGAAGTAAAATAGAGAAGTAGCCTTCAAATTTACTGCTAGATTGTAGTCATTTTCAAAGTCAGAAATGAGGGATAGATCTGAAGATGCTCTCTGGCCTATTAGATGAACTAGAATGAATCAGATTCAAATTCCTTTTGGATTCCTCTTGACTTTGATCTAGGTTTTTCTCCAAGTATAAAAAGTGTTATGAAAGTATTCAAACCTAAATAACATAGCAAGAAAATAGAAGTTTAAGGTAGTTGTAAGTGAACTAGGAAGAATTATCTGTGTAATGCAAAAAGACTTTAATGTGAGAAGAATGTTTAACAGACAGCCGGAACTATCAGCAGAGGATCCTTGATTTGCATTCAGAGGTTACAGAGCATACAGCAAAGGGAGGATTATGGAATCGAAGGGTCTTAAGAACTGGTAAGCTGGGTTTATAAGTACTGCAAAGGAAACTAAGAAAAATCTTTGGAAGCTGGGAATTGAAACAGAGCTAGTTTGTCTTATGTTTTAGTTCAACTTCAGAAAATCAAGGACTGATCTCTTTGCTTAAACTCAGAGACAGAGGCTGAATTGTATGAGCATCAGAAGATTTACGGCTACTGTATTCCTATTACGGTGATTGTTACTGCTGGATAATGCAGGTTTACTTCAAAGCAGGACTACTATGATTTAATACCATTATTCTATTCTGAAATTCTGCAAATGGAATTATTTAGGCGTTTACAACTATTTAAAGTTAACATTTAGAAATACACTGCACTGCTTGTTAAGTTAGCAAATATTAAAGAAATGTTATCAAACTAAGTGTATACTCAAACTAAACAGTCCCAAAATTGTGTGAACATGCTGAAAAGTAATTTTTGATAGGTGGGATCTGTGAGACACAAAAAATGAACTTACTGCTTAACATCAGTAGAAAGGGTAGGCATGGACCAAGAATAGACTCTACAACTTGAGTGTGAATATGGTTAATAACTTGTTGATAAAAAAAAAAAAAAAAACCACAAAACAGCCACCCTACAATTTCTGCTACAACATCCTGGGAATCAGAGACCTTTTTAAACAAATATTTATTTTCTTTAAGTTTTCTGTTCTGCTCTGCAGGGTCACTGGGACAGGTCAAAAACATACTCACAAATATCTTCTCCCATCCTCCTGCTTTGAAAACATTTCCCTGCTGTTTTCTTACTATCACTTCTGGTTATATTGTTTTATTCCTAGAGCCTGAGGAATGAAGCTGAAGGTCAGCACAGTGTTGTTAAACACATGAATCCATGGAAATAAATTTAAAGAAAAGGAAGCATTTCTGCAAGTCTCTTTTAAAAGTACCAAAATGTTAAGGTAATATGCACATTATATAAATACTTATGTTGGTGGCAGCACAGTATTTCCTTGGGCAACCACAACACTTGAGACACTGATATGCATAAGTAGATGATAATGGTCAGATTGGTCATTATTCCTGAGCCTAATAACACAACATCTTTAGAAGACTTCAGTAGTGCTATTGTGATTAGTTTTGCATCTCATGGAGGTTCACTAATACTGAGGAAGAGCTGTGGTGTAATGTTTGTGTACTCCCTTAGCAATTAAGCTTAATTTGTGGTGTTTTCCAGGCCAAGTTACAAATTGCCTCTGCTTAGGACTAAAATAGGGTAATCTTGAAGTTCCACTTCTAGCAACATAGTTCTGTGTGAGAAACTGCTACCTAACACCAACAACTTCCAGTCATTCTCCTGAATAAAAAAGTAATATTTGTGCTAATCACCTCTTTCCACGTACTGTTTTAAAGCCCAGATCTTTCTTGAGTAAAACAACTGGGGTGGCCGTATTTTCAATAAATATTCATTTTTTTTTTCTTTTTTCTTTTTGTCAAACTGGGACATGTACTTTCTACAAGAAGGATTCAATACTTCAGATTATAAATGAATAACATCCATGTACATAATATCTTTAGTCTTTCCCATCTTAATGGAATTATTTTCAGCGTTCATGTCCTTGGGCAAACTCTCAGGTGAAAAAGAGCATGCTTGAAATTACAGGATTGTAGTTCTAGGTCATATAGAGCATTTTGGCAGACTGCGCAATAATATTTACCTTTCACACCAACTATAGGCCTACATTTTCTGCCATTCTTTTTAATTTGTTTTCTATTTCCCACAGTCTCACTTGTGGTTTGTGTAGACCACTTGGTCCATCTGTGTTTCTGTATCATGCTTTGAAGCTTATTTTTAATAGATCAATGTATTATTTTTTTTCTAACCTCTCTGTGATTTTACATGCTCACATGGAGTTTCTCTATCCTTTTGCTTCTTGTTTGCACACTAATCTTAAACAGTCGTGCTTGCTGATAACCTCATTTTCAAAGTGACAGGAATCAAGTTAACAAAATGAAATAGTCGTTAGTCTGCATATACATATTCCTTACATTCACCTGTAAAACTGCTAAGAATCCCTTTGCTTCTGTCTCACACATAAGCCGAAGGCTGTTCCATGAATCTGGGGAAAAAATTTCCTATTACTTACTTGGTAGTCGGCAACCTTGCCCACAGCAAGGGAGCAGGAGCTCAATGGTCTCTTCGCAGAAGGAGTGGTGATGCAGTGGCACAGGCTGCCCAGGGAGGTGGTGGAGTCACTGTCCCTAGAAGTGTTCCAGAACTGTGGAGATGTGGCACTGAGGGATACGGCCTATGGCCAGTGCTGGGGATGGGTTGGTGGTTGGACTTGATGATCTTAGAGGTCTTTTCCAATCTTAATGATTCTATGATACTTTTACCAGAAATAATGTTTCTATGGAGATCAAAAGAATACTTTAAAAACAGATTCTTAGAGAATACTGTCTGTAACAAAACCAAAATAATTTAATTGTAATAATCTATAGCATTCATGACGCATCATTTTCTAGAAAATCACTATTCTATGTTACTGAACTTTTGAAAAAAACTCACTGATTATTTGTGGTTACTGAAAATGGAATGCCCCAGATGACTCTAAGAAATTGTATTCCTATTAGTTTCCAAAATTTTGGAATTAGACTTAGCTGTTTAACTGTACTTTTAGACAATATATTGGTCTCAGTTAAACAAACTGTCAACGGTTAATGGGCTGGTTTGGCCCAGTTCCATGTCTAATGGGGTGGGGGACCCATGGATCCATGTCCTGGTAAAGGGGATAGGGGAAAGAGGAAAAAGGGAAAGGGTAGGGAGATGGACCTAAAAAAAAAAACAAAACAGCAATGATCTGAGGAGAAACAAACTAATTTACTAAATAAGATATCGGAATGCAAGATAACACCCTTTAATACAATATAATACAATATAATTGGAATTGAAGATAATAAATAAAATGAGAGAGAGAGTGTCCAGAAACTGAAGGCCTTACTCTAAATAAGCTGAGACGAGACAGCTAGCTGGGACGAGCTAAAAGGAAAAGAGTGAGCTTCTTGTGATACGCGCCCTCTGAACAGAAACAGAATAATGTGAAGTCCTTGGGATACGTAGTATGTAGTTCTTCTCCTCTGAGAACCAGATACCTGGAACTATCCATGATCCACAGAACTCGAGCATTAACTCTTTAACTACCAGTGCACTACGTGATGTTATGATGTGGAATACAGATGACAAAAACCAAAAGACCATGACACAAACTTTAAAGGTAAGAGGACACCACTTACCAAGAGGAGATATGTCTTCTCTGATAAGATTTTACCTGAAGGAATTAGTCCATGCTCCTTGGACCCACAATTATGATGTCATCTGGCTGATGTGATTTCAACACTAAATTCTGAAAATTTGAACCAAATATGTACTCAGGGTAAAACAGGGTATAATAATCTTTTACTAATCATAGTGAACATTTACATACACCTCATGAGAGCAATTTTCACAAGGAACTTTTCATCTTCTAGCATGGTTTACAATACTGCTTTAATCATGGAATCATAGAATTGCTCAGGTTGGAAAAGACTTTGAAGATCAACAAGTGCAACTGCAACCAAGCACCACATCCAAACGGTTTTTAAGCACATCCAGGAATGGTGAGTCAACCATCTCCCTGGGGAGCCTATTCCAGTGCTTAACAACACTTTCTGTAAAGAAGTTTTTCCTGATATCCAACCTAAACTTACACTGGTGCAACGTGAGGCCATTTCCCCTCATCCTGTTGCCTGTCACCAGTGAGAAGAGACCAGCCCCGTTCGTGCTGAATTACATAGTTCGTTCCGAAGCATCCATTTTATTTCTATATTTCTATTTCTAATTTATTTATTTGAATTTTCGTACTCATCCACTGTGATTCAAATTAATCTTTAAGTAATAATGTCACATGTAACCAAACAAATTTTAAGATCTAAGGGATCTATCTTCCTCCTTTCTTTCCATTTTAAGGTAAGACAATGAAATGTTGTTATTTTGAAATTTTATACTCTGAAGTCCAGCCTTTTCCTGTGGTAGTGAATTTGTTTTATTATTATAGGATACATGTTGATTGCCAAAGTCTTTATGTATGTATATTCACACATGCATTAAAGTCAATAAACTGCTGAAACTTAAGTGGCTTTTCCACCTAACATTGCTAAGATAGAGCAGTTCTTTTTGCCACACCACTCAAGCAACAGTATTATTAGCAATGTCTGATTACAATTTCTTTGTCATGATGAAAACTGAGGACAGTCTTCAGTCCAATTTAGTGTGAAAAAAACTAAGAGATTTTAACAAAAAGATCTTTTGCAGGCATATCATGTCCATAGTCTGATGTAGCTGTAGGTGTTCCCATTATCCACAATAATGGAAAAACTGCGGCTAGGATTCATCTTGCCTTGGTTACATGTAACACATCTGTTCATGTTTGAATTAATTGTCTAAGTCCCATTATAGTCAGTGGAGGACTAGACAATACAGTCAATGACATCTAGAGAGCAGTTCATCTTGTCCTAAATTTGGTCAGATGAATTGTTCTCTAAACTCCATTACCTGTATTGATTAGCTCTCCTGGACTATAATGGAATCCAGACAGCAAGTCTGATGTCAACATTAGGCTAGATTGTGGATGCCTAGAGTAAGAATTTCACACTCTCATCTGTTCCTCACTGCTATGAAATCTGTCTGAAATGCCGGAGACTATAAGAAAATCCTGTACAAGAAATGTATTCAAGTTATCCAAAAACTTCATAGAGAAGTAGTACTTTCAACATTGTCACAGCTCTGACTGCCAAAGTAGAAAATAGGTTTGAAAGAAAAAAAACTAATTTCAGCTTGTTGTATGGTGAGAAACCGACAGGATCCTTTTCAGTCCATAATCTCATGTAGCGTTTCAGCCTAGTATATGCATCCTTCAACTTGAAAGAACTTTGTCCATCTTCTGAACATTTTCTCTTTGCCTTCTTTAGATAAAATAATGTAGAGTTGCAATGAATTCAGTAGGTCACTCACACAGAGTTGAAAACAGATACATCATTGTCCTTTTATGCTGACTAGTCTCTTTGTATTTTGTTGTCTTCATAAATTACAAAGCCAAAAAACATTACTGTAATGACCTAATCATACCTCCTGACAGACTTGGCCATGAGATTCCCCTGAACAGTACATCTTTGGACCCAGAATACATCTTGATTTAAAAATAAACAGACATTATGAAAAATCCATCAATGTCATCAGTAAATAGTTCTAGTTAAAATGTTCTCCCTTACTTCCTAGATGAACTTTTCTAGCCTTTATGCTGATCAAAATAGTGTGATAGAATGGAAAACTTTCTGTTATCATAGTTTTTCTCCTGTGGCATATAGTTATATTTTGATCAAGATATGCAAGGTTTTTCCTGACAAGTAAATATGTTCAGCAGCTGTCCGAATGCAGTGACTTTTCTGAACTCTTTTATTTCCAGATTCTGTTAATGGAGCTTTTTCACATCAGATAACTAATTAAATATTTGCAACAAAGTGCACATGATCCCCTGGAAGAAATAGAGACAGAGAACGACTTACAGTGCACATATAAGGCAAATCACCCATGCAACCAGAAGGGGTGGAGCCTGGTTCCATCTCTCTTGGACCTCATTTAAGGTCTGTCTGCCACTGAGGAAGGATCTCTTGTTGAAGAACCCTCCTCTGTGGAGTTTCTTCTGCGAGCCTAGATCCTCAGAGATGGGTGAGCATTTCTTTTCCTTCTTTTGTAACATCTTCCCAACATGCTGGTCCCTCTGCTGTTACACTGGTCAACCTTTAAGTAGCCAAAGGATAAACCCAACGGATTATTTGCACAGAATGGCACAGTGTTAACCCATAGCCAATATGCACAGCTAGGATGTTAGACAAGTCTCTATCTGATCTTGGGAAAGGATGTCTGAAAGCTAAGAACCCTTGTATACATGTAACTGCAGAACTACTGAGACATGGCTACATCTGTTGAGGTCTCTCTTTCTTTTGTTGTGATAAAACTTCTAATGTGTATCTACACTCTCTTTCCAGTAAAAATGTAATTCCTGCTGTATTAGTTTAAGCAGTTTTGATTCAGGAGAGGTAGAATTTTCTCTCAAGGGCCACTGACAAATTTTCAGTCTATTGCTTTTACGCTTTTGTTGATAATGACAAATTCCTCCTTACATGGAAACAAATCTGTTGTTGTTCTGCTTTCCTCCTGGCCTTGTGTCTCCACAGGTGTGGTGCAAATCAGATTGGGGCAGAGCATTTGTTTGTAGTTTTCCAATTACTTTTCACAGAAATGAATTTACTTCCTCTGAATTCATTGTTTGTTATCCCAGGACATTTAAAATTTTTGGTGTCCAAACAATTATATTTTTCCTTTAAAGCAATTACAAGAGAATCACTAGGGCTTCTCTGAAAATAATGCCTCCTATTTTATTATGTTGGCCCATGACATCAGAGGCATGTGTTGGTGGTATGGTGGTAGAGGTTGAACCTTCCCACCAATATTCCACTACATGTTGTTGCTGTGCGACAGATGGCACAGAATGTATCTGACAGAATATCTGACAGAATGGCATCTGACATGGAAATGCATATGAAGCAAAGGTATGGGATTGAATTCCTCCATGCACAAAAAATTGCACCCATTAATATCAATCAGTGCTTGCTGAATGTTTTTGGAGACCAAACATTGAATGTGAGCACAGTGGGGTGATGCATGGTGCTTTTCAACAGTGGTGACAATGACAGTGGGACGTCTGCTAGTGCAGATTTTTCTGAGAGTGGCATGCAGGCTTTTGTTCATCTCTGGCAAAAATGCACAGCTAATGATGGCGACTATGCTGAAAAACTGTATATTTGTTGCTGAGACTTTGCTGTATCAATCAGTGTTATTTTGCTCTTTGTTGTAGTTTTCATGGAAATAAACGGGAAACATTACTTTTGGAGTGATCTACATCTCAGCTGAACGTAGAATATGAGAACTCTGATTAAAATTATAATATCAACTTGCATGATATGCAGATAATGATTTGATGACCAAAATTTAAATTAAAAAGGAAATTTAATAATTTCCTTTTGGAGAAGATGACTCAATATTCAATATTCTTATTATTTTTACATGGAAATATTTTTACTGTTAAATGCCAAAACTGGTACAGACACAGCACTAAGAAGTGACTTTTGAATTTCAATATTCAGACATACACTTTAAAGATAACTTTCGTTTTTCAAGTCTTTCTCTGCTGGTACATAGCATAAGAAAATAAATCAGACAAACAAAACAAGAAAACACACAAATGGCACTATCTCTAATATTTTAGCCATTATTTTGCTTTGTTTTACCTTTGCTTTACTATCACTTTCCTCTTTTCTTACATACGATCTGTCTTCATTCTACATGAACAGTTGTGGATATAGTGATAGACCTTTCTAGAGCAGATAAGACAGCTGAATTTCTAAGGTGACATTCTGCTTCTAATGAGGTGGTGGGGAGAAGAGTCTGGAGAAGCTAGGATCAGGCAGCTTTGCTTAGTTACCTGACTTTGATGACAAGATGTGATGATGGAACACTGGTGAAAAAGGTACATAAATACCTCAGCTCTGCAGTTGTGGTGGTGAGCTTTGAGACATGAATCTTGAGATTCAGTCTAATGACTGAAAAAGCAGCACAGAATGAAAAAAAAAAAACAAAAAACAAAAAACAAAAAACGTCCAGACCCTTTCAACCCATATTGATCATGAGAACTACTCTTGTGATCTGCTACTTTCCAGTATTTTACTTGAGTTAATAAATGATGGAGGGAGGACTAGAAGAGATGCTTTGACATGATGTTTCCCATTCCTGTGCCAGAAAGCAATGTAAGCTGTAGCCTTACATCAGACTGAGGAAGAGTTGCAGGGTAAATAAGAAAAAGGATAAAGGAACAACAAAGAAACAGTAGAAGATTTGGGGAATTAAAATGAAAATACTAGATAAAATAAAAAGCAAACAGCAAGAGATCATTGGTATATGGTGAAATATCTTGTCACAACACACCGTAAGCTAACCGTTCTGAACCAGTAGAGATATATTCTGCCTGGTTAAATCTGAAACATTTAGCAAAGCTTAGAGATCAAATAACAAACATTACCACTGAATACTATTTATAAACATCAAACTCCAGGAAACTTAAAAGTCTTTTTGCATTTTTGACATTTTACCCTTTTGTCACTTCTTTTAAAATGTGTGAACATACATGCTTGTACTGGCCAAATCTTATCTAGTAGGCATTTCTTTTCTGAGTATGGCTTACAAATTCTTCGTCTGTTGATTTTACTTTCATTAGTATTTTTGTGGTCTTTCCTGCCATAACCCAAATGAATTGCAGGTACATTCTATTTAGTCATGTATATATCTCAAATCTGAATACCAGAGTTTCACTTTAGCACACTTTAGCTGCATCTAATCTGTCCTTTGAAAGTGGTAAAGCTAATAAGCATATTTTTGTTATGTAAAATAGAAATTTATTTTTGCATTTCTTTCTTATCTCTGCCCTGCTAGAACTACAGATGAATGTGCAGGCTCTGATCATAGTCTAAAGGAGATATTTTAAGGTTAATAAGTGGATATCACTTAAAATTAATTAAATAAATAAAGTTCTAGGTTTGGCATGTGTACAATTATAATCTTTTGTACATGTGAAATTTCAAAATCTTATTTTAAAAATTAATATTTCCATAGAAGAAGAATATATAACTTTCCATTTCTGCAGATTCTGACATGATGTTACTGTAGCCATGCAGAGCAGTGATAGTGAAAGTGTTCCAGTGTGGTCATGAACAGTGTTACAGCATTATAAAGATGCCTATATATGGTTAGCTCATTTCAGTTCTGCAGCCATTGAAGCAGACATTGCACATTCAAGCTAGGATTACACATTGGAAAGCCTAGGTAATATTTACAAGGGATCAGGCTTTTTTTCTTACAGCAACTGTAACTGAGAGGATTACTAAAGCACTGAGTTGGTGTCAGAAGACTAGGATTTATTTCTTGCTACCTGTATCACTTTGGGCAATTCACTTAATCTCCCAGTGCTTCAATTCCTTGCTCAGAAATGGGGACAATAATGCTTCTTACATTACAGTTATTTCAGGAGGATACATCAATTGCACTCCAGTCTTCCAGACATAAGAAATGCATACAATAAACAGCTTTTCTCTGTCTAGGCCTTCACCTACTTCTAGCTCTTAGCTTGTTCAAACAACATTTTCAAAGTTGTTTGTAAAAGATCTATCTAGCTAATTCTCAGCCACTACTGTATTCTGTTTGTTTGCCTGTTTGTTTGTTTTGTGTACACTTACACAACACAGCTTCATGTTGCATCACCAAGCAACTATAGGAAGAGGACAGGGCACTGCTCCTAGATGACTCAGATCATTGGATATAGCTGCTGCATTAGGTGTGAAGTGTAACTCTCAGTTCCTGAATACCTTCTATTACCACAAGGACATTTCCAGAACACCATAAGCTATCAGTAGCTGCATAGTCTCATTGGAAGTAAAGCTCTTAGGAATAATTTGCCAGCCTAAATTATCAGTGTTTTCACCTTGATTGCTGAGAGAAGAAGCACAAAGTCAGATTTCTCTCTAGACTACTGTGAATTTACTGACACTGGGCCAGTTAAGTACTTACTTGATCAAGACACCTACTGAAGTCAGTGGGGGTTTTACTAAAGCTCGCAGTAAGTGGAAGTTGTAACTGAAACATGCATTGTTTATGTAGTTTCCTTCATGAATTTTCACATTTCAGTGTCCTGTTTATTTTATGCCACAAATTACTGATCATGCAGAGAGGCAGGAATAGTAAAAAATATTTAAATAAGATTTAGGTGTACCTGACTGAAAATGGTAAAGGGCTTAGTTCATCCACCTCTATATGTCTGAAGAAGGGGGGAAATTATGCTAGAGTCCTTAAAGAACTACTGAGACCTTACAGCTCCAAACATTGTTCACCAGAACTTCCAATGTGGAACAACATTTCGTTAACTTTCAGCATTTGTTATCCATCAGAACCAGTCTCTCCTTGAAAGAATTTTTGGAATAAGAACTGTGAAACAAACAGAAAACTCAAATTCCACCCACCAGGTGGGTCTAATGTTAACAAAGGTATCTCAAGTTTAGGCCAATTTGAACAATCATCTCTACTATGGTAAACAGAGTTGGCTGGAAAATAGAAATACATTTCAGCCACATTTCAGAATACCGTATGTTTGTTTTCTACATTTTATTCTGAAAGGTAAATTTGTCAGAGAGCTAGTCTGAAAAAGGAGCAAATTGCTCTGGGATGTATTCTAATTCACTAGTGGGTAGCTTCCAACATGTTGGATAAAATATTAACCTCAAGAGGTTCAACAAATCCCAGTGCAAGGTCTTGCACCTGGGTTGAGGCAACAACTGCTACCAATACAAGCCGGGGGGATGAAAAGACTGAGTGCAGCCCTGCTGAAGAAAACCTGGGGGTACTGATGGAAAAGAAGCTGGACATGAGTAAGCAATGTGCCATTACAACCCAGAAAACAAACCATATTTTGAGCTGCATCAGAAGAATCATGGCCAGCAGGTTCAGGGAGGTGATTCTGTCCCTCTACTCTGCACTGGTGAGGCTTCACCAGGAGTACCATGCCTAGATGTGAAGTCCTCAGTACAGGAGAGGCATAGACCCGTTGGAGTGTGTCTAGAGGAGGGCCACAAAAATTATCCAAGGGATGGAGCACCTCTCCTGTGAGGACAGGTTGAAAGAGCTGGTGCTGTTCAGTCTGGAAAAGAGAAGGCTGCGAGGTGACCTGACAGTGGCTTTTCAGTATCTAAAGGGGAGAAGGAAAGAAGAGGACAGACTCTTTAACAGATTCTATTGTGATAGAACAAGGGGAAAGGGTTTCAAGCTTAAAGAGGGTAGATTTAGGTTAGATGTAAGGAAAAAATCTTTTACAATGAGAGTGGTGAGGCACTGGCAGAGTTAGAGAGGTGGTGGATGACCCATCCCTGGAGACATTCAGGGCAAGACTGGATTAGGTCCTGGGCAACCTGATCTAGCTGTGCATGTCCCTGTTCATTTCAGACGAGTTGGACTTTAAAGGTCCCTTCCTACTCTAAGAGTCCTATGATTATATGATTCTATGATTCTAAGTCTCTACTGCAGTTCCATTTTTTAAATAAAGCAATAGCAAGAAAAATAAATAAAAATCTATGAATGAAAAATCATTCATCTTTATCCAGCCATTGGACAAATGAAGAACTCCATCATGGTAGATACAGACATTACATTTCTTGAGAAAAATAATGTCTAAGATGGTTTTACTTCTGCCTTCTAAAATCCAGTGAGTCAGTGTTTTGAGCATTCAGTCAGAAGCAGATCAATTGCCCTTCAGGAATTACTGAAATCATGCAGCCATAATTTCCACCTAATATACATTTCTAATTCTACACTGTCTGTTTTGCACTTCACAAATCTTATATAGCAGTTGGAATCTTACATTCTGTGACCAGTGGCTTAGTAAATCAGAGTGAATACTCAACTCTAAACATCTGTAATTTCTGATGAGTAAGATTATACTATCCATGTGGATTATTCCCCCCAATAATTTTAAGTGGTAGAAAGCATGGGAAACATAGAAGCTCTGATAGCTAAAAAATCCTACTTCCTTTCATATGTGAATTACACTGATGTACGAATAAATTTATGACTGCAGAATCTGCATCTATCTCTACCGGTACTTCAAAGTTCAAATCCCAGGTAGCTTATTTAAATAAACTGTATACTATTGTCTGCATGGAACTGACAATGAAATTTGACAATCATCTACTCAGGGGCCTGGGGTGACAGACATGAAGCATTTTGCCACATCTCTCTGAATGGCTTAATCATCTGTACTACTCTGTTCTCCAAGAATAGTTCTTCCTGGTTATACATCAACTGTGGGACTGAAAATCCTTATTGAAATTCATATATTTGCATAGGATTTAGTGCAAGGATACAGTCTGACAAACTTAATTGTTGTCCTTCAGATATCTTTTCTTCCCATTTTTGCTCCTAGAAAATGTAGTTTTCCAAGGACAGAGTGCTCTAAATAGCTAAGAATTACAGGTTAAAAGAAAAAAAGACATAAGAAGACTCTACTCCATATATCTGTTTTATCCTTCCTTGTATAAACAGAAGAGTTTAAGCACAAAAGTTCATTTAGTTTTCTGACCAGTAATATATAGACAAAGCTAGATGATTAGTATGTTCTTTAGCAAGACACAGGGAACTCATACTAGTTAAAGTCTGTAGAGTTAATACAGTGAGGTAGCATGATGCAGTGTGAGCAAATCTAAGTGCCACTAGCCATGGAAACCACAAAGCTTGTTAGGCTAGAGGATACAAGAACTGTGAACATTTTTTATTAGCTATGATATCCAAAAGGGTGGAATACAGCATGTACACAGGAAGACAAAAGTAGAATTAATATCCACTTTTACTTACTATTCATATAGCTTATTTAACAGTTAAATATATTGCCAGTAGTTTATCAGGTCATAAAAAGCAAACTAATGAAGCAGCTATAGCAAAGAGAATCATAAAACCGGTTAAGCTGATTCACTGGCTATGAAGATATTCTCATTCATATAATACACAACTACTGCTTTGTGACTAAAGCAAGACTAAGATAGAATAATACATATATACATTATTGCCGTAGTTTAAAACTTTCCCATTTCTGTCACCAGTTATTTTCCTTCTGTAACTTCTTTTGTTTTTTGTTTTTTTTTCTACTGCTAATATGCTTTATACCTCTTCAGATCTGTTATAACGCAACTTGTTCCCAGACACTGCTGATAGGTGCTCTAGAATTTAAGAAGTAACATAGCATATTTATCTCTTTCTGACATTCAGAGACTCTACATGTTACTAGGTAGGGACAAAGGAAAGCTCCCAGAATAAATTTCATAATGGAATATGACATTATGAGCCACTATGCAAGTTTAACTCCCTTGCAGCTGTTTAACAATTTTGGCTAGCAAGCAGATATGTACTGCAGAAGGTGATAAATGCATCTCTTTCATAAACTCTAAGTTGTATGCCCTTTGAGGCCACCAAGAAGCTGAGTCTGAAGGCAGATGAACCCAGCATCAATGGTCTCGGGGAATGCTGGAGAGCTGCATTTCCAGTCGCCATCTGGTGGTTTTCTGTACAACGGCAGGAAATTTGTGAAAATCTCGATGGCAGATACAATATCATGAAATTATTTTAAGGATTGTACAAAAAACAATAAAAAATGAGACAAAAGCTTATTTTCTGGATGGAATAAAGGCTTGTAACTGGATGTATAAGAATAGCATTTCCGAACTGATCCTAAAATACCTTCTAAATGCTCTTTGAAAGCATATCATTATGAAGATCTAGCTCTTACCAGTGAGGAGTTTCTCTCCTAGCTCATTCCATTAAGCATTTGGTAGTAAGAGCCAAGCCACAGCATATGTACCACTACTTAAGCTACTTAAGAGAACATATTATTATGACAAGCCCTATTTATGTTATAAGTTTAAAGTATTTTTACGTATACTGCTTATTATTTTTTGCTTATCTCACGAATATATGGTCTTTGAGCAACTGATTTTTCCAAGTTTCGATGATTGCTTACAATCACTTACTTTACATTTGCCTTTACATGTTGTGAATAAATGTGAACACTATTTCAAAGCTCTTTGTCTTTCGGCAGAGAGTGTCTTGGAAGCAGAAAGGATGCATTCTGTTGGAGATTACCTCGGCATTCAGTAAGACAACCATATTTCTAGTCTTTAATTACATAATGAAACCAAAATGTCACAGAAGATCCTCTTTTAATACTGATAGGTGGATTTTTTTTTGTTTGTTGTCGTTTTTGGGATGCAGAACCTCAGGAATGTCAGAGATCTTGGTAATGAGGGGAGTGCAGTTACTCACAAGTGAGTAAGTAGAGGAAAAGACTGCTGAATCATAGCTGGATTCTTGATTTACAACCACTGTGAGTAGAACAGGCATTCTTAAGTAGCATGAAGACTGTGAAAACTTGCAGGGAATCAAAAGATCTAACCATTAGAGTTAGAGACTTAGAGCAGCAGTGAGGCAGATGTGATAGCTCCAAGTGTGATATTCATTCCCTGAACTGGGAAAGTTTAGGTAAGTTCTGGTTTCAGAGTAAAAGCTGAGGAGTGGGAAAATAAACCTGAAAAGAATTATGCTAAACAACACTTCACCACACCTACGTCAGAAGTATAAGTAAACATGCAGAAAGCAAAACTAGACAGCTGCAGCCTGCCACAGAGAACACAGTTTCTTCACGTATTGTCAGTACTGATTTTAGGCTGAAGAAAGCCTTTTGGACATATTGTTCTACATCTGATTAATGTGCAAATTTCCACATGCTGATCTTCTCTTCAGTACAGAGTACTTTGACTATGCAAAGTATCGGAATGTGAGAACAAGAGAGTTTTATAGTGTTTTGAGAGAGATTTTGTTCGTAAATAGCCATGTCTGATTCTACTTATTGTATAATCACTTTTGCATATCATTACTGCAAGATTTTATCAGTGTAAACAATGAAACAAACAGAAAAATGTACATGTGCCTGAAGATATTCATCCCTATTTTTCTTGATGTCTTTTATCACAAATAGCAAGAGGCTTATGAAAACAGAAATATTTAGAGTATACTACAGAAAATGAAGGTTCTCCTAAGTAGATACCTTATAGAGAGCAGACTTGGTATAGTTTCACTGGAATGAAAGCACATTATTTAATGGTTTTTCTTCTTGCTCTTTTTGCATCCTAGCATAATTTTCACTTGAAATCATTTTCAGTGATAATATATTGAGAGTCCTAATAATCTTCTGCTCTTTCACACCGATTCTAACAAGGTTCTGACCTGAATTCTCATGTGTTCCACATCATTTCCTTCTGGAGATTACCAGGCCAAGCTGAAGAGTAAATGAGTTGTAAGGTCAAGAGATTCTTGCTGTGAGACAACTGCTAAATTCTTGGTTGCTATGATTGCATCTTTCTATTACACCTTAATCACTATTTGACAAATTCCAATCAGAGATTCATAAATTAATGTGACTTATTTTAATTAAGCAATATGTTGCTTCACTACTAGAATATTAAAAATACACAAACACTGAAAACAATAAATACGTTTTTAAAAGACAGTAAAATGATTATGTTTTAATCATGGGTGACTTCTACAGATATAATCTCTGATTTAAAAGTGGGTACAAATCTTCACTTAATAGTTATGGGAGAGAGAAAGTAGATTTGAAATTAATCTTTCTTTAATCTCCAAATGCTTCTAAGCCTTTAGAAAAAAAAAAGAAAAAGAAAAATATAACAGGAGAATTTAATGACTTTATGAACTTTACAGAAAATATAAATTGTAAATACATTGTCTTCTGTTTTTTTTTTACTCGTATTGTTGCGTTGCTAACCATTGAATATTTTTATATGAATAGCTATGATCTCTCTGGAATAATCTCTTTTCACACTTGGAGACTTGGTCAACAATTTATCTTGTGAACCAAAGAATTAGAATCACAGTCCAACTATATGCATAGGTTGCCCTGGAAGTAATGTCTCCTATTTATTTTCATGGAAACTATTACAGAGACAAAGAGAAGTGAAACCCAAAGAAGTTTCCCATTCTTATGTCACTACAAGGAGAGCATAATCACTCTTTCATCACACTCACTATATAAAACATACTTTAAAATACTTCTGTTTCCATTTGAATTTAAAAGCTATGCTTTTTTTTTTTTTTTTTAGGAATTTCTTGAGGCCTTGATACATTCATTTTTTGTAAACTTTTCAGTTAAACAGAAAAATGTTTGTAGTTTCCACCTTGTAGATGCAGAAGTTAAAGAAAAATCTCTATCCAAATTCACATGACAGCAAACAGGAATACAAAGAATACAGAGTACTGTAATATTTTGTAAGAAAATATGTTTTCTTTTCAGTCGTTTTTGTTTTTCCTGTCAGGTTAAGGATAAATGCTACATTTTCTAGAGATTAATATAAAGCTACCATCTTCATGAAAGCTACTCATTGTACAGTAAATGAAGTTGATACAAAACACAGGGTAATAAAAAGTTCTTATTGAGTTTATGATTCCATTTTACAAATGACTACAAATATTAATTTCTCAACTAAATCCTATTTACTTTAGATCAAGACAAACAAGGGATGTATTTAACACTGCCTGTCTTCCTGAAAATCCAATGAGCCTGTGGAATAGTTCTGCTGAAAATACACACTACAATATCAATCTTCAGTCAAGCTTTCTGTAATCCATGTTTGCTTTAAAGATTATAGACATAGGTGAATGTGAGAATCAAAACCCAACTATGGGTCAGATGATCATTCAAGTTACTAAAACTTTGTATCTCTCTGTCTATCAAATCCTTCAGTAATAAGTGAACTCAAACATCTATAGATTCTAGAGCAGTTGAAAATTAATCTGTAAAACAGGTGGGCCTAAGATTGACTGTGGCAGAAATTTTGAAGTAGGGTTTTTGTGTAGATATGAATATGATTTCAGTGATTATAACTCATTGGAGATCACACTCAAGACTAATCTGGAAACTGATTATGCAGAGCATAGTTGGAGGAGGGTAGCTGTTGAAACAAAATACATTTTCCAAAATGACTCAAGTTTGCTGACTGCACAAATGATAGGAGAGGGAGATGAATGGGGAAATATAAAGCCTTAGCTGAAATATAGAGTTCAAATAGGCAGACAACTTATACAAAAGATTTCCATTCCAAAACTAAAATTGTATGAGTCCAGGAATGATTTTAGGGATTGCAAATAAGGACAGACAAATGGATGTAAAACTATGATCCATGTTATCTGAAATAAAAGCTCCATTCATTTTCTCACTTGAGATTCAAACCAACTCAAAATACTTTCTTCAGGTCTCAAGAAATTATGAAAATTATTCAGTAAATAATGAAAACCAGAGCATTTGATGATCAGAGGGCTGGAGCACCTCCCCTATGAAGACTGGCTGAGGGAGCTGGGCTTACTCAGCCAGGAGAAGAGAAGACTGTGAGGAGATCTCATTGCAGCCTTCCACTATTTAAAAGGGGATTATAAACAGGAGGGGAATCAACTTTTTACAAGGGTAGACAGTGATAGGGCAAGAGGTAATGGTTTTAAACTCAAGGAGGAAGGTTTAGATTGCATGTCAGGGAGAAGCTCTTCACAGAGAGAGTGGTGAGGTGCCGGAACAGACTGCCCACAGAGACTGTGGATATTTTGTCCCTTGAGGTGTTCAAGACCAGGCTGGATGGGGCCCTGGGCAGTCTGATCTAATACCAGATCTGGAGGTTGGTGGCTCTGCTTGTGGCAGGGACATTGGAACCTGATGATCCTTGGGGTGCCTTCCAACCCAAGACATTCTATGATTCTATGATTTATTTCTGTATGTTTTTGCTAGATTTTTTTTTCCTAGATTCTACTTGCAAAATCTCTATTACACAATTGGTCAGCCATATTACTTCTTTTAATCAAGTAGTTTGAAATTTTTAGACACATTAAATTAGTGTAGCTACTGTAACAGTGTCTGTACCAGAGTCCTCCATTAATCCATAATTTTTTTAAAGCTGCATAGATAACTACGTTAGTCTTCTTTGAACTCCTCTCAGCAGGCTACTTCTTAATCCTGAGTCTGCATACAGTTTGATTTCAGGTAAAAGGACTGTTATGACACTGGTCGGTGCAAATGATTGTTAGTTAACAACAGTTATATGATCAGCATGCTGTAGATATTTTCACCTTTACTTCCTGAACGTGTAGTACTGGGGAAAAATATCAATCCAGTAAGTATGGGAACGTTTCAGAGTCAGAATTTGCACTGATTAGAGGTAGTGACAGACTTTGAGCTTCCTCTGGACTCTCTTTACTTCCAGCTTGACTGGTCTTTTCAGTGGTTTTTAAGAGATTTGTCTGCAGGTATTTTGATCTCAGCTGTTTCTTTAGTTAATTATGCATATAATATAGAATATAATCAAAGGGTTCAGCATCATTAAGATACTTGTTTTAGCCAGGTAATAGCCAAGTTGACCATAGCTGAAGGTCCTTAGTATCTTGTATCTTAATCACTTATTAGTGCAGTGCACAGTTAAATCCTACAGAGGAGGTTTAAGCACTGCAGTGTTGGGGTGATATGGTATCTCACTGTTTGCTATTCTGGGATGTATTTACATTGCATATATAGGTTGGATCAGAGCCCTAGGCATTTCCCTATTGGAGTGGCCTTGCAAGTACATGTCTCCTTGAAACAGAGAATGCACAGCAGAAACCAATGGCAGGTATTTACAAAGTGATTTACAAGCACCTGATAAAGGCTTAGTGCTCTGCTACAATGTCACTGTGATTATCATATTTGCTGTCTTAGGTGACTCAGCCAACAAAACGCTGTGAGAATCCGCAGCCACAAAGGACAGATGCTCACTCTGAGGAAGATAGAAAAGAGATGGGACAAGATGGGAATTTTGGTTATACTACATGATATTGCTTTCTTAAGGGATGCTTCTGCATTAAGAGATGTCAGCCCTTTTTAGCAGTCAATAAAATAATAAACATCATTGCTTTCTGCATACCAGATACACTAACTTTCTGCTGTATGGTATCAGTAAATATTTTAAAACTTTTTACCACCTGATCAGTCAAGATGACCAATTTTGGTGAAACAGGCTATGTAGTGATGAGCTTCTGATGGAGAAGCTCTCTTTTTCAAAAGTTTGTACACTGTGGAAAGAGCACTAATCTGAACTGAAATGAGTCTGACTTTTGTCTGGCAGTCTGGAATTACCAAATTTAATGGTAGAATATGACTTTCTGGGCTGAACCCAAAAGCCCTGGGGTGACATATTTTAGCAAAGTTTTTTTCTTTAGCAGTGCTTTAGTAGAATTTTAGTAAGAAAATTTAGTAAGGATTGAATCTATACACTGCACTTTTCTCCATCTTCCTCAGTTGTGAATACTGCATCCAACAATACTGCAGGCAGCATGGAATCCACTTTGGATATCTAAAAACAATATTTAAACGAAGTCTGCATTTAGACAATTGACTCTAATCTGAGACAGACATTTCCCAGTTATAGTTAGATATGCTGTGGCAGTTGTAGAGAGAGATGCTATTACTTTTCCTCATATAAGGCACACAATAGAACCACCCTTAAATTCTTGAGTTACTTTTCCTTTCTCTAGGTGACAGAGTGTTCCACTGTGTCATGGTACCAATGCATAGACAGTCTGAAACAGCATTGGCTTGCTTTTGGTGTCATATTTCAAGCCACTGTCTAAATTGCTTTCCACTATCACTCCTGTCTTGAGTGTCTAGGTTTCTTTCTGCCTGGAAAATGTGTGTTTTCTGCTTTTTTCCTCTCTGTCTAAGCATATTAGCCTGAATTCTTCCTCTTTTTTTTTTTTTTTTTATTTCTTTCTTTATTTTGTCCTGACCACACTTCTAAATCTTTTGCAATCTTTTTTTTTTTTTTTTTTTTTTTTTTTTTTTTTCCCTACCACCTCACCCCTGTTAGTTCTTTCTGTCATAGGATTGTATCTTTGGTAGTTACAGATGCAGATGTAACACGTGCAAAATCATCTCTGATAATCAATATTTTAAGAATACTTTAAGAATATTTTAAGAATTAGTTGAAAACAGTAGAGTTCATTGCAAACAGTTCATGGAAAACAGGCTGGGAGTGAGTAATCCTGAGTTGCCCCAATACCTCTTAAAGAGTTACTTAAAGAAAAATACATCTTTGGATAAGATGTTAGAATAGCAAAGTCTGGGATGATGAAGAAAATTGTTAACTAAGAAGTACACTCAAAGATCTCATACAAAGAGGATTCCCTGAATTACTCCATAACTCTATATACAATTGTAAATATTTTCCAGAGTACATATCTCAGACAGAAAGAATCTTATAAAAGGCAAAAGATAATCAGAGTTAAAAACTAATGCAGATACTCAAAAGAAGGGTACAGATAAGTATGTGGGAGAATAATGATGAAAAAGGGAGTTCATTCTTGAAGTTAATAAACAAAGTGGGAAAACCTGAAAGCTGAGGGAACCTTCAACTGGTGAGGAAAAATAGCAGTAATAGTAAGAGAGCTTTCAGCCACATAAATATAAAGAGAAATTGTAGGAACATGAGGCATATGCATCGCATTGCAAATACAGCTGATGTTCATAAGGCTAGAGAAAGTTTGTGAACGAACGAATAAACAAAAGTTTATTTGAGGTTATGATCAAGACAGTAATGCATATGCAGATAGTTGTAGGTGACCTTAAGACACTCTGGTATACACAATATTTAGAATGCTAACTAGTTAAAATCTAACCTAAAAGAATTGGAAAATTGAAAACGTAAATTCAGTGGTAATTATTTCATTTAATTTGTCAGTAGGGAATTAAACACCAAGCTTTTGAAAAAACATGTCATGAAGATAGTCTGGAAAAAAACCTTCCTAATCAAAGCCAGAGAATATTTTGAGAAAGATACAGTAATAAGTGTAGGATAAACTAAAATTCACCACAGTTTTATCAAAGATAATTTCTATTGAATAAACTTAGTATCTGTTAAGATAGCTGATTTATTTTTAAAGAAGTAAATTCTTAATATAGCTAGGTTTAAGAAAATGGGTCTGATTTAGTGTCCACAAGTAATCACTGAAGTAGAAACAATGGGAGGGATGCACAGAGTTTATGGTGAATAAATATCTGATTAAGAGAGAAATTAATATTAAAAGAAAGAATAGGGATATATGACTGGTCTTTTTCTATGATGTTTTTTTTTGGATACTGACAGTAAAATATTTTCAATAATGGGTTCAACAATGTAGATGGCACCAGCACAAACAGTTTGGGGAAATACAGGATTATCATATAGTATAATTTCATGGGATGGAGTGATAGCAGTGAGACTCTAATCATATATGTTAGGACGGATAACAACATTTGTTTTAAGTAAAAGGTGTTTATTAATTTAATATGATGGAAGAAGAACAAACTTGAATGAGAAAGATGACAGTTAAACCTCAGTCATGGAAAAAGGAAGCAGTTTTGCGGCATATACTTTCAGGAGAAATGTTACTCCAAACCCTATAAAGCTGTTGTAGAAGGCTGTTAGGAAGAGGACAGTTAGAATATTGTAATACCGTGTTAAGCAATTTGTATTTAAAGCAAACTAAAAAAAATCCCCTGAGACTGGAAGAGGAGCAAAAGACGACTACTTGTATAACTAGAGGAAATGGAGGACTTATCATATATAAAGAGATTAAAGGGAATTGGTTTGTTCAGCCTAGCAAAATAAAAGTAGAGAAGGGTATGATTATTTTTCATAAATACATTCAGAAAATAAATGTGAAAGCATAAATATTGAAGGATAGTACTTGCAGAAAATGAAATGGATATAAATGTATAAATTTAAACTAGAAATTAGAAATAGTTTTCTAACAAAAAAAAAAAAAAAGAAGAAGAAGAAGATTTAGAAAAGCTTATATAGCAATGAAAGAATCTAAATTACTTCCAAACCTGATGAAGCTGGAGAGTTCATGGAAGGCATTTGTAATATGACAGGAGTGATTTTGAAGTAAAAAGCAAATATTTGTAGTGTTTTTTTTTTTTCATTAGTTTTGCTTCACTGAAAATAATTTTGTTCCACTCAATATACTTGTTGTTTTAACAAAAAAGATCTAAACAGAATCCATTTATGTAAAGCCATTTCTTGTGCTTTCTTCCAAACTGTCCTAAAAAGTCATTCCGTTATTTCATATCTGAATAGTGGATAAAGAAAATAACCACAATTCCAATTAAAAATCCCATTAAGATATGGATATGCCTGAATAACTACATGCATTGTGAGGTTTTTTTTTTTTTTTTTTTCCTTATTCCTTAGTTATTCCTCTGTATTTCTGCCTGTTTTCAGTCTTCTTCTGTTGCAGACATAATGTTCTTCAGTTGGAATCAGATACACAGATTAATAAAGCTTCAAAATAAAGACTGTTGAATATAGCTTTAAAAAAATGTATGAAAAGTGTAGTATGGTACTTTATTGCAAGGGGAAATTTAAAGATTTGGGAAACTGTTTCAGTGATGCATTCTTTTGCTTGAGAGCTTTTGGTAGGAGAAAATAGAAGATGTCAAACAACCCAAATAAACTCCATAAGAGAAAACTATAAAAATTGAGAGGCTTGGATTGCATTTATAAGTGTCACAGTACTGTGACTTCTGGTGCCAGATATCCAAAGGAGTATTTTTGAATTTAGGGGTGAAAAGGAATGGAAAAGGTAGGACTGTAGGTTAGCTCTACAGGACAAAGTTGAAAAGATCTTGAAATGTACAAAATGCGTAGGTATACACATATACATTAGAGGAGATAGGTTAGGAATACTCAGATTATAGGTATCATTGACAGTTTACTTTGAGTACTGTAACTTGACACTTCTAAAGCATTTTCACATATAATTGTTAGGAGAAACATAAGTAATATGAGAGTAATATTCAGGAGCAACTGGTAGTCCTGTGTATTTAAATTTTGACCATTAACATCTAAAGTTGTCTAAACTTCACTGCTTAAAACCAGATATTAGATTACTTGTATCTATAGTAAAGATGACAAAACATAAATAAAAGACTATATAAAATCTAAGACAAGATTTTCAGATGTTCAGCTATGATGAGTGTGTGCCAGAGAGGAAAGAAAGAAGGAAGTGAGCAGACATAGTATTTTACCTAAGAATAAGATTGTATCCAGAAACAAAGAGTAAGAAACTATAATGGTCTTTTTGACTACTGATCTAGTGATGAATTTTGATCAGGGATTCATGAGGACATAATTTAAATGAGAGGTCCACCTTTGCTGAACTCATTCAAGGGCTGAGACCTTAATTTGTTTCATGAGGTCTTCCTCTGCATGTACTTGGAATGTTAAAACAATATAAGCTTAATACTTCCTTTTAAGCATATGAGTCTGACTACACTTACATAATCATTGCGAGTCCTTATCTGCAATTCAGTGCATAAGGGAATGGATTGTCACGGCTCCTGAACCTGACACTTTGGTACAATGAAATTTCAGAGACTTCTGTCAGATGTGCTGATCAGTCAGTTTCCCTAATAGAGCTGACAGTTCTAAATACACACAGATCTTTTACACAAATCTCAATCGGGACACAAACCCTTTCAATAATATGTTTTGATATATCCTGTCAATAAAGAAAGTGGTCTCTGAATACAAAATAGTAGATATCCATGATATTGTCTAGTGTGTGTAAACTGAGAATCAGTAGAGTGTTTGTTTAAATAAGGAACACTGGCTTATTTTTTTCTGATACAAATGAAAGTTTTGCTAAGTGAAAATGAAATCCATAGTATGATTGATGAAAATATATGAAATCAGATTCATTCACAAGGATGATAAAGGCTGGAGGACCTCTTTTATCAATAAAGGACGAAGGAGATGGGTTTGTTCTGCTTGCAGAAGAGAAGGCTCTGGGAAGACCTTATTGTGGCTTTCCAGTAATTAAAAGAAGCTTATGAGCAGGAGGGAAACAGACTTATACAGGACGAGCTAGAATGACTCTAAACTAAAAGAGGGAAGATTTAGATTAGAAGTTAGGTGGAATTTTTTTTCACTCAGTAAAGTGAGGCACTGGCACAGGCTGTCCAGAGAAGCTATGGATGTTCAAACCCTTCGAGGTGTTGAAGGTCAGGAGGGATGGGGCCCTGGGCAGTCTATCTACTGTGTGGTATCCCTGTCTACAATGGGGGACTGGAACTACACGGTCTTCAAGGTCTTTTCCAACTCATTCTATGATATAGGCATCTTTGGTGGTCCTTTCTTCTTCTTCTGCCACTCAGAATACAGTTTTTGTTCATCTGGTAGAGACAGTATAAATTTGCCATTACTGACTGGAAAATATGTGCTTCCACGTACTTAGAATGTATAAAGTTCTTTGGAAGGATGGCAATATATTAGGAAATCTGACAACATGGTCTTCAGAATTTTAAAAGTATTAACTGTGGATATCTTTACAGTAATCTGTATTGCTTTGAAACATTGTGAAGCTTGGAGCTTTTACTTTGCAGGGATCATACAGGTGTTTTATTTGACTTTGATTCATACAGAATAACATCTATGAATTTAAATGCAATTTTTCTGTTGCCTTAGTAAAATTCTGTCAGAATTCAGCTTTACATGTCATCCTTGAAAAGAAATAAAAATTTGGTACAAGGTCTGATCTGAAAATAATGCCTCCTGTTCTATTTTGTTGGCCCATGATGTCAGA
Organism: Gallus gallus; assembly: GCF_016699485.2. Classification (NCBI taxonomy): domain Eukaryota; kingdom Metazoa; phylum Chordata; class Aves; order Galliformes; family Phasianidae; genus Gallus; species Gallus gallus. The sequence goes on from NC_052533.1 coordinate 25,219,893, forward strand.
AATGGATGCTGGTGGAATAGAAATACATATGAAGAAAAGGTGTTTAATTGAATTACTCCATACAGAAAAAATGGCACCCATTGACATTTATTGATGTTTAGTGAATATTTATGAAGACCAAACAGCATATTTGAGCAGAGTGAGGTGGTGGGTGATGCATCTCAGCAGTGGTGACACTGACATGAAAGACAAGTCATATTCTAGATAGTCATGCAGATTTTTACAAGGGCAGCATGCAGGCTCTTGTTCATTGCAGTAACTGTGTTGAAAAAATAGTCTTTTGTAGCTGAGAATGGACTCTATCAACTAGTGTTATTGTGCTCTTTCTATCTGCTGTAGTTTCCATGGAAATAAGGAGGAAGCATTACTTTTGGAGAGACCTACATATACTGTAAGTGCATCATTTTCTTTCTAGGCTCAGAGATTTGTTTCACTAGATGACTGAAAAGTAAAATACATTTTAGTTTAACTTTAAAATGTTTTGTGGATTGTTGTTGTAAGAAGGAAGAGCCCAAGCTGGTGTGAAACAAGGACATTAAATTATTAAATCTAAAATTAGAACTGAATAGTGATTTTAGAGAGTCTAGGTAAAGTCAGGGCGAAAAACTCTTAGAAGGATAAGTAAATACTTACCTTTACATGTGAGCTATCAGAAGAAACCTAAACAAGACTACTATTTACTTGCTTTGGATATCTCTAATTAAGGAACTCTTGGTAACTTACCCAACCTACAGTATCATTAGCCTCTTTAGTGTACTTTCATCATCATCATAATATCTATAGTATCTAAATGCAAAGCCTGAAGAATTTACCATCACGCCATTGGGCATCCCATTTTCTTGATTCTTGGATTGCTTTGAGACACTGTGATTCTCAGCTGCTATTCTCCGAGGAGCCTATTTAAAAAGCAGAGCACAGGAGGAGTACTCTGTTGTTGGCAGCTCTCATGGCTTACACAGATGGTCTACTATACTCAGAGCCTACTGGGATTTTAAAAGTTGCTTTCAATCCTACATGCAGAAGATTAAAGTAAGAAAGTGTCAATCACAGATGTGCAGATTGCAAAATCTGACTGGCTTCCCAGGTAGTAACCACTCAGGTATCCAAAAAAAAACCCAAAAACTAATAGGCAAAAGATTTATCTACACCATGACCACATAGATTTCTGAAAAAGAGTAAATAACAGAGACATCTAAGCTTTAGAAATGAGATGCTAGCAATTCTAGGCCCACAAGCTGCAATCTTGTGCTAAGTTAATAATCACGTAAACATCATCTAAGTAAACAACAGTGGTACCTTTTTTTGTAGTTACCACAAGTTGACAATGCGAAAGCACATCTGGGCTGTGTAAAATTTGTTCTTCTGTATATCGCTTTAGAGGAGCAGCACCTCATGCATGATGCTACATATGCAGTGTAGACCTCTTTTATGCATGTCAAATATCCAGTGCTCTCAGAATTCACAGAATTATTTTTGTTTACTGCTATCTATAGAAAGGAAAATATAGGGGAACCATGCAGATTTTTATGAGTGCAGGCTTTAGTTCATTGCTGGTGAAAATACATACCTAATGGTGGTGACTATGCTGAAGAATGAGCTCTGTCAAATAGTGTTATTGTGCACTTTGTATCTGCTGTGGTTTCCATGGAAATAAATAGAAGGCATTACTTTTGGAGAGACCTACCTAACTATATAGAAATGGCAGAGCTGCTGAGTTATGCATTTTAATCATCATTTCTAAGAAATTGTTCTCATTTGAACTTGTAATAAATGAATGCTATGTCACCAGGATTAGAAACACAACCCCTCACCCTGGAATAGGATTAGCTACATATCTGAAAGTTCTTTCATTTCCACGGAATGGGTTTCTATAACTTGTAGATGTTCCTTCACTGAAACAATTTTGCACTGGGAAAATGTTCATTCTTTCAATAATATTAATACTCCCAAAACAATTTGATTGCATTTTTAAAAAAGTAAAATTATTAATATATTTTGTTTTGATTACATTGGTTTATTGCATGAGACTTGCACTATGAATTCATTATTCAGATATGATATTAAAAAAAAATGATATGGTGAACTCAAAGATCACCTTTTGTCTTTCTTTGGAGCCTTACTCAAGCGAAATTTCCATTAGAAGGAAACATATTTCAGTGTATTTGAAGGGGGAGTAATTTGCTGTTTTATTTTGTTTTATCCCAGTTTGGGGCACAACAACATCAAAATGTTTATGAGAAATTCTGTTGTTTGACCTGCTCTGTTACTCAAGGAGTAAAAGAATGCTCTAAGGAAATGGTGATTGTGGAGCCAGTTCTTTCCCTCCTGTCTGTAATATGTACTTAGCCATGCATAACCTTGCACATTAACAGCAATGTGCGATGTCAGTAAAAGCAGCTGACTGATTAAGTGCTACTCACTGAAGAAAGTTGGGCCCTGGGCTATGATTTGTGAGGCAATAGTCATCATAGTTATATAACAACAACATTTACTGTAACTTGGAGGGCATATATAACATTTCTAAAAGCAAGGAGAGAAGGAATATATGCTTCATTAATATCTACTTGGTAAAATCTCAGAATATATATATGTATACATGTTTGATATATCTTATCTTGTTACCTTCAAAATGTTCCTAGTTTGGATGTAGCTCCAACTTCTCTCTGACTTAATAGGGTAAAGCTATATTTCAAAGCTACAGTGTCATCAGAGAGTTGTTTATTTCACTTGAACTGATATAAAACCACTCCAGTGTCATCTAAAATATAAAAAATGGATGGAGCGTCAAATATTTTTTTAAAAAAAGAACATGGCAGTATCTTTAGCTTGGAAACTGGCATTTTGGGTGCTGTTGCTTTAAATACGTGATGCATTTCTTTTTTTGCTCAGTTACAGTGGAAATTTTCTGATTATTAAAGGCATCAGTTAATTACCTCTATAATTTTCATGTGTGGATTTAATGATAAATTTAGTTTTATTGTTTTGACCTTCTTCCCTAGAGCAGGTTGTTGCACCCACTGGGCCAGGCAGCACTGTTGCTTTTCTGCCTCCCAGGCATGTCTCAGTGGATCTCCTCATGGGGGAAACAGGTCTAAATCAGGTTCTGGTCAATCTTCTCTCAACTTCAATTTTCTGTTTTCTGAGAGTCCAGAGAGCTTAAGGCCAGCGGATTTCACGGTGCTTTGTTGAAAACTCAGTGAGACTGCAATCATCAGGAAATGATTCCTGAATACCATCTTGTACTTCTCAGTGTATATGATTTTTCATTCCAGGTGAAAATGATAGCAGCATCAGACCTCAAACCCTGATATACAGCCACAGCAGATATAGGCACACAACTAGGCTGCATGCTTCCTACTGGAGACTGTCTGGTGATGTTAATGAAGGAAGGTAGACAGGTAAAAGTAACAAGGTGATGAGTTAAAGCTTTAAGTTTATACTTCATACTTGCAAACAGCAAATTAATTTAGGTGTCACAGTTCATTGTTATGGTGCCATCAAAAACTCCTTTGTTCTTTTGGTGTCAGATGGCCTACACCTTCTATGTGTATTAATAAACTAGGTGCAGTAGCATAACAGGGTGATAGTGCTGCAGGATGAAAATACTGCATTTCTCTGTCACATTTATTAATTAAACACACTTAGGCATTGTATGCTGTCAATCTTTTTTTCAGCCTGTATAACTTTTGTAGGCTTGAAACCCCTATATGATACTTAATATGAGATCCTGAAGTCTGATTCCTAGGTTCAAAACATCACAACATGGCCTTTTGTTCAAACAAACAAGCAAACCACAACTGTTTTAAATTAGCTGTTAGAGTAATTCCCAGAGCTGCGGCACTTCAGAATCAGTGAAGCCCGGATGCAACAGCACAAATGTCTGAGTCCAGCGGATCTGCTTTTGTCCTTGCTGAGTGTGGCTCATGGCAGCTGGAATGATCTTACAATGGCAATGAAAAGTCCTGGTTATAACTTGCCTGAGAAGTAAATTGCACAAGAAAGGACTTAACAGTAATCATTCTTTACATAAAACATGGAGGAGAAAAGTGAGAATATCCAATTTGGAAAAAAACAAAAGCGAACAAAAAAACCTTAATGCTTTCATGAGCAATGCTTTCTACAGCAAAACTCAGCAAAATTCAGTTGGAATTTTGTTTGCATATAACTTGAGTTAGCTATCAAATAAACAACAAATTCAAAGACACTTCCTGTCAGGCAGTCCATAATATACATACTGCCCCTCATGCTCACAATATTTTCCTGGAGGTTTTACGTTTGTAACTTTTAGAAACATACTTTTTAAAAGGACCCTGAGAACCCATCTGTCATTTGTGTATTCATTCAACGTTCCACCTGGAAAACTCTACTTGCCTTAAGAAAAGGTATGTAATGGTTTTATATATGAAATGGTATTAGATATGAAATTTCTCTCATAAATGTGATATAATCTAATAATTAATGAATGCCAGAAGACAAGCTAGAAAGCTTAAAGTCTAACAACTTTAGTCTAAATTATTCTACTTTCTTACTTTCCATCATCTCAGACTTTGAAATAGGACTAGCTTTTATAACTAGGTAGATATTAAAAGTCCAAATATCTTTATATTGAAACTCTATTTCTTCTTTTACTTGTCTCTGTCCATATAACGTAGCATCAAAATGAAGTGAATGTCGCATAATTTATTACCAATTTAATGTTTCCTCTCAGTGTAAAAATGACTTAGGATGGTATGGCTATTATTCCAGAATCTTGCTACATAGAAATTAAATTTGGGCTGAAAATAATAGTACTAATAATACTTAAATATTCGTTTACACATGTATTTATATGTGATTTTTGCTCACATATCTGGGGGAAGTGAATTGTTGATACTATTAAAAATGCAACATTTTTTCTTGGCAAAGAAAATGAAGTGGGTTATTTTGGTTCAAATCAAATCTTTAATTTAAAAGAAATAGGATGTTTTATTTTTTAATTGAAGTTAATTGATAATTTTAATTATATTTATAAATTACTTTGTGTAAAAATGTTAAAATTCAAAAACTCTTCTGCTACATATTTTACCTCCATTATCTTTTTTGGAATCTCATTTCATTTGGTTTATTTTCTCTTCTCCTTTCTGCCTTTTTTTTTATCTGTTTTTTCCTACATGGAAATCATCAGGCTATTTCTGCTGAGGAGACAACAAATAGTAAAATGATAGATATAGGTAACTGTTGGTAAGATTACCAATAGAACTATCCTTGGATAAAATAATAAACTAGCATTATTCAGGCAGATTTGCAATTGGCTTTGTACTTTTGACTTCTCAAGACCATACAGAATGAAATGGTGAATTGCTAACCCATTTCTTCTATAAAAATGGAGCAAATGAAGATACAAAATAATTAAAAGAACACATAAGAAGCTGAAGAAATATTGTCTGAATCCAGTAAACAAATGCAAGCAATTACAAGAAAAGTAGATAAAAATGTGAAAGTTATTTTGTAGCCTGTTTTCAGTAAGGTGATTTCATTATTACAATTCTATTTACTAAGTTTAATTATTTTTATCTTAAAAAGCTTGGACTACTTCCGATTTAATACTTAAATTATTTTTCTCATTGGAAAATAGAGTCCAACTCTTTTCTTTTGTCAAGCCTTATATATTTGAATCCAAGGAGGATCTTGTTTTAGTTGTGCTTCTTGTCGGGTTTTTTTTTTTGTTGTTGTTGTTTTTGTTTTGGGGGGGGGTGGTAAATCTTTTTTAAAACAGAATAATAGTTGTAATTTTTTTAATGACAACTTATTACTTAGACATTATAGATTTAATAATAGTGGATTAGCATGTATGTGGAAATAACAAAATATTGGTTTATCAGACATTACTTTCTCAGCGTGCTTTATCCAGGGCTCAAAGATAATCATTCATGACCCATTCAGCTGTATTCTTTCTAAATGTATCACAAATCAGTACGGGAACCTGGATATACTTATTCCATACAAAATGAATGTAAGCCTCAGATCCATACCAAAAAAAGAAACAAACAAACAACAACAAAAAAAAGAAAACTGGTGCATATAAGCTATATTTACTGTAGACCTATGGATATAAACTATATTTAGTACAGACCTAATGTAATTCTCAGTTGCTGAATTGATTTGGTCTCCTTATTAAGGGAAGAAATTGGACTCTGAGATATTATCAACAGCTTCTAACTCCAATCTGATTACTGCTATAATCCTGACAGTGACTGATTCTGAGTAATTATCTTAGAAGCAGAATTAGATTAAAAAACAGTATTCCAGATTATAGAGAATTCCAGTCCATTCACGTAATTGGTTCTGTCTTAAAATGCATGAGGCTATAACATTTGAATAATTTAGAGTGAATTATTCACAAACAAAATGTTTGACTGTATTTTAATAGGAAAACAGTTAAACAAGAAACCATAAAGTTTTAAGAAACATTATATTGTTAATTAGCAGCCTCACTGCAGTCAGCTTTACTTTGCCAACATTTTCAGTGTGTCGTATAACTCCTTAAATAATACTGGGTACTTGCTAAAAGCCCACTGCCACAATAATCAGTCATCAAGTGTTCATAATGATGATTTATGATTACTGATGGTGTCATTATCATCATAATTGTAGGCTATGAATAATTTTTTGCTATCGGCATTTGAATCATTTTCAGCGGTAGGCCTTTTCTTTCTGAGAAGAATTGCCATAAAGAATGGACTTATGAGGTTGAACATAAACAAAAAAGCTTATTTGAAGCTCTTTAGCAATATTTACTTATTAATTTTATTAAACTTGTTTATAGCAGAGATATCTTGGGCCAAAAAGGGAGGAAACTTCATTGTATTAATTCCTTTAAAGATTACATAGCAATAATGAAATTTCTCATAGACACAATCCAAACAAATCCTAACAGAATCTTAACAGAATATAGAGAAAAATACGTAGCTTTTATGTGTTATGATTTATGCTAACCAGTGTTCTCAGACTGTTTCTTCCTTCTTTTTCCCTTCTTCTTATCAATTAAATATATGGACTCAAAATATTCTAGTCCTGACTCATTTTGAAGGTCATTATTCCTGAGGCTTCCTTGGAGGAAAAGAATGTATGTTCTAGGCTTTCTCTTTCTATTGGGTAACCTGGGATATAATAATGAGCATTTTGTTCCCTAAGGCCATGATGTTGAACTAATGTGATAGAGTTTTGGCAAAGATACAATAAAAGCTGTTTTGGGGTTGATTCCAGCCAAAATGCAGACAGATATGAAGTCAGAAAGGAAAGGAAGAAATTGTGTTAGTGGCGTAAAAGCAGAGACATTCAATCACTACATCATATATGGAAAACTCTAATTGTTCCCAATATCCTTGGCTTTGATACAGAGAAGACTTCAGACTTTGGTGTAAATGATATGATGCCATGTATGAATGGTACAAGATTAATGATCACTCCATTTGGACACAGTTTAGTAACAGTGTCACTTGTTGTTAATGGGAGGTGAAAACTGACTGTAGTGCTTCCTAAAATTTGTAAACGAAGTAATGCCAGCACAATGAAAACAGTGATCTTTTATAAAGTGCCAGTGGAAACTGGCAATTTTCTAGTCCCTCTGATAATCCCACAAAGATTATGTATGTTTCAGCCTTTAGTAAAGAAGTTGATCTATTCTTGTTTCTTGAAACTTCTCTGGAAAAAAGTACACTGATGTACTTAGGATAGGCACATGAAAGCAGTAGATAAGGTTACTGGAACAGCCTTGTCATGAAACTTCAGATTTAAGTCGCTAGAACAAGAGCATTTGTGCATTCTATTTTTTTATGAACTGGAAGCGGTTTCCTTTCTAAATATAGCAACATATTTCATTTTTCTACTGTACTTCAAAAAGGAGTAGAGCTTTTTATAGTAAACACCTTGACTAAGCTCTAATAGTTTTCTGAATACAAAAAACGATTGTTGTAGGTCACCAGTTGAGCTAGTATAACTGCTCATAACTTCTTTGAGAGTGCTTCATGACACAATCCAGTGGCTGAAAGCTCTTTTTTAAAAAAGAAAAACAAATAATAATAATAATAATAATAATAAACCAAAAATAAACAAAAACAAAAAAAGAAAAAAGAAAAAAAGAAAAAAGAACAAAAAAAAATTTCATCATAATGACCTCTGAAGTCTATAATGTTGTATTACTTCCTCCAAGGTCACATAAGTTTTGTTACTCTTTATTTTAACCACTGGTGTAAGAATTGGTTATTTTGATTATAACTATATCAAGAACAATATTCATACTAATAATAATGTTTTGTTACTGAGTAAAAGAAGAGAATAGCAATAACAGAGCCTTAGGGTTTTATTCTACTCGGAAAGTTTCTAGTTGAAAATTTATATGTAATTCACTGATGTGGTTCTTTGCACTATTTTTGACAGTGTTGTTTATAAATCAGGATACACTTAAACACTGCCTGTGGCTGAACAGATTTTGCTGTAGGTGAGATATTTATATTAAGTTAAATTTGTTATTGAAGTCCTTAGCAGTGAAAATACTGCAGTAACTAACAGAAATTGAACAATATTTGAAGACAGAAATGAGTGTTAACCTGTAGGCAGGTGCAGCTTCACTTATTGCATGGATCAGTCAAGTCTACTATTGAAAAGTGTTTGAGATATTCTGCTGATGTTTAAGGATTTTGAACATAATTGACTGTGGATTCCAATGTAATTCAGTGGTTTATTTTATTTTAAAATACCAGCAGCTTTATCAGATGAGGGAAAGAGTACTGGGGCTGTGTCCTAGAAGCCAGCATCATAACTGTCTGGACTACAGTGCATTTATAATTACATAAAGCAAGATTCAGAAATCACTTCTGGAGTTATTTGATCTCTTTACATGGAGAAGCATGAGGAGAAAAGATGGACTCATGCAGTGTTATGAACTTTGGCAGAAAAAAACGATACAAGGTAAAGTATATGTAATCGATCAATAACATTTAATTACCCTGCAATCATGTGAGAAATCATGCTTACCATGATTTGATCTCGAAAGTTATTGTTCCCTTTTCTTTGTGGCTTTGAAAGCCACAGATGAAAAAGATACACTTATATAAAAATCAGAACTATCAGTTACCTACAAAGTGGATTGCTCGTCTGAATCTTTTGGAAGTTATCCAGGGTGCTACACTATTGTTTGTGTGACATTGTCATGTACTAAGTAAACAATTTCACAGTTAGTTCATGTGCCTTTGGCCTTGGCAGAGTGTTTGAACCTTCAGCATATGGCTCAGGGGAAGTAGACGAATACTCTCACTACCGTGTGAGTGATGAGGGACAGAAAACATGCAAAACATTTCACCCCCTGTGCATGGCAGCCTGAACATCTGAGCTAGCGACCTTACTGCTTACTGTAACAAAGTGCAAACAATTCCCTGGAGGAAATAAAGCAACAGAGAACAACTTACGGTGCAGATAAGTGTTTGTGTTTTTCCTGAGGTGATGCATTTACTGTCATATTCTTAGCATCCTCACTAGCTTGGGGCTGTTTGTAGGGGTACAGAATAAAGCCCGTTCCTTCATTTCTCATGTTTAGGGTTCAGCTGCAGCAGATACCTATTTCCAAGAAAGAATAGCATCTTGTTCGCTACATAAGTGAACAGACTATTTTTTTTCACGAATGAGAGTCTTTTTGGATTCTACACTGTTTTAAAAGACAAACATATTCTTCCAGATTTAAGTGTATAAGATATATAAATCTAATTTCTTTCTTTCTTTCTTTCTTTCTTTCTTTTTTTTTTTTTTTTTTTACAATTTTGTTTTCTAATACTGCTTCTAATAGGAACATTTCTTTATATTACTAAAACAAATAAATGAATCATCCCGCTGATGAACCTTCCTTCTGTTCTAAAACAGCTTGATATTGTTAGCCTCGCATACCTTTTCAAATTTGTTATTCACAGGCAAAAAAGCAAGCCTGTTAAGGATATTTATTTTTACTGAATACCAAAATAAACACCTGTAACAAGTGCCGAATTTTATATTATTTCATGTAGCTGAGTTCATAGAAAAAGCAACAGGAAAACTCTTAATATTAAAGCAGTATATTTTGCTTTCTCCAAAGGACAAAAAGATATGATTTTCTTATACACATTACTTATTCTTACATCCTTTACTGGTAACAACATGTGCTATTTAACCATCAGTGTCACTAGACTGCTACCTAAATCCTTTAATAAGTATTTTATATAAGTATTTTATAAGTCCCCCTATCTTTTTTAGCTTATCTGCATTATAACTAAAGTTAATTCACTCTCCACTAAAGGATTTATTTTTTACCAGTAGTAAGGGAATGCCATTTGAAATATTTCCTTTGGAAAACAAAGAAAGTATAAAATCTAAATATTTAAATCAGGTTAATATTTGCCTCTATAATTTTGTTTTAGTAAGTGTAGTGAAGGCACACAGTACTTCTCTCCATTTTCAAAGCCAGTCATATGAGAGAGAGCTGAACAAAAATAGAGCCCTGTACATATATCACAATTCTCTCCTTGCTGCAGACATTTCTGATATGCTTAGGTGATACATCCATCCTCATTAGCTATCGTTCTTCTTTTTGGGCAGCCTATCTTGAGAAATCAACCATACTAGATCTTACACAAGATAAAAAATACCCTAGCTTTGTTCCTCTACACCCTTCCATGCCTTCTTGTCCCTTCTTCCAATTAATATAATCTTTTCCTGAACTTTATAGAATTCATACTTCATTTCCTATGCATTCATATATACCAGAATATGTTAGTATGATAAATTATATTCTGATTGGATAAAACTATTCATTTGCAATACAAGTAAAGAAGATAAGTTCTTATCTAATTTAGCTGCCCAAACAAACAAATTTTGGTGTACAGTCACAAAATTCAACTATTCTACAATCATAAACCAAATATATTATGAATACTGCCATCTCTCCCTGATGGGATAAACATCTTTCTATGGTGATTATCAACTGCATGTAATTAAAGATTTTGTATTTTCTTTTCGTGTATTATGAGGGCTCCTCTGGAAGTAATGCCTCCTATTTTATTTTTTTGGCCCATGATGTCAGAGGTGGATATTGGAAGTGTGGCAGTAGAGATTGAACCTTCCCACCAATATTCCATTACATGTTGTTGCTGTGTGACAGATGGCAGCAGAAGGGCAGTTGGACAAAATAGTATCTGACATGGAATTGTTTATGAAGCTAAGGTGCGGAACTGAATTCCTCCATGCACAAAAAATGGCACCCACTGACATTCACAAATGCCTGCTGAATGTTTATGGAGACCAAATGGTGAATATGAGCACAGTGAGGTGGTGGGTGACACACTGCAACAGTGGCAACAGAGATGTGAAGAACAATTCATGTTCTGGATGGTCATGCATATTTTTACAAGAGCAGCATGCAGGCTCTTGTTCTTCACTGGCCAAAATCCATAGCTAATGGTGATGACTATGCTGAAAAACAGTATTTTGTAGCTGAGAATGTGCTCTGTCTGATAGTGTTGTTGTGCTCATTGTGTCTGCTGTATTTTCTATGAAAACAAAAAGGAAGCATTACTTTTGGAGTGACCTATGTATATACATATCTAAAACTTCACAGCAAGATTTAGGAATGAGGTTAAGAAGCTGCAAACTGCAATGAACACCAGATAATCATTTATTATGTATTGGAAAGGCAAAACAGTTATATTACTTGTCTTCTAAAGATAACTAGTTTTCAGAAAAAACACTTAGACACAGGTACAGATATAGAAAACATCTGAATTACGTACTTGCTCAGGAATTTTGTTTTATTTAAAGGTTCATTTTTAGGGTATTTAACATATTTTAAAGATATTTAAGTTAATTTATTTGCAATCTTATCACTATTAAAATAATTCATGATACATTCATGCTTTGGTATTTGAAATAGCTAAGCAGAATTTTCAGCAAACAAGAAAAAAAACCAGCATCTGTATAAGGCCAATTTCTTAAAAACTATACTGCTTTTTGGCTCAGAATTACCATTTATTTCCAAACTGAGAGTTGCTTTCAATCCATTTCATTTCTATTTCTGCCATCTGTAATTTTTCTAAAACTAAACTTAATTCTCCTACAGCTGTTTTCTCCTTTGTATGAGAGCTTTTATTATTTCTGATATTTTGAGGAAGTATCTTTTTTCTGCTTTTTGTATTTTGGGCACTGGAGTAGAAAATGACTTTCAGTTTTGATCACTACTCTGTCGTATCAATTTTAGAGCCAGTCTTCCATATGTTTCTAGTGAATTTTGCATCATTCCTGGTTTCCATGTCAAATATGTGGTAACAGACTTTCTATTTCTCTCAGGGAAAACACCTACATATATAACAAACATTGTTATAGAAAATTTCTCTGTAGATTTCTCTTCACTATCACAGTCCTGCCTTTATTGAAGAAAGAATATGTAAGAATAAATGGTGTTCCTGATTCTTCTTTTCCATGTATAGTTTTATAGCTCATCTCAAAATGTTTCAGCATATGGATGAATTTTAAACTTGACAAGATTCTACCTACACAATATTTTCTTCATCTTCCTTTAATTTGTAATTAATATTCACATCAGGAAATATTTTTCTTTTTTTCTTTTTTTTTTTTTTGGACCCTTACTCGCATAAGTGAAAGAATATCATATGTAGGTCCATTTTTTATTTAACAGTGTGGGTTTGTGTATTGCTATTCCTCTATGCTGCTCTTGAAGAATATAGTAGAAACACATCCAGTGAGCCACTTTAAAGTTAATTAGCATGGCAATGGGAGCTGTTTAGGCACAGTATCAGAGAGTACCATAGAGACTAAATTAACCTTCTCTGTAGGATGTTTTTCAGCAAAGTAGGCTTTGCTTCCGCTCTGTAGCTGTTGCAGCTACTTGGCTCTTGCATGTCTGAGTAAGCCTATGTAAATGTAGTTTAGATTTCTTTAGTTTCCAATGTAGAGATGCTGAAAATGCTACTGACTAGCTCTTGGTCCTTGATAAGACAAATATAAAGTGTCATGTAATTTTTATTCTGAGAATTTGGAAATGAATAAAAAACAAACTGCACAACTAAGGTTGTATTAAACATCCTATAATCTGCATCTGACCTTATGAAAAATTGCATATTGGTTCACTTCAGACATCTTTGGACCAGACAATATCATGTAGCTTGAAAGGAACAGTTTCTAGTCATAAATGAGAAATGAAGACTTGCAGTCGCTTAAGTACAAATTCCTTTTCAAAATAAATCTATGATTCTATGATACAAAGATCCTACACGACAACTTCCTGCCTTACTCTCTCTGTCTTCACCCAAGTCATGTGGCAGATGTGAAGAGTGAGGGTATACAGCAGGAGCATAGGAAAGACTTCAGACACTGCAAGTCAATGAATTTGGACAGTTCTGTATTTCTTATGTTGATAATACAGTAGAATTTACCTCCTTGGTTACTTGATTACTAGTGATACAGTACTACAAGATGTTAGATCAGCTAGTTAGTTTACATTAACAGATCTTGTTTTTGTTCAAGAAGTCATTTTCTCCCTAATGACTCTTCACAAACACCTCTTTAATGAGTACATGGAAACCAGTGTATGCTGATGGCTGATCTTGACTTGCTAGTAGCAAAAATGATTTGATGCACATCATCAAAGAGTTCCTCATTTGAGGAAGAATGATACTCTCATTTCTAGCCATATTGAATACTTGAATTTTCATAGGGAATGAAATTGCATTGAATAAAATTATGTGATGCCTGATAATAAATTTATCTAGAGATAAGTTTAGTGAAAATTCCTACTGTATCGTTGGTATTCTGCATGTAATATTTTTTCCCACGTTCTAGCATTCAGTGTCTTCTCTTAATAAACTCATAAAAATATGCACTAAATTACTCTAATTTGTTTTCTAGCTCTTCTTAGTGTTCTTGGACTTGAATTTATACACTCTGATCTTTGAGTATTAGCATTGTGCGATTTTCAAACCTTTCAATAATCATTAACTCTGTTATCAAGGTACTTTCTAATTTCTTCTCTTTTGTCCTGGTAAATCCAATTTCTGATGTAGGCAAATGTTCATTGATTTCATTTGTACAGGCTGTGCTTAAGTAATTGTTTAATATCCTTTCTGTTTTCTTATCCTGTCTCTCTAATTCCATGGTAATCACTCTTCCAAAGGTGACTTTTCCTCCTTTATCAACTGGTGCAAGTGAACAGAATATTCTCAGTCCTTTATGTGTGAAAGCCTTCAAATAATCATCCTTTATTATATCTTTGTTTATGGGAGATATCTTTATTTTTATGTATAATTTTCTGTTCTTATGCAATTGCCAGAAATTAGGCCACTGAAAAATTTGGAAACCACAGAATGACTGAGATTGGAAAGGACCTCTGAGGGTAACCTGATACAACTTCTCTACTCAAGCAAGTCATATATAAAAATTATTTGTGTGTTTTTCAAGGTAATAGAAGCATAATTCAAACTATGATTGAAAGTATTTCATAAACTGTCCTTAGAATACAGTATGAAGAATCATCCTCTGTGATTCCTGGATTCTGTAATAGTCATTGCCAACACCTTAAAATTTGTTTCTAACTTCTTCGAACTTCACATTGATTCTGTAGAATTAAATACAATAATAATTAAAGGGGTAACAATAGCAATCAATTAATATATAACTCTGTCACAGTGTTTTCAGTTTTCTACATGTCAGAGACTATTGCACCAGAACTAGCTATCCTTAGTTTAGATATTTCAAAGGCCAGAGCTGACTCTTGCTTCCACTACACATCTCCTGTAGTGGGCCAGCAGCTGTGGCATTTGACTCTGAAGAGAAATGGCAGAGAATATAGATTTGCAATAGATTTAAATAGATTGGTAATAGCATTACCAGTGAGATTAGTGTGTACCAGTTAACAATATAACAATCAACACTACTGGCATCACCTTCAGGTTTCATTGTTAACTCATTAGCAGCAAAAGGGATCATAAAGATCATCCAGTTCTGAACAACTGCCCTCCAGATCATTCTGTCCAGGGCCCCATCCAACCTGGCCTTGAATGCCCCCAGAGACAGGGAATCCAGTTTCTCTCGACAACCTGTCCTAACACCTCACCACCCTCTGAGTAAATAATTTCTTCCTTATATCTAATCTAAATCGAATCTACTTTTTTCTGGCTTAAGACCAATAAAGGGGGATTCTATCACTATCTGCCCATGTAAAAAAATCTCCATCATTTTTGTAAGTCCCGTTTCAGTACTGAAAGGCCACAGTGAATTCTACTTGATTTGAACTTAGATAAAAACGGTTCCTTTGGGGATTTCTTTTAAAAAGATTGTATCGGGGTAGATTTCTGACAAATGCTTTTTTTAGCCATTAGTGGTATGTCTTCCTTATTAGAAATTTTCTAACAAAACATTAAAAAAATCTATTGCTTAAGTAGGTAGCTATATATTTCACAAAGTCAAGCTACCTTATGGAAACCTCTCATTGAACACTCAGTGAGCCATAGGACAATTTTTCAGTATCCAGCACAACTTTTTTCTATGATTTTCCTGGTTCCTATTGCATCCAGCGCACAGGGCTGGAGTGGCCTTACTGCCTTTGATGTTTGAGTGCCTACGGAACAGGGATCTGAGACCTACCAAAGGAAGAAGTGGCAGTTTGAGGCAAGAATGACTTCTAGGCTGTGCTTGGTAGTAGGTGTGTCCTGGAGACACTGGGAACAATGGCTTAAAGTTGCTGCTTAGCACTTTGCCCTAATGTTGAAAGCCTAACAGCTCTGACTGAGCAAGGGTATTCTGATCTGCTGCTAGGTCCAGTGAGGATTCCTGAAACATCAAGAGACCGTTTTAACTCCTCGGAAGCTCATAAGCAGGGCCCATGTTTTTTTGCTTTGGAAAAAATAGGTCAGAGTAAGTTTCTCTGCATTATAAAAAAATAAGTAAATAATCTTTCATTTGAACAGAAAACAGCGAAACTAAAAGTTTTCATTCTTGGTTAAAATGAAAAATGAATTTGAAAACTTTCAACTTTTCTGCAATGGAAGTACTATATTTTGATCAACTTTTTTTGACTAGGCTGCAACTATTTTGTTTTTATGACTGCCTAGACATAGATTGCTATTACTGAAGTAATTAGCTATCACACAGTATTCAGTCTAAAAATTCAGCCTCAGAAAAATCCTGTAAAGCACTCTGGGATATATTTGTGAACTACAGCTTGTTTCCATACTTTCTCTTGTAGGTTCCCTTTCAGTATTTGTGTTAATCTAGATGAAGAATGTCTTCATTCGGTAGTCAGCACAGGTTTACTGCTCCTATCACTTTACTGTTACTTTGGACAGAGTGAGTTGAACTCCAGGAGTGTCTGATATGCCTTCTTGTTATCCTTCTGAATATCTGTAAAATGAGAGCAGAGAGTAAAAAGAATAAAAAATATCTGATTAATAGTGTAATGAAAAAAAAAAAAAAGGCTGAAAAATAACTACTTTTTGTTATGGGCATTTGTTGTGCGTAAGTTCACTTGACTCCGGCCTGAAAAGGAGACCTTAAGCTGACTGTGAGGTAAGTCTGGATGTCTGAGACCTAGTTTAGGGGAAGCTGAATGTACTTGGCAGCTCTGGCATGGTGGGCTAACAGAGTCTATGCAGTCTAGACTCACTGCATATGCAATGCAGATTCTTTTGACTGTGTAAGGGAAACACTGCGCACATAAATTTAAGTCTCTGCTCATATGGAGTGATCTTCTATTTTGTTTGCTTTCTAAATCTAGATGGGAAGGTCAACATATCCAGGACTTTTAAAATGATCCTAATACCAGCTGTATATTTTTATAAATAGTATGATAACTGTATTATTTAATGCTAGCACATGTCCAACAGGTGGCATAAGAGTTTCCATGGAATAGTTAAAAAGATGAAATAGCTTCCACATAATAGTTAAAAGCAGCAGCTTTCAAAAATTGTTAGATACCAGAGTTCTACCTTTAGGACGCTCAATAGAAATGAGAAGGATTCTGTTTGGCTTTGTTTTCTGGTAGCAAAATGTTTGATTCTTGATATTGGGTCTTGAGTGGGTAGTGAAGTCATTTCCCAAGCAGGAACTACTTCCAGTTTATTGTTGCCATTTCAATTAAACCTAAGTTGAATTGAGTTGTCAGTAAAATTGACTGTTATTTTTTTAATTCACCTCTGGTCTGTTAAATGTTATTGCTTCAAACACAATACACTTTGGCTACCATTAGGTGCTTATAGCTGGGATACATAAACAGAATGGACCAAGGTCATCCCTGCTGTAATTTACTGGAATTCAGCACTGTGGCACCGGGAGTGAATCTGGCTCAGTGTTTTGGCGTTAGCAGTAAAGGTTATTCCTGCAGTTTGCCCTCACTATAGAAAGTGTGACCAAAAAGTTTTCCCTTTTATTTCTCTTTTGATGGTCACATTAAATCTTATTACACTGTTGATACTTACCTCACTGAAGTGTGTGTGAGTTTTCTTTATAGGCAAAGCTTTAATCCCTGGACATCCATAAATAATTCTATTCACCACACTTTTTACCATAACAATTGAGTTATGTTTCAGAGCTGAGACAAGTGTTAATTTGCATGTTCCACAGATGGATTTCTCCTTCATTTTTGTCCACTTCAGAGAGTTGTCTATTAAGAAGAGCTTTCTACCCCTGGAATCTCCATTCCAATCAGTTCCATCTGCATGTTTTCCCCTGCACTATGCTTTTGATAGGGCACTTATCCAACTTCTCTGATTAAAGTGGATTCACTATTGTAGATACAGAGCTCTTGAAAACAGAGTCTGCTGCTGCTGAAAACTCTGTTTTAAAATTTATTTCTAAAACAGATGCCACAATAAAAAGGTGAAAGTGCTAACTGCATATTTTTTTCAATAAAAGGGTTGGTATTTATGTACTTGGAGAACTCATGACTTTTATATTATTCAGAACTTCATTGTGATTTGTGTAAGTTACTTTCTGATTAGTTATTGATTATAATCAGAACCCTTGGAGTTAAATGCGCAATGTAGTCAATAAGCAGGACTTCTGCAGATGAAGAGGATTTTTAAATATAATTTTGATGCACTTTATACTTTCTATTTATCAAACTTTATTACAAATGGAAGAAGATTTGCAGTATTTAAGCAGGGAAATAATGGAGTCTAAAATAAAGGTCTTGTTTTTCAGTCCCTGAAGGCAAACCACTAAAAAGCCATTCAAAATATGTCTTAGTATCTAAGTCAAACTGAAGAAGGCTGGTTAAATCTCATGCATCAACTGTAAAATGCTCACAGTGGGTCATTGCCTCACTATCTCTCACAGCCATCTCTCTCCACCTCACATGGGGGTACACTGACAGATGTGCCACGTAGGGCTACCCCTGGCCAAAGAACATCTCCCAGCTTCACGTGGGTGTTAGTACTTCCCCATCAAGTCAGCTGGACTTCACAAAAGAGCCAACTAGAAGACTAGCATATAAGACCGGGTATTTATCCAGTGTGTGCCTTCTACAGTGGTGAGAGATTATTGAATTAAGAGCTCTACTCTGAATTCTTCAGAAGGTTTCTGCTCAATGAGTAAAGGCACAAAAATAAAGAGACACAATGATGAAAGAAAGGCAAAAAGAATTCATGTTGTCTAACTCCAACATAGTCTGTGGGAAAACAGAGAGGTGATGTGGAGTGAAACTTCACAGAATGAAATTTATGTTCCTTTGAGCCATCACCAGTATGCTTTTTAGATGTCTCCTCATGCTTAGCACATATTTTTCCTAGCAGCAAACACAGAGGTAAGAATTGTGTACTGAATCTGTGGAGGGGCAGGGCTCTCTTGCAGTTAATGAAAATCTTTTGGTGGGTTTTGACTGAGGACACTCTGTCTCAGGGAACTAGAGATTCAGCTACCATGAGTTTTGGTCTGAAAAAAATATGTTAATTATGAGAAATATTTGTAACTCAATCTTTTTCATGAGAGAACATTGAATTAATATTCATTATTAATAGATGGAGATTAGATAAACTGGCAAAAACAAATTTCTCACCTAAAGAAGCCAAGGGAAATCAAATCCAAGTACATTTTTTCTGTCATTAACAGCATCAACAAAAAGCTTTCATTGTAATCAAATTTTATCAGAATCTTCTTTTTGGATAAATATAGTATTTTTCCTGCTTTTATTTTGCATTTTGAATCAACCAAAGCATGAAAAGTGAAACAGTTTAAATTGCGGTACTATGCTTAACTCAAACAAATTGTGAATCAATAAATGAATGTCAATTTATTTGAGACAGAACACAAATCTTCTTGAAATCTTGAAAATATGACTTAGTATTCAATGAAATTTGTCCAAGCTTTTAAACTTGTGGTAAAAAAAAAAAAAGCAAATGAAATAAACAAACAAAAAAAGCCCCACATGCAAAGCTTAAACCAGTTAACTTTAGTGGTAAAATGTTGCTCAAATGTTGAAATAAAATGTATGTACTTGCCCTGCTAATAAACAAAAGCTCTGATAGTAAAGTATACATAGTTTTAATGTATGATCCACTGAGGCTCCCAGGCTAGAAGATTTTTAGCTGATACCTGTTACCACTTGATTCATTGCTCTTATTTGATGCAAATTTCATGGCAGGTCGTCACTGCAACTTAGTTATGAAATCGTTTGATGACAGTCGTAAACCCCTGACTAATAGGTATAGTATTTGCAGGAAAAGCTTTTGAAATTAACTCTTGAACATACAAGAGAAGAAAAGTATATGACAGATGAATAAACTATTTTGTATACTGAAAAAACTCTGAAACATCAGGAGACAACAATATAGGCTTCAGGCATCAATCATGTTACAGTCACTACAGTATATGGTCTCTTCTACTCTGTATGAGGAGGAGAAATCATGAATGTACAGAAAAAGTATTCTGAATATTTCAATTTAATTTAAACCTGCAGTTTATATGAGCTCCATTACGGGATTTTGAAGGGGTCTCATTAACAGATTTGAAGCTGAGTTAGAGCTTTATAATTTCTTTTTACATTCAAAATCTTAATATCTTGCTTCTTCATGTCACAGTTTTTAATTCTAACAGCAACAAACGTAGAAAGTACTTGTAAGTATACAATAACTGATAGGATATATGAAGTGAAATGCATATCTTTCATGTCCATGGATTCACTGGTTAGTATTTTTACCTGTATAATAAAAATAAAAGACTTCTCCATGAATGCAGTCATTTCAGTTGCCAAATACTCTTGAGGTGGTGCCACTTACACATTCACCTTTTTCTATTATCTCTAGGCTGGTGGTTGGGTTCAGGATGAATGATCTGTAGGCTGAATATCTTTATGTCTCTATCAGAGCATGTACTTTTCTCTACATTCTTTTTTCATGGAAGTATTTTCAATATACACACTAGTGCAGAGAAAATATCACTAGATGCTTATGTGATATCTGGGACTGGCAACATACTTGTCAGATCTTTCTTAGTCATTGGCACAAGGGGTGTGTTTAGCATTTTCTCACTCTACACTTTTGTATATTATGCAACATAATGTAATGAAGAAAGCTTATATACACTTAAAATTTTAAAAGTCTTCTGAGTTATAAAACCCTAGTTAGTCCTTGAAAATCTAATTTTTGAAATATGTTCACTTTTTAAAAAATAATTTATTTAAACACTGCTGGAAAGAGATAGACAAGAGTCTGATCATCTGGAACTATAACATTACATGTGCTGGTATGTGAGAACTCTTCCTCAGTGATACTATCTTACTAATATATTCTAAAAGTCCTAAGTAAAAAAAAAAACAAAAAACCTACAAACATGCGTACTGAAGATCTCCCAGAAGACATAATTGTAGATTTATGCTTAAACTACCACTTGTGGCGTCAAAGATGGTAGGTAAAATAATTTCTGAGCTTAAGAAAGCTAGCGGAGTCTTCTTTAGGCCCAGATATGAAATACTAAAATCTTTTGTTGTCTTCATGACTCTATTTGTGTGTGACTCTACACATTCTGGAAATTTCCTTTATTAAATGCAGGGAAGAAAATTATTTCACCAATCTTGTCTTCTTCACTTAGCACAGACAAACATACCCACTCTCCACAGCATTTTTTCATGGAAAACAGAATATTTTATACTGTACATACGTCATTCTGTTAGGTATACCCATGTGTTAGTAGTAGAGCACTGCCTGTCTGCTAATTGCAAATCCATTTCATCGGTTATTTTTTAAAAGACCAGTAACTTTGATAAAGTAGAGACATTTTCACCAGACTTGTAAAGTCAAAGCTGTATCTCCATGATAAATTTGATGTCTCTATCTTTTCTGTAATAAGAAAGGTATATATTTTTCCTCAGTCATGCTTAAAGCTGGCAATTGATTATCTGGAAGACAGTACTTAACTACTTTTTGCTTAGAATCAGGTGATATTTTTATAAATAACTGAAAATGATCCCTTAGGAAAGGCAATATGAACTTACAAAAATGTAAGTAAGGTATGATACTCTGCAATATAACTTTTTAGTGTTATACTCAAATACTCATAATTAGCAGTAGCTTAATACTATGGGAGATATTCTTATCGTGTAGAATCATGTACAGTGCTAAATAAAACCTCAACACATCACAACCATTCACTGAAACAAATGACAAGTTTTTGAAGTGATTTTGATATGATCCCTTTTTCCTGGAGCTCAGGTCACATGATATTTTGGGAAGAAAAAAAAAAAAACAAAAACAAAAACAGAGAAGAGAAAAAAACCCAAAAATTAGGTGCAGGAGTCAAGTATTATCCTTTAAAATCATAACAAATATTTTGTTTTAGTAACAAAAGGACAGAAAGAGAAGGAGAAAGAGGAGAGGGAAAGAAAAAGAGAGAGGGAGTTTCAAAGCCATGATAGATTAGAGAAAGTTTATGAGATTATAATATGTAGAGACAGAAGTAGTGGCATAAAAAAATAGATGTAAACAATAAGAAGTTAAAGCAAAAAGATTTTGAAAAGCAACTTCTTAAAACTTTTCAAACACGGTAAAAATTTGGCAGCCTGACAGGGAATTGGTAGCACTTATATACAGATCGGGATCTAAAATGAATTCTCAAGGAGGATGAGGACACTACAGAAAATCAGAATGAATTATTTGACTCAGTGTTCATTGCAGAGGAGCTTATGACAATCTAGACCTTATTCTCCAAAGGGGATAGGACAGATGGACTACTGCAGCTTGTGCTGCCAGCATTTAAAGTTTTAGAAATTACTGATGCAATGAACGTTAATATCTCCATGACTAGACATTTTAGCCCCAAAATTATAGATGAATCACAGTATGAAACAGCTAAAATAAGATTTGTGGTTTACAATTTATCTACTGAATCAGCCTGTGTACTAGGAACAAAGAAATATTGTAAACATAATAGCGTGCTAAAAAGTCTGAAGAGAAAATTTAGAGAACTTCAGGATAGCAATTTCAAAATTTGTAATGGGCAAATTGGTTGAAAGTACAGCAAATATTAGGTTCAGTGTACATATACATATAGATTAGTATATTGATAAAGAATTACATGGCTTTCCCAGAGGAAGAATACATTTTGTTGACCTACTGGAATTCCTTGAAGAATCAAAAGACACATGATAAAATATTGTTTGTCTTACACATATTCAGAAATCTTTCAAGAGGATTTTTCAGCAAGGAATTTTAACCAATCTTGGAGCAAGAAGAGTCATATATTGTGTTTTAAACACAATATACAAAATATGACCTTTGTTTGCTTTCAGGAAAGGCAATTATTAGAGGAATTCCGAACAGGAATGTTCACTCTCAGTTGTGTTTAATATATTCATAAATGATCTAAAAAAAGAAAATGAATAACGATAAATAGGTTGCTAATGTAGTTACCCTAGTGTACAGCGCTAACATTTGAAAGATGAAGATCTCATGAAGGCCTGATTGTCATTATGGGAGATGAATTTATTCTTATATAGTACAGAAAAGTCACTCTGAGAATGTAAAGTCTTGAATGAGCATGAACGATGGTGGACTCTGTCTTCTTTACTTCTACTCATAAAAGAAATTTTAGAGTGTGTTAGGACTGTTCCTCCGGACAGACAAATACATGTTAGATTTTATAAAGAAAATTAAAGAGAATGGAAAAGAAATACTTATACTCAACTAAATTAGTGATGAACAGCTATCAAGAATGTTGTGCAGCAGTTCAATCAATCCCTTCTCAAAAATATAATTGGATTTGATAAGTTACAGAGAAGTGCAACAAGAATAATTAGAGATATTGAATGACTTCTGTATAAGGAATGATGAAATAGATTAGAACTTGAAAAAAGACACAGTGAGGAGTGGTATTAGATAGAATACTTATCATTAAGTACTTCATTAAGTTTTGAACTTTACCAAAGGATGTTTGGATATCTAAAGGATTAGATGGAAATAAGGAGCAAACATGGAATGTCATACGTAGCAATGAAGATGCTCCTCTGAATTCTGGAAAGTGGGTGGGTATATTAAAAAAATATCATACAGCAGTTCTTGCCCTATTCTTACAGAGTTTCTCTACAGAAACTGTTACTAGTCAGTTTTCAACTGTGATTATGGGCTAAAAGGATGCCCATTTATACTTGCAATAACAATTTTCATGCCTTTTCTAAGTATAAAAAAAAGTAGAAATACTTGTACAGTCATTAAGCTTTCTCATTTTCATGAACGTATAACAGAAATAATTGTCTTCATGGGGTGTGTGTATAAATTCATAGTTATGACGACATTGGCTCTTTTGCTTGTATGGTATGTTACGTTGCATATTTAGTTTTTAGAGACAGTTCATCATGTATTGCTGTGTTGCATAGGATGCCAGACATGCTCAAACATAGAGCAATAGATCACAGCTGATAAGCATATGCCACAGGCATAATGCAGTTCCTCAGTCCTCTTTGATGCTTAAAAAGATTCAAGCAGGTCAAACTCATAGCTCAGCCTATATTGAATTTCATTTCTAGAAATGACAGTGTGCAAAAGAGTTCAGTCCCCTGGTCAAGAAATCTTTTTAGTCTTCTTATCGTGTAGAGAATGAGATCAAGAGATTTCTGTTTGCCCAGATAAAACAATAATAAAATGATAAATAGTTCTTGATATAAATGTATAACAGTGATTATAAACAACTTGAATCAGTGGACTACTTTAGTTAGACTGTAGAAAACTCTTGGCAAATGAGGGTGAAGTTTGTCTAGAATAGGTAGCTCAGTGTGACCTAAACAGAATGTGACTAAGTCTGCTTTCCCAGAATCTTGCCTCATCAAATGGCAAGACATTCATAGAGTTAACAAAGTTATGTGATATAGTCATGTAAAATACAAAAACTGATTTAATTGATGGCAACACTGTAGGGTTTTCTTAGCATTTTTTATACTGAAAGTGCAATATGACTATTAAAGTGTAATGGCACCAAACATCTTGTGTAAAAAAAAAAAAAAAAAGAAAGAAAGAAAAAAAAGCCTTTTACAGTATTTTTGTTTATGGATGATATTTATTGCTTTTGTATTATGGTGCGCTTCTAAGTCAATTGAAATGCAAGTGCTAATGAGACCTCTACCATAACATATTCATTCTTTCCTACACCAAATGAGTCTACTACATGATGTAAATGACTTACATATATCTGCTGCTCAGGTTTTATTGTTATAGGTTAATTTATTCACTGTAATATTCTTAATGAAAGTAATGACTCTTCCAGTGTTTTGTTTATTCATATACTGCAGTTTTATTAAATCATGCTGTGAAAGTTTACACTCTCTGCTCCAAACATTTCTGAAGTTTCATGTTACATTTAATATATAAATGCAATCTTCTAGCAGATTATCAGTATAGTATATTTTGTTGTCCTTTCCTCTTCCTAATTTGTTCACACCAGGGTATATCTAATGTACAGGAGTACTTGTACGGAAAGAGCTGCAACATTCTCATGCATTTTATTATCACAGACCATTCAGCTGGACCAAAATCTACAAATCAGAACTAGCTCATCATATTGTTACATAGTTTATTGCTATGGAATCTTAATGTGAATGTACTCTTCCAAATTTTTATATATATATATATATATATATATAAAATGAGATGTATATATTTATGTAGCTTTTTGGCAGCTGGGTTATTGCTTTCATTTTAAGTGCATATTTTAAGGACTAATTAAGAAAGAAAAGACTGATTAAGAAATAAAAAAATCCTTTCACCTAGAATTGCAAAATTATGATAATTCTAATTAGCAAACATGCACAATTGAAGCTATTAAATAATAGATTTTAACATGATCAAAATCTATAACTCATGAACTTCATAAACTAACTCATATTAATACACAAACAACTTGGATTTATTTTTATTGTCATTAGGCTTGTTGTTCAGTTGTCACTGGCAACTCTTACCTCTTAAAACATTATTCAAACACTGGTTAGGAAACATCTTAATTCACTTACAAAGGAAGTATTACTAGGCTTAGTTTACAGAATCAAAGTCTGAAGTGTCCTTGTTTCAGTTGAGACAAAGCTAATTTCCTTCATAGTGTCTGGTATGACGCTGTTTTGGCTTTAGGAGATAAACAATGTTGATAACACATCAGTGCTTAAACTGTTGCTGAGCAGTGCTGCACTGCTCAGAGATATCTCAGTTTTTCAGTTTCTTGTACTGTCTTGTGTGTGAGGAGAGCTGAGGGGACACAAGAAGCTTCAAGAAGACAGAATGAGGACATCTGATCTAAAATGGCCAAAGAGATATTACTTACCACATGACATCATTTGAAAAAACTTCAAAACTGTGTGGAGTTGGTCTGGGTGCAGCCTCGGCTCAGGAAATGGCTGTGCATCAGCTAGTGAGTGGTGAATAACTGTGCTGTGCATCACTTGTTTTGTATATATGTGTATACACAAACATCACTGTTATCATTACTAATATTTCCTCCTCTTCCTTTTCTGTCTGAGTAAATAGTTTTCACCTCAACCAATGATGTCTACTTTTCTTTGTTCTCAGTCCTCACCCCCATCCAACTGGAAGTGGAGAGTGAGTAAATGACTGTGTGGTGCTTAACTGTCTGCTGGGTTAAACCAGAACAGTAAGGAGGTTAAGTGAGCTGCTCGAGGTCACAGAAGGCAATAACAAAAAAATATCTCTGCTAACAATAAACTTTCCTGGCCCCTGCTTAGCACTGTCTAATTTAAAATAAATTAAATAAATGAGATATAAGCCTACTATAATTCTAGGAAAATGTTACCAATCAGAATATCTCATCCTGTGAAATGTCATGCATTTTTATATAAATTTGGTTAAAAAAGGAAAAAAAAAAAAAAAAAAAAGCAAATATTCAAACTAATAAGCCTTAATGCGACGTGGAAAATCACTGAGCGTTAACTCTCTTTTAGATGATGATGCACTGTTTTTCACTGTGTATTTTGCTTTTGCTCACATTATATATAAGACCAGAACTGTTCTTTGCATTGTATGGAATTAGCAAAAGACTGAAAATATTATTAATACCATCCTGTTTTGGAGAACTCTGTAGTTTTGTTCATACCCAACACCTTCAGAAATGATTACGCACTGTGTGATGATGCTGAAAACAAACTTTGCCTTCCATTCAGTCTTATACTAGTGTAAAACTGGGGGAATAATGGTGTATACTGCATTTCAATTCCACAAAATATATTTTAAAATAACAATCTGCTAGAATAAACCACGTATTTTTTGACTATTGACCAAAAAATGCCCTGTGATGAATGTTAAATTTTGTTATATTTCTTTTTTTATAAGATTCTTTCCATGGGGTATATAAGCCTCATATAATTACAAAATGTAAGTACTACAATAATTGTCCATAGAACTGAAAGAAATATTTCACAGATGGTTTGGAATTTAGACAGAAACCATTTTGTCTTTATTGCTCTTGACTTTATTTCTGATTTTCACACTTCTGTGCTGAGTGTCCCTTGCAGATTTGAGATTAACGTTCAGATCCAAGAAAAATCTCCTAAAAGTTTGGTAGTGCCTGACATGTGGTATCTATCTCCAGAATGGAATCCAGGCTGCATGCAGGTCTCTCTAGAGGGGCTGAAGAAGTTAACATGTCTATTATCTCAAAATGCAATTAAAATATGTTTCAAACTTATGGTTATTTGTTTTATCTCTTGCCATAGAGGCCCATATGTGCATTGTTGCAAATCTGAAATTAAACATTTATTTCCCCTCTCCTAACTATCCTTTCCCAGTTTAACAATGTCATAATACTTATATATTTATGTATCAATGAAGCATGCCATTTTTTCCAGATACATAGGTGCAATCTGCATGGATGTTCATGAAAGATAACATAACAAAACAAAACAAAAAGCATGAAAATCCAAGTCAAAGTTCAACTGACATTCATGGGAATACCACTGATAACTTCAGGGGACTTCATGTTCACATGTCAGGGCTGAGTGCAAGGCATGGTTTTGTATATTTTGGAATGATGTTGAAATATAGCTTGATCTGAAGTTATGGTAAGGGTACTTTCCCCTAAGATACAGCTTTGAAACTTTCTAAAACACTGAACAGGCCACTTTTTTGAAATAACATCTTCAATATAATTTGAAGCAATCTCCAAGTAAAACTAACTTTCTGAATATATTAAGGTAAACAATTTCAGGTTTTCAATCTGTTAACTGCTAGAAATTAGTTTGCCTATTTTTTCTCATCTCAACAACAACAACAACAACAAAAAGGAATTAAACAGCACAACATTCTCTGTAAAGTTAAAAACACCTGGAAAATATTTCAACGCAAGAAATTGTCTAAATAGAATTTCTTAACATATCACACCTTTTTTCAGAGTGTATCCTTCAATTTTCCACCTGGATTTAATTCATAATATTATTTAGAGTAATATGAAATAAATTCCCATCATGATAGTTTGTAAGAAATAGAATAAATAGACAGAGACACTCCTTGTAAACTAAGGTCTTCCCTCTAAAATTTTTGTTCAAGAAGTATGATTTGATTCTCCATACCAAATGGAGCCTTTGCTTCCTTTAGTTGAATGTCACTAGTTACATTTGTATATCAAACTTAGAGAGAGTGTGACTCTTCCAATGCTTTTAAAAAGAAGCATTTTAAAAAGGCATTTAGGAGTCTGAATATCACTGAAATCCTGACACAGTGGTGCCATTAGGAATCTGTCCTCTATCTGGGGAAAAAACTAGCCATGCACTGAAAAGACCTGGAATAAATATAAGTGCAGAGTATTTCTGAGATGGCATGAGAAATATTTTGATATGACTCACATTCTGTTCAGAACAAATATGCGTATTTTCTAAATACTAATAACAATTTTCATCTTCATAATTGTTTTACTGACATTAATTAATCTTCACAATGAGGTGAATGATAAATTAAGGTGGATGAAGAATTCACAACAATTAATTTATCTAAGAAATGCAGTTCTTCAGTGTGAAATGTTCAGGAATTGACATGGAGTTTTACTGACTTATTTGTATTTAACAACTGTGTGAAGATTTTATGCAAATGAAATTCAATCAATGGATGTACTGCTAAATGCCCACTGTGGCTAGGTTTTACATAGTGCTTCAGGAAATTAGCTGTCCAATTTCCATTGTTGTAGAACAAGAAACACTTTCAAGCTCCTCATGCATAACCTGTACATATCCTTTTCCTATTAATGGGCAAGGACAGAGCTACATAACAGTGTCTCCTTCAAGGCTGGTTTGAGGAGTGGAAGGGACAAAAGCTGCCCTTCCAGTCTGGATTGCAGCCATTAGTACAGGACTGTAGGTTGTGCATCCAGAACATGTTGTGGAGCTCAGCCCACATCCAGTTGAGATACACAGAGCAGTACCTGATTTAACAGGTGTCAGATTTGACCTTTGTGGAAAAATCTCAGGCTGCTAATACTCAATGTTTGTAGCTTCATCATTAAGATGATTTGACCATGTTATATCAAGATGCAACTCCTGTTACTGCCACTGGCAATGCTACATAGGATCATAGAATCATTAATTTTGGAAAAGACCTCTAAGATCATATAGTCCAACCCTCCACCTACTACCAATATTGACCACTAAACTATGTCCCTAAGTACTACATCTACTCTTTTCTTAAACACTTCCAGAAACAGCAACTCAACTACTTCCCTGGGCAGCCTATTCCAATGCCTAATCACTCTTTCTCAGAAGTAATTCTTCCTAATATCCAAACTGATCCTCCCCTGACACAGCTTGAGGCCATTCCCTCTTCTCCTGTCATTAGTTACTTGAAAGAGGTGGCCAACCTCCACCTCACTACAGCTTCCTTTCAGGTAGTTGTAGAGAATGATAAGGTCTCCCCACTTCCCTCAGATACTCCTGATAGGGCTTGTGCTCCAGGCCCTCAACCAGATTTTCTGGATGTGCACCAGGTCTTTGGTGCCTTTTTTGTAGTGAAGGGCCCAAAATGATTTTGATTCTTACATACTACAGAGTATGTTAAAAAAATGGTAATTTTCAATATGTATCTTTCCATTCCTGGAAATAAAGATTTTCAGGCTGAAGTTGGTTTGAATTTGGCTTTACACCATGGCTGAAAGAAGAGTTTAAACCCAAAACAATGCCAGCCATGGAAAATGGAATGCAATTAAATGTTGCCTAATTCCATTATCTCCCTTTTTTGAAGTTAATAAAAGCATAATCTATTTTTACCTGCCATTTGCTTTAGAAAGCAACAGAAGATAATGAAAATATTTTACTATCTATTTTCAAATTATAAGCTGTTGTTTCCAAAGAAAGTCAAAACCCATGTATTTTATCACATTATTGTTCTCTGGGGACTGCAGTCACTATAGTGATAGTAATTACACGGCTTCATTAACTTTCTACATTCTACCTGTTATGGGGTTTTCACATTAAGAAAATTTGCATATACAGGAAATGAATGCCGTTTGCAAAGAGCTAATGTCATTAAACATTTAAGCAGCCTCTTTCAAGTAAACACTGGAATATCCTTTTAGCAAGCCTTTAAAACCAATGAAGTCACAATTTGCACCTTAAAGGAAAACATATAAAAAGCATTTAGGGTAAGCAACAGCCATCTTTACAAAGCGCCTTTAAATCTGGAAATAATTCAGTTACTCTCACAATGATTTCTATGCATAATCAGAAATCCTTCTGTCACATGAATAGTAGCTCGTGTAAAGACTATGTATGTGTGCCTATGATATACTGATATAATGAGTGATACATATTTAAATAACACATGCAGTGAGAACTTTCATTTTGTAATCAGTATTTGCCTAATTTTTCTATCAGCATTTTATATGTAAAAATAACTTAAAGTTTTTATTTATGGGTTACCAAAAAAACAAAGAAAGACTATATGAGAACAGATATTTCAAACTGTGCTTTAGTAGAAGACCATGCCAAAAGGAGAAATTTTCTTCTGTTTTCTCAAGCCAGTTCTTACTGGGAGTATCTACCAGCTGACTTTAGTACGCATATGATTTTAGAAACTGCTTGTGGCTTCAAATCTTTTGTCTTGTCCAGAGCTCTTGTTTTAGCATTCTGTTTTAATATAATAACCCTTGTATATCTTTCTTGAATTGTCTCATATTATTGTGATTGTGATAGCAATTGTGAGTGGATCAAATATTCCTCTCATAGTTGTCTCTTTTACCTTGACACTGATGATACTTCTTGTATAGACTTAAAAGTCTATACAAACCCGTGGATGGTATAGAGGCCCAGGGATTAGGAAATTAAAACTGAGATTAGTAAAACCCATGGACATTCATGAAAGATTATTAGAACAGCAGCTGGTTTGTAGACAAGTAATAGCAAGTCTTACTCCTTTTTGAATGGTGATGAGAAAGTCTAATTTTCTCCTCTAGAAAGTTTAATGTTCAGTATTCAGGTTTTGGAATTATTCTTCTGTTTCAAGATGTTTTCTTACACAGTGTAATGTAGAATAAAATGCGTAACTGTTTTAGCTTGGAGAAGAGGAAGCTCTGGAGATACCTCATTGCAGCCTTCCAGTACTTTAGGTGAGCTTATAAACATGAGGGAGACCAACTTTTTTACACAGTCTGATATAGTGGTAGGACAAGGGGAATGGGTTTAAACTAAAAGAGGGGAGGTTTAGATTAGACATTAGGCAGACATTAGTTGCTCAGAGAGTGGTGAAGCACTGGTAAAGGCTGTTCAGAGAAGTTGTGGAAGAGCCCTCCCTAAAGGCATCCAAGGCCAGGTTGGATAGGGCCAAGGACAACTTGATCTAGAAGATTAATGTTTTAACTGTTTCTGGTTTTTGTTTTCTGCTTAATATCTCTCTGAACTAGACTTTATCTTTAAACTTCTTTCCCTTTCTAACTTTGAACGGGCAGAAATACCATAGAAAGTCTTCTTTTCCGTGGAGTATTATAGGGCTTATATTTGTTCAGCACTTTGAGCTCCTCTGATGAAAATTGCTTTAGAAACATAATGCACAAGCAGCTGGACTTCATCCTGTCAATGTGAGGATGTAAAAGAGAAGAGAAAATGCCCACAATATTCTCTTTTGTACCAGATCTGAGCGCAGTATCTTGCTTTTGCTTGCTCTGAATGCAAGGATTATATGAAACTGGCAGTCATCCATAAATGAGGGGGAAGAAAGGAAGAAGTAGACCAAAATATGAAGAAGTTTGAGGCTTATTTGTGAATCACATTCAAATGCTTAGAGAAATTATAACTGTTGTTTTTTTTTTTTGTTGAAGGTATTACGAACAAAGCTAACCAAGGTGTTGGATTTTATGAAGGCTTCCTGATCATAAAATCTTTTTGTTATTTTACCTCAACTTAGCTACCTTACTCCAGAAACGATGTCCCCATAACCAGTATCCATACTTTCAAGAAACTCCTGGAATCAGTGATGCTTCAATCCCTTGGACTAAATGAAAGTCACAGCTTTGATGGTGATTTGCATGACATTATCTATTACTAAAATTTTAATTCATAAATTTTCTTGTTGTATGTTGCAGGGATATTTCCTCAAATGTGAGTTGCTGGTGGCAGTTGCATCATGTTCTATTAATTTTATAAGCCCCACTTTTTTACCAGCCATCACCACACTGACATCAGTAGCTATACCAGATCTGATGACGAAGGTTAAATAAAATCTCTTTAATGTAATTTTTACCACTTCATACAAATAAAGAGAAGTAGTTTTGCCTTAAAATAGTATCAAATAAGCTATTTCTTCATGGCATTATCTTTGCTTTCAATACCTTTAATAAAAATGGCAAGTTGATCCATACCTGTAGCATCTGTACTTTCATCACCAAAATATGAAGTTTGAAATTAGTAACTTTACTCTCCAAATTTCTTTCAGTAGATTTTCTTATATCTTCAGTTCTCCTGAACTGTATTTTGGTGATTTTAAAAAAGATTTTAGAAAAATCTATTTTTCATCAGTACTAATTATATGTGACATGTTTTCCATACACTGCTTAATAAACTTACCATCAATATGTGGTTTTGTTTTGTTTTGTTTTTGCGAACAGTTTTGCTACCATATAACTAGGTTTAATAATAGAGTCCATTTGAGCTGTAACATTTTAAAAAAGTATTTGTTAAGATGGTTCCTCTATTTTGTCTTTACAAAACATTTCTTGATAAGCACTGAATTAAACAGCATGTTTTTTTCATATAGCATCTTTTCAAATTGTCATCTTTGAAAAAATGACACTATTTCCTTATAAATTAAGCATACCACCTTACTATCTATGTTAACAAATTTGCTTACATCTGTCCATTTATTGTTGAACACTCTTCCTTCATCCTTCCTTCATCTTTTTTCTTTTTTTCTTTTGTTTTGGGTTCACCTTTCTTTTGAGATAATAAAATCTGTCAGCACTACACGAGTGTTCTGGATATTTCTTCCATCAAATGTGTTGACATTTTTTGAAATAACACAAGCCCAATTTTAATAATGAAATAAGAAAACCTAGATGTCTTCTTAATAACAAACAAATACATCTCTACTGACACACACATGTAAGTAGGCTGAAATATTGTTCTTGGCAATCACTGTGTTTTACTCACCAAGTGGCACAAGAACATGTGATGTTCAATACACACAGAATTTTGATTCAACTCAGTGTGTGTGGCATGTGGGAGAAGTGGAGTTAACACTGCACTGCACCTTCCCATGCAGTTTTCCATTGTTGCCTGTGCAGTATGCACTTGAGCTGTACAGAATTGAATCATGAAAAAACAGTGCTAAAAATCTCATAATAATTTTAAAGGTTTAAGATATTGTGAGGCAGCATTACTAGCTGTCTGGCGCTACATGCAGCCTGTGGGCCATAGGTTGGACACATCTGTTTTAGAACATATCAGACTACCCCTATACTGCTACCTGTACATGACTTTTTTGAGGTTTTCTCACTTTGCTCATTTATCTTGTTCTCTTGTTCACCTCAGGGTTATCAGTTGTTTCTCATTTAATAATCCATTTTTTTTTGGTGTAACCCAAAATATTTCACTTTTTTTTCTTCTCAGTTAACAAAATCATGTTATTTTCACTGATTGATAAACTCTCTTCCAAGTCAGAATTGGATTTTTTTTTTTTTTTTTTTGCAATAGTTCATGTTAATTTCTCTTGTACTCTTTAAATGTTCTTTCCTTTTACAATATATTCTTCAGTGACATTATGTTTTATGAGTGTGACTTTCCAATTGGTTATTACAAGTACTGGGATGTTATTTGAATTGCATTGGTTTCTTGGATTGCAGCTATTGATCTGGTGTTTTTAAATGGAAGCAAAACCTTCCTTCTCAGTCTCAGTTAACTCTTTCTCCTCTTCATCTCTTTCTTTCACTTTGCTTTGTCTTCCTTCCTTCCTTCCCTCCTTTTCTTTTCAGCACTTATATTTCCTCTCCTTTCCTTCAACAACTGCTCTTAAGGAATTTCAGTGTTTTATAGTTATTTGTGAACTAGACTGTTTTACTCTCTTGGTACCTGCTGTCTTTACTTGAAGCCTCTAAACCAGTAATTGGTAACAAGTTTCTCTCAGTGGGTTTTACACACAGCTGCAAGGCAGAAAATAAACAGTTCTTTCAAGTCTACACTCTTAGGGTTACAGCTGTATACTAATGACTTCCCCAGCTTGCTAATGCAAGTTTTAAAGAGACAACATCCATTTTTATTAATGCATTCTAAAATATTTTCCACAGTTTAGACACGACTTCTTATGACAATCAAAACAATATATTGAAATTAAATTAATTTACTTACTAACTTAAGTTCATAACTTTTCATCAAATCACAAATCACCTTCTCTTTTAACATATAATTTTTTAAAGTAATTGTAAGAATGCATATTGTCTCTCCTAATTATTTCCAACACTTAAATTGCAAAATAAATATCACTTTTTAATTTTCATTTATTATTATGAAATAATTTTGCTCAGAATTTCCTTTATGAGAAATTTTCAAATAGAATGATGTTTTAATAGATTAATTTTTATTTTATTAAAAAATGGTAGTTAAAAATAGCAAAATAAGAAAGAAAAATAGCAGTCTTCAGCCAGTGTTCTTTTTCCTTCTTGCAGATCTTTGACAGAAAATGCAGTTCTTGGAAAACGGGGGAAGGGAGAAGTAAATGTTTATTCAGGCATTCCAATCTTAATAATCTAGCTCAAAACTTGATACACAAAAAGATATGCATTTCTCTGAAAATACATCATATGTCTATGTGTCTGTGTGTGTGTGAAGGTGTAAAGAGAGGAGAAGAATTTAGTTGAATAGAATTAATATACTTTTTGCAACTAAACTGATTCTATTGAGTTTTTCTCTCTTTTTCAATTTTGCTCTTTATTGTGTACTTACTTGTTATTTCCACCTTCTAAAGAAACATTTTCAAAGGTTTCAGGGATTTCTCTCACAAGATATTCCAGTATTGGCATTGTTTCCCTTTTTTACAGAATGAAACAGTAATAGTAGCTCTTGTTGTTTAAGTTGTTTATGTGACTGATTCATCTTCTAATAGTACTTCAAAAGCTTATTTAACAGATTCAAGAAGTATCTGCAATGTTGTTTGCAGTTATGCAAATCAAACTACTAAAGGCTTGGGATGCTGGTGAAAGCATACAGTTATTCCCACAGTAAATACAGTAATAAGAAGAAATGATTCACTGCTATTGATTTTGAATGGTAACTACTGTGAGCATACATCATAAGGGGATTACCTCCTAGCATAGGAGAGGGTAACACTGTTGTTGCTGTTCCTGTGCTTTTCTATATACCTATCACTGCAGTGAAATGGCAAAGTACTGAGGGTAACAAGGAGGTGAGTTTGGATGCGGTAGTTGTGTCATGCTAATTCATGCTATGTCTATAAAGCAGAACCGTGTTGCTTAATGGAGCAATACCCTTGGCTCCAGGGCTTTTTGTAAATACTTTATAAAGAACTGCAAACACATGTTGCTTCCTGATGTCAGGAATACTGAGGGGGAATCAGCCAGCTGCAGCAAGGGAGCTGTGCTACCAGCTGCAATGCACCACAGGCTAGGGAGGGAGACAAGGCTCCAGGAACCCAAAGCTCCAGCAACACACCACACAGCTGGCAGCTTTGCACCAGCCTAAACCTGGATATCCTTTCTAACTGAGGTGTGCAAAGTATATTAACTGTAAAGTGGCTGTGAACAGGTAGCCGACTATATTAAAGTATGCTCTACTAAAATTTTCCCCTCTAACTTCTGTTTGTCAGAGTTAGGGAAGTGAGAGTATAAAGCAAGAATAACTACAGAAGTAGAGATCTCAGAATGTTTCTTAACAAGTCTTCTTTCATTTATGTAACCCACAGATTATGTACTTTCGTATACAGAATACCAGGACAATCTGGAAACAGTGGGTTATAATCTCAGAAAAGTTGTCTCTATGACTTAAGATGTTATGTTAAATCTTCACCACGCTGCTTTCTTCAGGGAAAACAGCTTCTTATTTAACTCATTATGTTGAAGATGTAAAATGCATGGACCATTTGAGGTAGTAGAACTGAGATTTCCCAGAGTGCTGGAAGAAAAGCCTGTTGTCTACAGATCTAATTCAGAAAAGTGTTGTGAAAGGATA
This sequence comes from Gallus gallus, assembly GCF_016699485.2. Lineage (NCBI taxonomy): Eukaryota > Metazoa > Chordata > Aves > Galliformes > Phasianidae > Gallus > Gallus gallus. Next base: position 25,256,038 of record NC_052533.1, read on the forward strand.
TTGCTTTGTACTTTGCTATTAGTTCCAAGCTGGAAGGTACAAGACTTTTCTTTGTTTGTTTGTTTGTTTGTTTGTTTTGGTGTTTTTATTTTGTTTTGTTTTGTTTGCTTGCTTAATTTAAATAAAGCAGTATTCTTGAGAGTAGAAATTTGATGAACTAACTGATAACAATTAATTGTGTGAGCACAGTATTTTCTAAATGCAAATACTAATGACAGTGTTCATGGGAAGGTGCAGTCTCTGTTTTTCTAAATGACAAAGCATCTGAATCATGGCAAATGTATACCTGGACAGAACTGTTATAGGTGTCATTGTACCTTTGGTTCCTGAGCAGTGTATTCTTCCTGTTAATATTAATTGCAAGGTAAAAAGCATCTGACAGCTTACAAAATCAGAACAAATCAGCTTGACCACAATATGTGCTGCTGCAAATAAGAATTCTTAATGCTGTTTAACAAATGACTTTTTTCTCTCCACTCTTCATTAGAGCCCCTTGTTGCCATCCAATCTTGATTTTAGAAATTAAAGCTAACAACCGGATTGAAAGAATCCAGAGGATGACAGCATGGGGCACAGTCTCAAAGCCACAACTAGCAGCATGAGGCAAAGAGAACCACAAGCTATTCCAGCTCTTAGAGAAGGAAAGAGGAAAAAAAACATTTGCAGGAAAACTCAATTATAAGAACCCACGGCTATAGTAAAGCACTTGTGAATGTTGACACTAAAGCTTTTTCTGCTTAATGTTTTAATTAAATACCTAGAAGCCAACTACTCTCCTCAGTCAGCATCGAAGCAGTACTTCTCTATGGATAAATGTTTACAGCAAAAGCTCTGCTGAGGGTTTCAGCAAACAATTCTTAGAGAACTGAGAAGGCTTTCAGCTGAGGCACTTGAGATCAAGAAAGCACCAGTGATTAGAAACTAGCAATACAATAACAGGACAATTTAATCCACCCAAATGTCAGTCTCTGGTTTACAAGTTGGCAATCCCATCTTCATCTGCAGACAAAAGGGCACTGGTTAGTCATCTGTTTAATTCTCTTGCTGCAGCATGTCATTTGGATGTTGAAGGAAAATCCCTTGATTCACTCTGCCATTTCTGACAGTCTCCCTCTAGACCACATTAATAAGCTTTTTAGAGAAGTGAATGCAGAATAATCAGCAGGCAGCCTGAACTCAAAATGGAGACAGAACAGACAGCAGAAATGCCTTCTTCCCTTTGTAGTTATGGTGCATAGGTGACCCTTTTCTCACAGAACAGCAAATAATTTAAACTAAGATTACCTTTGAAAGCCACAGCGTAATTAACCATTTTATGCATGTGATGGCTGCCTAGCTTCAAAACCTGATGCTTTGTAAAGGAAAAGATTCAGCTGCATTTGAGTTAGATTTATGAAACATGCTAACAATAGAGCAGACAGATAGAAAGGCTGCTTGGCATCCTGGAATACCTGGGGAATTTCACTCAGAAAACAAACATGTTACTCTTTAATGTAGGCTCACATCTCATTATAATATCACAAGTCGAATGAGACACACTTCGCCTTTGTAACTGTGTTGCCAGGAGGCAGGTAAGTGTTGTGCTACAGACAGTCCTGCAAAGATCTGCGTGATTTTAATATATTTTGAAAGCAAATAATTTGTTAGATAATGGGGGCCTTGCTGTGGATATTTCCTGTTTTTCTCTATTAAAATTTTCTCTGCTGCTGGCTGTAAATTGAAATTGTCAGTAGCTTTGTTTAACCTATTGTGCACTGGCTTTTTCAAGATGCAGCTGAAAAACAAAATATTCCAGGGTACCCTTATTTTATTTTGAGAAGTATTTGCTGGTAAAACATTACTAAACACTGAAAATGAGTAAGCAGAAGCCTTGGAGTCCCCCATACTCTTTTTCTTTTGCTTGCAGATGAAAGAAATAAGCACAGTTTAAAATTAAGCTCAAGATATTCACATACAGACAAGAAAAGTGAAAGAACATTAAGAGGAGAAGGGAAAGAATGTAATCCTGTGTGATGTGGTAAGATGTAGGTATGGCTCGAGGAGGATTTTGTCAAGCAGAAAATTGACAAAACCTGCTATTAATTATTGTGCTGATGGTATCAGTAGCATTACCATAATCAAAAAGTGAGGCGTGAGCATAATTCACAAGACTCTAGGTAGCTTGGGGGTTAAATCACTTATTCTCAAAGGAGAATTTAAGCAAAAAAATAATTAACTATAAGAGAGAACACAAGAATGCTTTTATGTATACCATGTAGCCAATAATATCTCAGTAACAAATTCAAACATACTGTCTCATTTATGTGTGAAGGGATAGATGAAAGGAATCCTTATGTATCAACAGCAGCTACCAGGAAAGAGGACTGGATCACACTTACCCCACAGGTAATAGAGAAGAATCTTGGATACCTTCCTTTACATTATTTTATTAGTAATTAAAATAAACACGACCTCAAACAAACAAACAAACAAAAAACAGTGTAGACACTTTGCAAACAAATACTAGCATAAAACTCCTTCTAGAAACAGCTTAAATCTTAAAGCACCAGGGAATGTAGGAAAGGACTGTATCAAAAAGAAAAGTGATAGATTATTTCTTTTATGAAGTATCATTTTATCTGTTTTCTCTTTAGAGGGACAAAGAGAATAGGACACAACAGTGAAGACCCTGACAGGTAAGTATCACTGTTTTACAATAGATCTTAACAATAACATCTTCAAGAGAAGAGGTAGAAAAGTGATGGAAAGTAAGAACAGATCACCAAGTTACCCATGTAGCCTGCTTTACAGGCAGGAGGAGGATTGACTTTTTACACAGGTAGATAGTGATAGCACAAGGAGAGAGGGACTTAAACTGAAAGAGGGGAGGTTTAGGTTTGATGTTAGGAAGAAATTCTTCACTTAGAGAGTGGTGAGGCCCAGGAACAGTCTTCCCAGAGAAGATGAGGATGTCCCATCCCTGGAGGCGTTCAAGGCCAGACTTGATGTGTTCCTGGGAAGCCTGATGTAGTGGTTGGCAATCCTGCCCATGGAAGAGAAGTTGGATCTAGATGATTTTGAGGTCCCTCCCAACCCAAGTCATTCTATGATTCTATGAAATTTAAACTGTTGAAGAGGCTAGGACAAATTCACAGTCGTTGCATGCTATCAAGCCATGTTATATTGAGAATCAAACAATGAAAAATCAGTGGTAATAATCATCTGCGTGGTTATATAAGAGAAATGGATTTGATAGGATATTTATGGTAAATGTCCTAATTAGAATACATACAGGTTTTTTTGTTTGTTTGTTTATTTGTTTAGTAATCAGACAGACAAGTTCATCCTTTTACCACTTTAAGCAAACCATGTATTTTCCCTGCAAGTCCTTTTCCCTGTAGGGCTGCAGAAACAGTAACCAAGGAAGGCAATGAATATTGCTCTTGATAAACAGAAAGTGCTTGTTAATGCCCTTATTACAAGGCTCTGTTGGCTCAGAGTAATTTTGATAGAATGAACTGTAAATAAATTTCTCCATTTGCAAGGAAACCTTGGATAAAAATTTATAATATTCCTAGTGAAAAGCAGTATTGGAGGAGCAGAGGCTGAAAACTTTCCTAAGTTTATTTTGAACTGCTTGTAGTTTCAAGATTTCTGATATGTTAATGAGGGAATAAACTTATACAAAAGTGTTATAAATCCCAAAATTTATGTGTTTTTTAAAATCCATACAACAGTATTACTTGGTAAAATAAAATATTAAAATGAACAATCATCACTGAAGGGAGAACTTTGAATAGTATCAGGCAGGTCTATGTAACAACGTTAAATGTGAATTTGAGTAGAGAAAAAAGTAATTTATGCTTCTAATATGCTGAAAGGAGTTTTAGGACTGATCGTTTTTGTATCAAAAGCTGGCAGCTGTTGTAGCCTATATTTCAAACTAAAAATGTTTTATTCTCTTTGAAATTCAGCTATGACCTTCTGAATGTTTATAAATCACTTTTGCTACCTGTTTCAAAACTGATGCCAGTAAAATGATTTTGATTAGTCAGTCCCCAAATTGTCTTGGAAATTCTGTACTTCTTCAGTAATAACAGGATTCCCATCTGTCTGTACATAAAAGCACCACATTCCTAAGATTGGAAAGAACTTAGAACTTACTTGGAATTTGCTGGTTTGGATTCAAAATGGCCAACAGCACAAGAAGCAGTTGTGCAATGTTCTATCATGGCATCTTCATGTATACAGAAACCGACAACAAACAGATGGTAAAAGGTGGTTAATTGATTTTTTTTTGACAAAAATCAAGTGAAATACATTTGATTTGTACAAACAAAGTGAAAACTAGCAAAACTGCAAGAGGAAAGACATCTAGACAAGAAAGCCTTTCAGAGAGCCTAAGGCTGGTAGTGACATCTAGAAGAAAACATCCTGCATTTGTTGCAGCAATGTGCTGCTTTTAAAGCATCACCAGGGGACAGTTTAGAGTGGTCTAGGACAATGGGTGAAAGAGAAGCATTTGAGAATTTGAGGTCAGAACCGCACTATCCTTCACAGGATACTACTGAATTATTTTGGGATAAATGTTACACTTTAAGCTCAAGGTAAGTGTCTGTGTTCCTTGGGCTGTTACTATTATTGTAGAGGTCATTGGACCTGACCCTTCTCCATAATAATAACAGTGTTGTATTTTGAAGTATCTATAGTCAGCTGAATACAGCAGTTTAGAATCATAAAAATCACGGAGACAACTGCAAAATCAAATTTGCTTTAGAGGCATAAACCTCTAGTTAAATTAATTTTTTCCCACTTACCAATAATGTAAAAGACAGTACTGGAAGACTGGGGTATTGCATGACTCAAGAGCCATTTTTGACTTCAGGAAACTAAACCAGCAATGCATAAAAATTGGGTCTCTTTCTGCTTTCTTTCTTGTAACCATGTTTAAATTAAAAGCCATAAATACTGTTCCTGAAATAAAACTTCTCTCACAAAAAAAGATTTTAAGTCTTTGTTAAGTCCAATATCTTGAGAAAAAGGCGTGACCATTTGAAAGCAGCTGCAAATGCCTGTGAAATGAAAAACCTCTGTCTTATGTATGAAGAATATAAACTGTGCCATTCCACTTGCTAAATACTCAAAGCCATCCTTCTCTACTCTTTTCCTCATTATTTTAATTAAATATGCTCAAATTGACTTTGACACAGGGTGTGAAAAAATGAAATCATTGGTATTTCTTGCACAGGATCATGCTTAAGCGGGATGGTTAGCTGCTGTCCAGCCAGTGACAGTCACAATCTCCAGAGCAACAGTGACTCCAGCTGGATTGATTGAAAGTCCCTGAAGCACTTTTCATTGGATCCTTACACCCAAATGGCTCACGGTTCTATATGATCAGTTCTACATCTGCAAGAACGCTACCCACTGAATATTTACAAGTGTGGTTTCCATGTACAATTTCATCAGTTCTAAGGCTGGAAATGTCTGGAGGAGTTTCTTTAATGATCAAGGTCTCCACTCAGGATATTAATACATTTAAACGTGCAGATAGGCACTATCTAATAGTGTCTATGGACTAGGTACAACATACCCTGTCTATCCCTTCTGAAGAGCCCATGTGTATGACAGTTGTGAGATTCATCCCACCATGTTTCCTGATAGCAACCAGATCAAAATTTTCCAAGCACATCATGGTTTTCAACTCCTCCTGCTTATCTTCCATGCTGTGTATTAGTGTAAAGGCTTTGATCTAGGACTTAAACTGATCTTTTTACCTAGACAGCTTGCAAAAATATTACTTTGTTTATCTTCCTACATGATATCTTCTATGCTCTTTTGTACTAGTAGATGAATAAAGTTGGTATATATGCTGAAGTCCTAATACTCTGCTTTAGGTATGGTAAAACAAAATCAGACATCATTTGCTATCCCAATTCTGAGGACCACTCTGAAAATAATTCCTCCTATTTTATTATGTTGGCCCACAACTTCAGAAACAGATATTGGTGCCTTGCAGTCAGATCTTCCCACCAGTACCCCATCTTGTTTCCATGCAACAGATGACAGCAGAGGAGCAGTCTGACAAAATGGCATCTGACATGGAAGTGTATATGAAGCAAAGGTGTGTCATTAAATTCCTGCATGAGGAAAAAATGGCACTCACTGACATTCACTGATAGTTTACTGAACATTTTTCAAGACCATACAGTGGATGTGAGGATGGTGAAGTGGTGAGTGGTACAATTCAGCAATGATGCCATCATAGCAGCTGTGAAGCAGTGGGTCACCTCCACTGGTGCAGATTTTTACAACCACATCATGCAGACTCTTGCTTTCCACTGTCTAAAATAAGACAGTGGAAAGCAAGTGGTGACTATGTTGCAAATGAGTGCTTTGAATACAAGTGTTTTGTAGCTGAGATTTCCTCTATCAAATAGCATTATTGTGCCCTTTGTTGCAGTTTCTATGGAAATTAATAGGAAGCATTACTTTCAGAGCTACCTACGTACAACCATTTCAGATGTAATTCTTTTGAATTGCAAGTCTACCTGTTCAAGACTACCCTATCGCTCAAGTAAAAAAAAAAAAAAAAAAAGAAATACCTGAGCAAAACAAATTGGATTTGGTCTGTGGTTTCTGAAGCATCACATGGAGGGAAATTTTCTTGTACTTACTTTTATTTATTTAGTTATTTTAAATTAATGACTTAACATCTATGAGTCTTGATCAGAACTCTTCAGCCTCCAGCTGAATGAAATTGTTGTTCCTTGCTTAGAATAACCTGTTGCTTAAGACAAAGCACAAGCTGGCCTCCTTCTTATTGTAATTAACTTCATTTTATATTAATCAAGCATGGCTGTTTCTTCTGATAGTATATAATAAAGGGATATAGTCAGTTTTTTAATTGTATTGCTGTTTTGCTTTGATATATTTCAAATACAAATAACACAAAACATACTTATAAATTAATGTTATTTGGTAATATTGGAACCATTTCCAAGTATAGAAACATAAGTAATGAAATTACCTTAATTCTAATGCAGACCAATAAAACAGAAAGTAATCTTATTATGAATTACATACAGTGTTTTAGGATGAGCAAAGATTACTATTTTGGAAGATTGTATTATATTTTTTGAGCTAACCTCTGCATTTTCTCAGCAAGAACTTATTTGGTGTAAAAGACACAGTTTAAAAATAGTGTGTTATGAAACAGTCATTTTTTCTTGCCCTTGCACATCTCTAATTGACTAACTACTTTAACCTCACCTTCTAAATGTGGGAAGGCTACTGAGAAAATGAAAATGATTTTCCCAAAATCTAAATTGAGAGGAAGATGACTGTGATTAATTTTACCTACTCCCCCTTTCCTATCACACATGTGCAACCTGTATTTCCAAGTGATTTATATACTAAAGTGGTCCTTGATGCTTTACAGTTAAATGAGGATCCTATTGTTTCGAGAAGAAAGCACTTGATTTTCTGTGAGAATATACAGTGAGAATATACAATTACAAAATAAGCAAACAACAACAACAACAACAAAAAAAAAAAAAAAAAAAAAAAACATGTGCCTTGCCAATAAACAGATAAAACCTGGATTAGAATTAGAATTACTAGAAACACAAAGGTTGGAAAAGACCCACAGGATCATCCAGTCCAACCATTCACCCATCACCAATGGTTCTCACTAAACCATTAGAAGCACAACTGTGCTTATTGGAATTTGAAACTTTACATAGAAAATTCACATCCTACCAAGGTGAAGTTGAAACATTTTAGTCTTCAGAAATTCACATAGCTGTCTTCAAATTCCTCTTCAATTACCAGGATGAACAAGAAGGACTAACTTCGGAAGTACGTTACATATTTCCCATGCATGTAATTGTCAAATAAATAACTAAACAAAATATGTGAAATAGACACATTGTTACAATACTACTTTTTTCCTTCCCCTCTTACCCCAGTTCAACTTTAACAAATTACATTCTATGGGCACATTCATCTGATAAACAGAATGAAAAAAAAAAAAGAAAGGTAATGAAGAAGGAACACTTAAATTTGAAGAAAAGTTGTAGCTGGAAAAACTCACAAAACTTTCAGACAAAGCAACAGTCTTTCAGGTGTGAACAATAAATACTATTACTTCAACAGTAAAATAAGCAGACATTTAAAATTAGAGATCGGTAAACAGTAACCTATACTTTTCAAGGAAAAACATAGACGGGACTATCAGAAACAATGTTCTTTCATGATATATAGAAATGAGTGCAATTTGTGGCAATATTAGAATGCTCCTGCTGTGGGTTCCATCAAGTTGTGAGACTGATTAATCAAGAATGAATGCATTTGAGCACGTCTGAGGTACCTGGGCTTTGGAAAAGGCAAACTGCTAAGGCACTGGCTGTTCTGAGTTAAAGATATTTCAGTGCTTGCTTATATGACTTTAAAGTAATCATCAGAGATAAAATTGAATTGCGAAAATAGGGAAGAAACAAAGGCTGACATAAAGCTTACATGGCAATACAGCTTGGAAATTGCTCAAAATGATGATTAATATTAAATTTTACTCTTACTTATTTTGTTCTTGGAAGATTTTTGTTTAAACCATTCCAGAAGTAGAAATGAAATGCCTCAAATGTGGAATCGTGAAATCTAAAATTTGTCGATGCTGTACATCCTTCTTATCTGAAAAAAAAAAAAAAAAAAAACCCTAAAATTGAATAACCCTATCCTCTGAATTATGTAAGAATAGAAATTCTACTTATTGTAACTATGAACAGAAGGTATAACTCTACCCTAAGGATGGAAAATCTACTCATTGTAACTAAGGACTATGTTTTCACAGTGACCATTAAAAGGTCATAAAAAGCTGTTGATGATGCTCAAGTTTTCTTTCCTTGCTTGAAAGTAAATATGAAAGGAATATGAACGCAAATTTTTAATATGAAAAATTCTTTTTCCACTTTAGAGCTAACACTACATGGAATGAGTAGCCATTTACATGATGATTGAAGATGGAAATGAATATGAACAGATCCTGCTTCTATTTATCTTATCTATAAATAGTATAAAGCAGATAGAGAGATGTTTAAGCAGATGACCATTAATACAGGAGTACAATGCTTAACTTTCTTAACTACAGTGTTTCATTCTGTGATCTTTCCAGGGTGTACAATAACATAGCAATAAGTGTGCATGCAGTTAGAATAAACTAAGCTATCTCAACCAGGTGCACAGAGAGGCACATTGTTTTTATTCATTATTTGAAATGAAAAGATATAGACATTCTAACTTGACAAATGGTAGCATCAGAATATGTTATAAATACCTCAATTCTTTTTAATTGCTCAGATCTTATACAAAGACCTACATTAAAATTGATAGAACTGTTCTGTTCTTAAGGCATACTTCTGAGAGTAAAGACAAACAAATGACCAAAGGAGGAAGAACTGATGAAGAAATCACTTCCAGTCAGATATTAAAATTCTAGGATGACCTATATGTTCAAAACATTCAAGTTTCGTGATAGAAGAAAGATATCATACCTGTCAAAGAGAAGGTGTCATTTGCAAACAGGAGAGAAGTTGATACATTTTTTTTTTCAATCAAATTATCTTTACTTAAAGAAGAGATCCATGCATATTCTTTCAAATTACATTAAAATCTTAAATAATGCACAGGCTATAGCCTATGTTACCAAATTTTCAAGAGGAAACACATATACCTCCAAATACACAGTCTGTGTTAGCTACAAAAAGATATTGTGTTTAATACTGAAGAACCAGACCAAATTTTAATGTTGTGAGCTTTAACGTTTGCATGCTTGTTTTTTGGGTTTTATCTATATCTCACTAGGAATTACAGTCACGGGCAGAATGAGAGTTTTAGGTATTGATGGAAAACTTCCTAGCCACTTAGAAGAGAGAAAAACAGCTAATCTTCCTGAGTTCTCTAATCCCACAGTGGAGTGGTACCAACAGGCTATCATAGCAGTAGTGCATATGTTTAGCTCTTGATTACATTTGGGGAAAAAAAAGAGAAAAGTTTATAATTTTTTAATTAAGTACTCTATGTTATTAAGATAACTATTTTAGTGAGAAATACAAAAGCTGAATCTTCATATTTTGCTTTATGTCTACTACTCGTCTGGTTACTTGTAGAGTCTTACTGTTTACTCTGACAAAACAAAATGTGAATAAACAAAGTGCAAAAGAAGAACATTTTATCTAATCTTCTCTTGGTAGATACAATTACAAATAAAGATTTTTAAGAAAATGAAGAAAAAACCCACAAGCACAACACATCTCCTTCAAAATTCAGTTGCCATAGAATGCCAAGCTGCAAATACACTAAGCTAGTGTGTTTCTACCCCTTGCTTGTTTAAGGGAAACACATTTTGCATGGTGGAATAACACTGTCATCTTAATGTAATCATTTTAAAGGAAGACAAAAAGTTAACACTAGAGAAAATAATAAACTGTGCTGCAACTTCATAGTACCTGGCAATACTAGGAAGATACGTTGCAAGAAAAGACTATAATAAGGAAGGAGACTTTTTGATCAAACCATAAAGGCAGCAGCAGGTCTGGTACTAGGTGTACTCTCATCACCCAGCAACCACTAAAACTCTGGTGTATGATCAATACTGTTTTGGCTGAAACTAGGACAATAATCCCTGAGAGACTCTGTACTTCTCCCCTCCACTAACACTCACCAAGGAGCAAATGTAAATTCAAAGTATACTACAAAAGAATCCTGAATCTCTCTATTTCCCATCTGCCCCAAGCTTGTTATCCAGTTACTAGTTTCTCATCCTTACTCTTTAAATAGAGTTGTCTTGGGGAACCTACCATCTGCCTGATGTAAACTGCCCTGTTAATTCTCACCTGGCTACAGCTGCAAAGCAGATGAGAACAAGGAGAGGGACTTAATGAATGAGTTCTGGTAAGAATCTCAGTAGGGTTCCTCTTTCAATTCAGGCCACGTTGGTAGTTAGCATGACAACAAGCTGTTACCACCTAATGATTTCAGTTCCTTCAGTAAAATAATGCCTGTGATCTCAGTATGCTTTAGACTGGACAACTTAAACTACATTTCTGTTTCATAAACCCTCTCCTATGTTGCAAAATTCCAAGAAAAAAAATAACAAAATAAGGCTTCAGTGTAGAAACAGCTAATTCTAATGGAAAAACCCATTAATTACCTCTATATACTGAGGTTAAAACTAAAGAGATAAGCAAACCCTCTTTTATTTAAATAACCTATAGCTTCTTGAAAATGATCTTCTTTAAAAAAATAGAGAAAAGATAGTTGCAACATTACAGAACGGTGAATTCATTTTTACACATTTTCTTGCTGTTAAGAACAATACAAAATCTGGGATAATGGCATACATGTGTCATAGGGAAATGTCAAAAGAATTAATTTGAACAAATGGATGTCATTACAAGAATTTGAATGGCTAATGAAGAATCAAGGTAAAGATAATACTTGAAGTATGACGTATGAAAAAGGTGAAGCACTTTACAATGGATAAAGGTGTAGAACCCCATGTAAGGAGTAATTGGAGAAACTATGGCCATTTTCTTCTAGAACGAAAACAGGAGTATAACAGGTAAAATTCTCTACGTTATATCAGAGTCAGTTACTTTTGAGCTTTTCTTTGCATAATTTTATTTGGGTAGCAAGTGCTACCCAAGAAGTTCTATTCTAGTCCACACCTTGTTCAGAAGTTTGGGATGCTTCTGCCACCCCCTTCTAAGACCACAGTTATCTTGATACGAGCTTCTGGAAAACTATGCTATCTAGGCATTCTTGCTTGAGTGAATAAATCTTTGTGAAAATTGATGATTCTGAACAGGACATTTCTGTTTTAAGGCTGGAATGTCCCTGTTCTCTACCAGAGATAAGCCTGCTAAGGCAGGAGTACTATATTGCTACTCATTATCTACTCTCATGACTTTCTGAAAATAAATATTTTTATGAAGGGAGAACTTCCTCTCGGTCTCACATACAGAGAGTGTTTCTTAAATCAGTCTTCTTTTCCCTGCTGATTAAACTGAACAATAAACTCCTAATTAGGAGGTTCTGAAAGTTCTTTTTTTTTTTTTTTTTTTGATGTTTCTTCTGGAAGTTATTCACTGGAGATGATAGGGCAGTGAGGGTTCTTCTGAGTCATCCCCAGTGCCCAAGCTATTACTCAGAATACAAAAAATGTACAGAAAAGGACTAGTTAGATTTGGGACCTACCTTTACAACACTGTTACCCCAGAGATGAACTCAATTAATTAAAAAAGTTATTTCTCAGGAAGTGTCTTAAAAGGTTGTTTGAACTTAAAACTCAGGCTGTGTTGGTATTCAGACCATACCTATTCTCTACATTATTTGGGGCCATGCTTTGAAGTTTCCCCTTTCTCCTGGGTATTCTAGCCGATATATTTCATTGTGAAATGAAAGTGAAAAAAAAAAAAAAAATACTGTATTATCATACTACATGTGTCAGGCTTTAAAAATTAAAAGGAATATTAAAAAGACATATTCTCTTATTAGAGATGAATACAGTTGTAGATAAAATGACAGTTGTTTTGTTTAACTTACGATTTCTTTTATCTTGTCTTAGATTTTCTGAAATACTAATATTTTATCTTCCATTTTTCAATATGTGTCTGCTATTCAAAAGCAGCAGAATTGACTACTAGAAGAAAAGGGTATGTAATCAGACTTGCCATTTCTCTTTTCCATACCTACTCTGTCAAATTTCATACATGTGCATGTGCAGAATTATGCTTTTAATTGCTTTGTGGCAGAATATATTGATTTCTTCCGAGTTAAAAGATACCTGCATTATGACTCTGCCCTTACCAATCCCATCAACTTTAGAAGATATGTTTCAATGACACCTGGGAGAAAGCCCAGCTCCTTAGATCAGACTGTCCTGAGTACATTAATTTTTATACTTTTGACTGTTTCATGTCCTAGCTGATCCTTATCACAGTTCAAAGTTTTAATGATCATTAAGTTCATTGCAGGCTGATAAAGTAGCTAGATATTTTAAACAGTCAGGTTTTACTTGAAAGAAAATTTGAAAATACAGTAGATTTGAAATTCATTTTAAAATATGATGATTTTGTTGAGGAACAGTTTCTATATATAGATGGTGATACTGTTCTCTCCCCCCACCCCGGAATATCAGAGCAGTCTTTCTCAGCTCAAAAAACCACAAGTGCATTAGTTAGTGGTGTTTACTATTTTGTCCCATGAGGGTCTTCCAGAGAACCACCATTTTCTCTGATCTTTTACTTTACTAAAAGCCTCGGTGGGAATGTAATGAAGAAAACTCCTTTCCTCTATAGTGCACCATCTTTCTTAATCTTTATTACTTATCAGGGTCCAGCCAGATCTTACTCTTCAGATCAGTGGGCTGAGAGTGGTAAACTCAGCCTTCCTCCTGTTTCAGTCTTCACTAGGGACAGTTCCAACTACCTTCTCCAGAAGTGAATGTGCTCAGCTACTCACAAAACTCATGCTGCCACTTGTCTTATCCATGTTGCCACATGGGAAAGGCTTTCTAAAAGCACTGCTGGAGATGAAGTGTGTAATAAAAATGCCTGTAGAAATGACTACAAGGCCAAAGAAAACAGTCATGAATTCAGCTCCTAAGGATCTTCTCGCTTAATGATTGAAGTTCTGTGGCCAGTGAAAGACCGTGCAAGGCAGGCAGGTGGAAGTGGTAGAAAAGAGTACTCCAGATCTTCCTTCCAAGACAACAGTTTTGAGTGTGTAATTGTCCTAGCAGTGTCTTTAAAGAACAAGTAGGCCTTTGTAGCCATTATCTAATCTGAAGTGCAAATTAAGGTTTGGATAGAATGTGATGTAATTCATATGTTTTTTGCTATGTCAACATTTGCCACAATATCTATTTCCCTGAGAAATACTTTTTGTAGGAAGAAGTGACCTGAGGTTCTGTTTAAGCATCTATTAAAATCCTTATATCTCATCTTCAAGTTCATTCATTGTGTTTTAAGGGAGTTACTTATATTGTTTCTGAAATATTTGTTATTACATTATAAGGCAATTTATATTTTATTATCATGTGCCATAATGGCATATGTTACAGCACAGTGAAACAAGGTTAGATAAGTCATTAATATTTCCTGGATTTCAGTCTGAAACTCAAAAGTATCAACAATGCTTCTTTGGTTTAAATGTTTTGATTCTACAACGTTTTAGAAACTTCATGCTAAAAAACATCTGTATGTTCTGTTCTCTATAGTCTATCATGAAAAATTTGATACAATACTGAAATAATGTGTACACATGTATACACATATAAAGTGATGCTCTGTAAAACCAGAATTATGAGAAAGAGAATAATATTGCACATAATGACTGCAATTAGTATCACGTTTGTGAGGTAGAGATGTAAGAGAAATTGCATATGTAGGTGTTTCTGTGCATGCAGAAGAGGAATGGAGATTACAAACTAGATTAAAAAAAAAGTCCACTGCCATTAGTATTGAGGAAAACTGTCAAAAGTGCCAGCTTCATCATTTACTTCAGCTGTGCACCTGTAAGTGCCACCTGGATTGTCTGTCACTGCAGCAGTTTCAGAAAGGTGTGAATATTCAACCAGTGAGTATTCTCATGCTATATCTACTAAATATTCTAATTACTTTTGCTGCTAATAAATGGCTGAGGAAATAAAATGCCACTAGGATTTGGCTATGTGAGTAAAAAGGGTTGCAGTGGTTAAGAGTAACTTCATCTACTGTGCCAATAGATGCATCAGTAGGTTGCATCAAGCAATCAAATAAGGATTAAAGAAAAAGTCACAGTGGTTTTAATTTTCTTAGTTTGACTGCTTGACATTGCAGAAAACAGCTAATTCAATCTTTTTCTAAAAAGAATAACTTCAGAAAGTTTAACATTTTTGATAAGTCCAGCTGAAACATGAAATGCAAACTCCTTAAAGTTTCTTTATATTTTCTGTTACTATGGAGGGATATAATGAAATATCTTTTTCCCCAGAGAACAACAGTTATTTCAAAACCAGGTAATGTGATATTAATATATAATAAACGAACAAAAATTCTAAAGAGAAGAAATAAAAATCAGATGACTATGTTGGATATCAGGAAAAGGTTCTTTACTGAGAGGGATTTGGGCACTGGAACAGGCTCCCCAGGGAAGTGTTTGTGGCACTGAGCTTGCCAGTGTTCAAGAAGCATTTGTTCAGCACTCTCTCACATACAGTCTGATTTTTGGATAGTCCTGTGAAAAGCTAGGAGTTGGACTTGATGATCCTTATGAATCCCTTCTAGCTCAGAATATTTCATGATTTTATGGTTCTACAACTGTTCCTACACTGATGCAGTCAGTCTTTATCTTTCTCTGAGATCTTGCTCCGTAAATCTTCCTAGTTCAATCTCTTGGCTATTCGACCTGAAATCTCTTCCAAATTTTTAAGGATGAGGTGAGTCCTGCTTCTGTTTTCCACTGTTTCTGTCCACTTGGGTCTCTTATTTTCCGTGGTCTTTCTTCTTGCAAGTGAACAGATTTGAAACCATAAATAATCTATAGACTGACTCCTTAGACTGCTACTGAAATGATCCTAAGACTCAGCATATGCTTTAGGAATTAGATTTACATTCTGAAAAAGTAGAGAGAAGGTTATCATAATGGCAAACAGAAGTGCAGGAGGATTTA
The DNA here is from genome assembly GCF_016699485.2 of Gallus gallus. Classification (NCBI taxonomy): domain Eukaryota; kingdom Metazoa; phylum Chordata; class Aves; order Galliformes; family Phasianidae; genus Gallus; species Gallus gallus. Next base: position 25,271,728 of record NC_052533.1, read on the forward strand.
CTTTTGTGAAGAACTTTAAAGGCATCAATAAGATTGTGTGTGACATTAAGGGAAATGCATAACAGAATGGAGGAATTCAGTGCAAAGTATAATATAGTAAGATCATCTCAACAATTACATTTTTGTTGTCTGCAGTCTAACGCTCAGGAACATACAGAAACCACAGGATATGCAGTACCATAACTGTAACAGAAGGATACTAGAGCACAGATAAAAATTTGACCTGTAAGTAAGAAAACACAGGAATACATCTGTCTGTAAATAATGAGGGGAATAACCAGACACACTCAGATGAAAGGGGGATTATGGAAAGGACATTTGTTTGTATATCAAAGTAGCAATATTTAGGTTATGCTTTAATTTATGTTTGCGGCTTAATTAATCCATTAGAAAGATCAGAATTTTAAAATATTATGGAAGAAGTGACAAGATTTATACACTATATATGCTGTCTGAGCAAGAAAAGAAAAGGAAACAAATGAAGTTATAGAAGTCAGAAACAAGTGTATACTGTTAAGCACTGCAGAGTGTGTCTGGAGAGACTTGTAAACTCCTTTTATTCATCCAAATTAAGCAGAAAGCTTTCAGTAAGACTGAACAGGGGAATTTCTTCTGTGTGACACTTTTCTTAGAGCTGTATTTATCATAAAGAGAGAGCCATACTCAGGCAGTAATGTAGACACTAAGTTTGACATGCAAAAACAACCTAAGGAACTAAAATAATTTCAAGCAATTGAATATTTATTATTAAATAATAAATGTTACTAACTCGCATGGAAGACTTGATAGAGTTTAAAATAAACATTTGCAAGAGTATTCTGCATTGTGCGCCCCTTAATATTTTCTGCATATTTTCAACTAGTAGTCTGTGCAACTAGATTATTTCTTTCCACTGTGTTGTATTGAAAAGTGAATTACACTTTAGGTCATAACTTGTAATTGTGCTTTCCAGTGTGATTAGTGGAAGACAACAAAATGGGGAAAAACTGATAATAACACAGTTAAAGTGTGTCTTTGAAGACAAAGCTTGTACCCACTGTGCCTGCATGGAGCAACGTTACATGGTATTTCCTTCCCAATTAATAATGTGATGAAGAAATTTTTAGAAGATGTGATATATCTTCTCCTGGAAACTTACAGCAGCTCCCTATTCTCCCTTGCTGTTGACAGGTATCTTCACGAGACCCTTTCCACCCCTAATAGAATGCAGGCTACTATTTGCGAAACTAGTATGAAGACAGAGATTTTCTTCATTCCTTGCTTGCCTAAACAGATATGTCACAAGCTAGTAAGAAAACTCAATCTAGAGCTGATAGGCATTTCATAATTAAACTTTATAAAAAGAATTTCCAGGTAAAAATAATGTTCTTTACGTAATCAGGATGTTCTTTTTTTTATTATTGTTTTATTATTTATTATGGTTATTATTATTTACTATTTTTCTAAAAAAAATACAGAGTCATTATCAGATTTTTTTTGCTGGCTTGAACAACTAATACTGACTTGTAATGAATTAGAACATTTCTAAGCACTCAGTTCCAAAAAAGAGAATGCTGATGTCTGAATGTCCCTTTTGATGGAATCATTTAATCTTCTATCCTCTAAATATTTCATTTTGGCTTTAAATACTTTTCTATGAATTGTGAAATATGTTAATTCACTATTGTCCTATTGTCTGCCAGAGCTGCTTTACTTCTTGATTTCTTTTAATCTCAGGAGAAGCCAATAAGTTAGGAGGCAGATACATTTGAGGGTGAGTCCTTACTGTCTTTAAAGCACGTAAATGTTGCAATTGTCTAATACACAAATACTATGAACTCTAAAATTTCACTGTTAAATGTAAAATAATCCAAATACTGTTGATATGGAAATACATTTCAGCCCTATAATTAATGCAAAACATTGTTTAAAATGACTTAATGCAATGATAGTACAAAGGGGTTTCTTGATTGTCTTTAATCCCAATGAAGATTGAAATAAAATCTTAAATCACTTTTCTTCTTTTCCAAACATTTTCCTTACCTGCTTTGACAAGAAGAACAATTCAAAGAAGAAATACAATTTTGCTGTTACAAGGAGTAATATTATGCAGAGTGACCCTGACAACTGGCAAAGACTCATGGAGAAACATCACCCTCTGAAAATGAGTGCTGAGGTTTAATGCCTACCAAACACTTGAATGAATTCACCAAAAAGACTAAAGAATGTGTAAAAACCTTAGATTAAATACATGCACCATCACCTATTTTCAGATGTAATCACTCATTTTGAAGCCTCTCTGCCAGTTACCTATTTACACTTCTGTCTATAGCTATGCTAAAACATAGATGTCTTTATGGGCCTGGTCAGAAAATGTTGACTTGGCCTTCACTGAATGTTGTCCTCCTGATTAATTATTCAAATGAAATGTCTGGAGTTGTTGCAGCTTTTCTACCACTAAAATATGAGATTTTCTGTTCTCCAAACAAATAAGAGACACATTTTCTGTTTTTCAAACGCACCCTGAGGCTTTGAGCATGTGTATCAGTCACAGTTATAGTGCAAAAGGGTGGATCTGACTGATCGTGATTGAGTAAAATGCCAGCATAACTGAGTAAGATTGAAGATGACTGTGTGGATATGCTTGAATTGGCATTAGTATTAATGAACAGGACAGCAGATATCATGACATGAGTAAGTGGTCACAGCCTGGGAGTGTGGAAGTGAAAATTAGCTCACATGACTTACTATAACTCTGCATGGGTGTATGTGTGACATATGAGTGATTACTGGAAGTTAGTATTGGTGGGTGGGAATAGCAATGTCACTTTATATAAATGAGTATCCTTGACAAGGGGCAATTTAGTTTCTGCCTACAGATTTCCTGTTGGTAGAGAATAACCTACCATCTACTAGTGACAGAATATCCACCCTCTTTAGGCAATTACTACTTTCCATCAGAATATGGTATTTCTTGATATTCCTGGCACTACAGATACATATCACTCTGATTATGGTTATCTCCGGGGATTTTATTAGAAAGAGGTAGTGTATATATATATACATGTTTATGGTCTTTTAAAAAGCAATGAATGTGAAAATAGAAGAATTTAAATTTAGATACAGTATAAGCCTGTTATCAGGGTAATAGGGACTATTTAATACATCAGAAAATTTAGAATTGGAGCCTGAATGACTGTGAGAGTACACTATCCCTTTTAAAACTGCAACTGAAGGGAAGTCCAGAATAATGTTGTGGTTCCAACTTGTGCCCAGGCAATCCACTGACAGTCATGCTGATTGAAGCATAAAATATAATCCAGAGATTAAACAGTAAGGTTTGCTCTGAACTTCCTGTGGAACCTCTGGGATCCAGAATACCTGATATGGACATAGGATGGGAAGGCATGCTGTGACAGTATGCTCCCCTTTGCCGTCAGCATCCTTCTTCAGCCTGACCATTATGCCCTTACTCGGGACTGATAAAACTATCTTGCCAAATAATTTAAGTCAGTCATCTTACCCCATAAATAGTAAGTATCCCAAAAGCCTCTTGAGCTCTAATCCTAAAAACAAGACTGCATGTGACCTCCCCAGTTCTGTCTAAATATTGTGAAGCTTTGAATATAGTCTTGGAATTGATTTATGTAGAATATATACCAGAGCTGACTTACTAAAGGGTCCACCTCTTGAGGGAAGGTAAACCTCCAGAGAAGAGTGTGGTGGGTAATCCACCCCATGATAGTTCTGTAAGAAAGCACAAAACCGCTAAACCTTAGATTGTTAGCAAACATCAGGGGACACTGTTATGCTGGCACTAAGAAGAAAACAACACTGTGGAGCAGGATGGAGGTACTCTGGCCAAACCCCTTGATTATCCTGCAGGGATGGGGACTTGATACTACTGGAACTGACAAATGATCTTGTCTTCCTGAACGAGCCCAGAGCCAGCAGCTTTCTACCTTCTGGTTAAAAACACATTCTCTGAGGGAACTTCGCAAAACAAAGGCATATTTGACAAGAGTCACTCAAGATCCACCACAAATTAAGAAAATAGAGCATAATTTAAGAAAATTTATACCAAGTATAGCTGGCTAAAGATAGTTTCTGAAAAGGTGAATAGAAAAGTAGAGGTAGCCACAGATCCAGTGAGTAGTTATCTCTCGCTTTACAATCTGTATAATGAATAGGCATCAGCAGACTACCATAAGACATCATATAACTCCATTTGCCTTTTTTAGCAGTTGCCAAAAATTATATGCTCAGCAGAAGAAAGCTAATGGAATATGTATTTTTTAACACCTGAAGGGAAATAAGCATCATATTGAATTCATGAAAATTGAATAAGTAATCTTTTTACAAAAGAGAAAAAGTTATACACTGTATTTATGTGATTTTATTCCACTTAGGTGATGTACCTACTAATTTAATGGTAATTTTCGTCAGCCATTTTAATAAGTGCCCGTGTAAGTAAGGCCCTATGTATGTCATGAGCACTATCATGCAGGAAGATGACAGATTTTATGGATCTGTCATGGCAAAAACGGCAAATTTCACAGCTTGTCATGGATTAATGGAGATGCTTAGAAAAATATAATGTCATTTATATCGATAAAAAACTGATTCTGAAATGATTCAACTTATCTTTTTCTGGAATATAAGTCTTAAAAATATGTGACAGACAGTGATATTCTGAAAGATTATGCTAAACTGGGGAAAGACAGAAAATAAAGCAGCAAATGATGATTACGACGGGGGGCTATCAGAAAGAAAATAAGAAATAATACATAAGAATGGTACTACTTCAAATCATATTCAACCTTGCAGTTCACAAGTGATCATGCCATTAAGATATGGACATGCCTTCATTTGGTCTTCACAAACCTAGAGTTTCTTTTGAAAATATGACAAAGATTTAAAATCAAAAGTACAGAAAACAGTATAGGTTATAGGGAAACCTAGAAGTAGGGGAATTAGATAGTAATTCTATTGGGGATTTTGGGGGCAAAATGGTTGAGCTAATATTTCACCTGCTCTTTTGTTCACTTTGCCCTCACTAGCCCACTTGTAGGTGAGTGTTGTGGTTTCATGATTTCTGCTATTGATATTCTACATTATAACACCATGTAGTGCACTGGAAGTTAAAGAGTTAATGCTCCAGTTTCATAGACTGTTGATATTTCGAGGTGCATTTCTCAGAAAAAGAACTCCAGATCCCAGAATCATAGAATCATAGAATCATAGAATCACCAAGGTTGGAAAAGACCCACAGGATCATCCAGTCCAACCATTTGCCCTTCACCAATGGTTCTCACAAAACCATGCCCCTCAACACAACATCCAAACGCTCTCTGAACACCTCCAGGATCGGTGACACCACCACCTCTCTGGGCAGCCCATTCCAGTGCCTGACCACCCTCTCAGAGAAGTAGTATTTCCTAACGTCCAGACTGAATCTTCTCTGGTGCAGCTTGAAGCCATTCCCTCTAGTCCTATCACTAGTCACATGAGAGAAGAGGCCGACCCCCAGTTCACTACAACCTCCCTTCAGGTAGTTATAGAGAGCAATGAGGTTTCCCCTGAGCCTCCTCTTCTCTAGACTGAACAATCCCAGCTCCTTCAGCCGCTCTTCATAAGGCCTGTGCTCCAGACCCCTCACCAGCTTTGTTGCCCTCCTCTGGACACGCTCCAGGACCTCCATGTCTTTTTTACAGTGAGGAGCCCAAAACTGGACACAGTACTCGAGGTGCGGCCTCACCAGTACTGAGTACAGGGGGATAATTACTTCCCTGTTCCTGCTGTCCACACTATTTCTGATACAAGCCAGGATGCCATTGGCCTTCTTGGCCACCTGGGCACACTGCTGGCTCATGTTCAGTCTAGCGTCAATCAACACCGCCAGGTCCATTTCCTCTACACAGTCTTCCAGCCTCTCTGCCCCAAACCTGTAGCATTGCCTGGGGTTGTTGTGGCCAAAGTGCAGGACCCGGCATTTGGTCTTATTGAACCTTATCCCATTGGCTTCAGCCCAGCTATCCAGCCTGTCCAGATCCCTCTGTAGGGCCTCGCTACCCTCAGGCAGATCAACACTTCCAGCCAATTTGGTGTCATCTGCAAACTTACTGAGGGTGCACTCAATGCCCTCATCAAGGTCATCAATAGAGATATTAAACAAGACAGGCCCCAGCACCGACCCCTGGGGAATACCACTCATGACCGGTCGCCAGCTGGATTTAACTCTATTCACCACCACTCTCTGGGCTCAGCCCTCTAGCCAGTTCCTTACCCAGGCAAGAGTTTATCTGTCCAAGCCACGGACTGCCAGTTTATGCAGGAGAATACTGTGGGAGACAGTGTCAAAGGCTTTGCTGAAATCTAGGTAGACTACATCAACAGCCTTTCCCTCATCCACCAGATGGGTCACTAGATCATAGAAGGAGATCAGGCTGGTCAAGCAGGACCTGTCCTTCGTGAACCCATGCTGGCTAGACCTGATCCCCCGGTTGTCCTGCACATGCTGCATGATCTCCCTCAAGACAATCTGCTCCATAATCTTCCCTGGCACCGAGCTCAGGCTAACAGGCCTGTAGTTCCCCAGATCCTCCCTGCAGCCGTTCTTGTAGATGGGAGTCACATTGGCAAGCCTCCAGTCTTCTGGGACCTCACCCGTCAATAAGGAGCACTGATAGATGATGGAAAGCGGCTTGGCTATCACCTCCTCCAGTTCCCTCAGCACTCTTGGGTGAATCTCATCCAGTCCCATGGACTTGTGGCAGTCCAGTTGGAGTAGTACGTCTCTGACTGTTTCCTCCTGAATTGTGGGGGGTTTAGTCTGCTCCCCAGTCAAGGCTGCCAGGTCAGAGAAGAAGTCAGAAGGCTTCATGGTTCCATTTCCTTTTTCTGTTCAGAGAGGAAGACAAAACTGTTCGGGAGTCACAAAACTGCCTCTCCTCTTTCTGCTCATCTCTGCAGTGTATAGTCCCTAGCTGTCTCACCTTCAGCATCAGAGTAAGGCCTTCAGTTTTTCAACACTGTCTCTCGTTTTATTTAATTTATTAGCTTCAATTCAAATTATATTATGTTATATTGTGTTATCTCACATTCTGATATCATATTTAGTAAATTAGTTTTCTCCCTTAAGTCATTGCTGCTGTTTGATTTTAAGGCCCATCTCCCTACCTTTTCCCTTTTCCCTACCACCCCTCTTCCCCAACTTTCCTGGGGCATGGGTCTATGGATCTCTTCACCCCATTAGTCACAGAATTGGGCTGGACTGGGCCAGAACTGTGACAGTGAAATACAGCGGAATGGAGTTCAGGGAAATACACGGATCTTTGAAGACCTGCAGATACAAGAACAGAAGCTGCAGATGCCAGATAAAACAAGTAGCTGTAGTAGTCTGGGTAAACAGGAAACTCATTACCGAGTTCTAATGGAGAAATGTAGTCTACAGGATGTGGAACCAAGAATGTATTACACTGCAGAGGTTATACTGCTACATTAGTAGCAAATGGATTAATAATGTGGATGAAAATTCAGTTGAGTTATTCCAGACAGAATATAAGAGAGCAAAACAAAACAAAACAAACAGTATTTCTGTTGTGAGAACAGTTCTACAGGGGAACAAGAGACCCAGAAAGGAAATGCATCCTCAGTCCTTAGACATTTTCAAGATACTGGATAAAGCTTTGAGAAACCTGGTCTGATCTCAAGGCTGACCCCAGCTGGAGCAGGTGACAGGGCTGGAGACATCCTTATTTCTCTACCAGTTTGAGCTGTTCTATGTTTCTCTATTAAACACTGTTAGAACACTTTAGCTCAGTGATGAGCTGAAATAATTCTGTACTCAGCAGCCAAATGATATGCTCTAATTATGGAGTTCACCACAGACTTGTGACATTTTGGTATTATTTACTTAATTAAAAGGAATTTAGAACTGTAATATATTGAAGCAATTGCAAGCAATTGCAGCTCAGCCAGCAGTGGGACTTTAAGAAAATACTAGATTTTTAGTAACAACTGAGCACAGGGGAAAAATGAGATCAGGATGAATAGGCATCTTCCAAATGGATCCAAAGACAAATTTGTGAAGTGCCTTTCAGAATTATACTATGTTGACTTGGGAGAAAGTATTGAGAAAGATTGTCTTTCTGTCATTCTCTATTCAAAACAATATATGTCTTTGAAGCTTATAAATCTGTAGCTTGTAAATTCTGCATCCGTAACAGTTCCCAGAAAGGACTTTATCTTAGCTAACAAACTTTACCACAGTTGTAGAATGAGGCTATTGTAGCACATCATACAGCAAACTTTTTCAAATAGTGACCTAATGACATACAGTTAGAGAGCTTTCTCAAGTAGCAGTCAAAATAATTAGAGAATGCAGAAGGCAATCCACTATAACATAGTTCAGGAGTATGTTTAAGACAATGAACAGTCTGTAACTAAAAATATAACATTTATTATTTCTACATGTTTCATAAACATGATAAAATGTTTTTGCTTCTTTTTTCAAGCTATAATGTAGGACCTCCACATTGTGTTCTCGAGTAAATTTGATTAATTTCTGTAGCAAGGTCCCTTAATTCAGTAGTAGTACTATGTAGCATCTTGAACATTTCACTGAAAATTCATCTGAATTAGAAAATAAGTCATGTAATTGGAAATGTGTACTTTATTTTTTATAATACTACCAGTTGCCTCTTCTTTAATTTTTCAGAATTGCCAAATTAAAAATCTTCAGATTGAAGTTACCATTTTTGACACTTGGGGAGACATGTTAGCCATTTACTTACAGGGACACTTAAATAATCAGAGCCATGAAGATCTGCCTGTATAAATCTCTTTTCAAGTATCTAGGGAAGCACATGAAGTTTGAATATTGCTAAATTGATCAACATTACCCTATCTGCACCAAAATGTAAATTGTGCCCATCAAGTTTCCTAGATAGCATCTCAAGAACATCAGTACGAATATGTTCACATGCCATCAAACAATTAAGTCAACAAGATTTAATAAACTACTGATTCTTGGAGCCATAGAAATGATATTACTTCACCTAGCTTGTTGCAAGTACAACTTCAAATTCCATTGTTTGAGATGTGGCATCATGTGCTAATACATGTTATTTATTGAGTCTATTGGTTCTACTTGTGCCATAAAGGAAGAACAAACTCAGCAGTAGCTTTAAGAGTAAGAACCTAGAAATGACCAACATAGGTAAAGTGAATAATACAGAATTGTATCTATAGTCAGCTAAAATATACAACTACCCAGCAATATCTTGTTACACTGCAGTAACACAACTGTTTGTCACTGTGCAAAAATAGACAGCTGGTTCACAGTGTGTGTAGCTATGATTTTTTCTCAGGGTTATGTTATTTTATCAGTTTATCTTCATTTTGTGGAGGAGATTTTCATAACACTTGGAGGAGTTGTGTGTATACATGCATGCATACATTTTTATATACACTTCTATATATTTAAAAAAGATGTGAGATTAGTGCTCTGGTTTCAACTGAAATGGAGTTAATTTTCTTCACAGTATCTGATATGATGCTACATTTTGGCTTTAGGAGAAAAATAATGTTGATAACATACCAATGTTTTAGTTGCTGCTCAGCAATGCTGTACAGAGCCAAGGACATTTCAGTTTTTCAACTTCTTGTATTGTCCTGCCAGCAAAGGATTTGGAGGAGCACAAGGATCTGGGAGGGAACAGAACCAGGACAGCTGACCAAAACTGGCCAAAGGGATATTCCATACTGTGAGATATCATGTAGAAAAACTATAAAACTGAAGGGAATTGTCTGGTGTGTAGCTACTGCTTGGGAACTGGCTTGGCATTAGGTGGTGCTGAGCAGTTGTATTGGACATCACCTTATATATATATATATGTATATAATATATATACATATATGTTTATCCTCACTATCAGTTTTCTCTCCTTTTCTGTCTTAGTAAACAGTTTTTATTTCAACCTATGAGTTCCACTTTTTTTTTTTTTTTTTTTCCTTCCCTGATCCTCTCTCCCATTCCACTGAAGGGAGGAATAGAGAGTGAGTGGAAGTCTGTATGGTGTTCAGCTACTTCCTGGGTTAAACCACAGTAATATTTAAATTTTAGCTTCTATTCCCACTGCAAGAAATAGATTCCACAGTATTTCCCAGAGTGGCATTTGTGATATAAATAGCTATAATATTTAAATTCACCTGTGAGGAAAAGGAAGAATAGGCCTCAGACCCAAATGTAACTTTGAAGAGTGAAATCATAAAAGTAATGAACCTAGTTTTAGTAAAGAACAGACGACTATCTCTCATTCAAAATCAAATTACTGTCACCAAAATGTATTCATTGTGCCATTTTCAGTTCTCATTATGATTATTCTCAGTAGAATTGGGTACTAAAATTCAAACTCTTCATATGTTTTATAAATCACAGTAGTACACTTCAGTATTTTGACCTTTTAAATACTCCTTAGTTTGACTGGTTATGATGCGTGTCTGTTCCATGTATCCTATTATTTTACTGTCTCTCTCATCTGTGGGGAAGTAGGTGAAGTGGGTATCCAATGAAGATGTAGGATATTGTAAAGGTCAAAGTACTAACATTATTGCTAAAAATTCTGCAGCATACTTTAAGTAAGTATTAAAGCTCTGACTGCATTTTCCTGTAACTACCATTAAGCAGAGAGCAGAAAATAGTATTTTATGCAATATCTTAAGTTAGTAGAAATGAAATTAAGTATGCAGGGAAACTAACATGTTTATTACAATGTTATTACAGAATATTGGAGCATACTATCTCAGAATTCTGCATTTTACACAATACTTTCAGTAGGATAAGGGTATTACACTTACACCCTAATTCATTTTCCCAGAACATAGGTATTTCATGAGTCTGTTTTCATTGTAAAAAAGTTTCTGCAGATATGTAGGAACACTGTGCACTGAATGTAGGAACATTGTGCACTGAACTCCCGTTAAAGAATGTTGAAGATGGATGAATTAACTAGCAGTTGGTTGATTCATTCTTCTTAGTGGGCATGGATGCCAATCTGGAACTCCTCACAAGCCACACAACAAATATCGTGACATTCAAGTCAAAAGTGAGTTAAATGTAAAATTAAGTGTAGTTAAGTAAATAACTGGAGCAACTAGCCTTATAACAAGAGTTCTGTACAAAAAGCATTCCCCAGCACAGAAACAGAAACGTACCTGCAGATGCTATTGAAATTACTGAGTAATTCCCAAAAAGTTCTGAGGAGGAGATGTTTCTGAAGGAGAGTCCAATGTCTTATCTATCCCTTAATATCTTGGTGTCACTGTCAGTTACCCATAGGACTATAGGACAGTCAGAGCCACATGATGCCACCCACCCTTCTTCCCGTGCATTCAGTGAGATAATTTTCAGTGGCGAGGGCACAGGTGTGTGTACACTTAGTGGCCTAGAGTACTTTGACCCAGGAGTGGGTCAGAGCAAGGCAGTAGACATTGCTGTCACCAAGATCAGGGCTAGGTCGATTCACCTCTACGCACCTTCAAATAGAGACAGATTGTTCCTCAGCATGTCTGTCTGGCAGTCAATTGTTTGAAATTTGTACAATCCTGCAATACAACTACATCTCCCTACATACATTTATGAAATAGACGGAATTGTTACAGGATGCACCAAGTTCAGGAACAACCAGCTAAGATCAGGTGTTTGCATATGTGAGTAGTGCAAAAATGTATTTTTTGTCATTCAGGACAGTGTCTGTCTGAATGCAACACTTTTGCTATTTCACCTTCATACTTCTATTAGATGCTATATATATAAGTATAATTTTATAATTCAGTGATGATAATAGACCTCAGTTGCCAGGTTGTAGTTACCTTTTAATTCCCTGCGTGATGTTCCAGTCTAAAAAGCAGTAATAGAGATGTTCCAATGTTGAAAATTGAGGGAAACCAACATCTAAAACTTAGTAAAGTTGTAGGTAGTAAAAGGCCTTTGTTCTGAAGACTTTTCTCTCACAGAGAAACAGAATTTTCATTTAAGCCTTCACAGTGGATTCTCATGCTGCTGAAAAGTCATAATCAAAGCTTTTTGAAACCCTGTGTTGAATCTACTGTACTTGAAATCTTTTTCTTTGGTGAGAAACAGTGTTTCTATCCTAAATAATACAACGACAGCATTGAAAATGTCAAATGAACATTCACTAGTTAAAAATATCTTCACTTTTTACTAATACAATGGTAGAGAGAACTGCCTGTAGGTGACTGGAATGATTAAAAAAGAATGAAGAATATACAGTGGTCGCTCCAAAGGAGGGACTGTGAGAGTTCATCACACTATTGGGTGTCACTGCTACTTTCATCCTCAATTTCCTAACCAGGATGGTGCAACAGTCTGTTTAGGACAGGTTTGCATGGTCAGGAAAACTACAGTTTTCTTCAGACTCCTGTGTCAGTAACTTTTAGCTTCTACTTGCCACCCGTTATTTTTTCCTAAGTGAAAGTACTGTTAGCTTACAAATAGTTATTCCCTGAAGAAAATGAGCTATTATGTTATCAGTCTGTGCACATGTCAGTCTATGGTCTAAACAGAAACTTTAGGAAATGGAACATTTGAAAAGAATAATTCAGAAATTAAATAAATTATTTTGTATGTCTCTCCAGTTTTCCTGACATTATGAGTTACTGAATTGTTTGCTGAAATTACCTAAATAAAGACAGTGGCCCTGAAACTAAAAAGTACTGTCTAGTTCCTCACATTCAAAACACTAATTTCTCTAGTGTTCTCCATTGAGACAGTAAATCTGAAATGGATTTCGTGTGGTGCAAAAGGGAGAAAGGAAAAAAGAAACAGGAGAAAAATCAGAGAATAGAAGAGGTATGAAGAAAAGAATGTAAACAGAGAAGATATAGCCAGTGGAATTTTAAGTGATGCTCTGGTCACCTTGCCTCAAGATATCTTCCCTTCAGCAAATAGTTAAGAACATTATCTGTAAAGAGATAACTATGCATTATCACTGATGAATAGTTAGCCAGTGTTGCATCAACCTGCGCCATTGTCTGGCTGTGATCTGGCTGCTAGACTGCTGATAGCATTTGTGTTCTCTTTATAAGGTTATGTGAGGGGATATAGCTCACCCAGGTCTTTACACTTCCAGGAGGGTTTGGAAGTAACAGAATCAGCCAGTGCCACTGTTGAAAATCCCCTTGGCCAAGGAAAGATGCTGAATACATAGGTAGACCTCAAACAATCCAATTTGCCTGAACAAGTGTAGCACCAATCATGCTTTCAATCCACTGGCGATAGTTTCATGGGGGATTTCCTTCACCAGTGCCATTGATGTAGTGCTGATAGTAATAGCCTACCTCAGTTGAGTCTTTCAGAAGGCATTCCTGTTTCAGGTGAAATAAATTTTGTTTCAGCTTGATGATAGTAGGATCCTGACTCTCCAAGCCTCCATCAACATTCCACTCCATATATTTTCCTACAGCACATGGTTTTTTACAACTGAACAAGATCTTAGGGATAGCAACTATTTCACTAATATTGAAAAAAATTAGTTTTTAATGGAAATGTCATGACATAAAAACAAATAAAATTCAGTGTCAACCTGTACTGCCTGCATTATTACAGTAACTCTTTTACTGATGTTATGTCCATGAAGCTGTAATTAGTCACTGCATCAGGAGGTGAAGTTCCATATCCATCTAAGACTATGTGCAACAATGTAAGGAACTCAGCTTGAATCACTGAGAGGTATAAAAGGATTGATCTTGAAGAATGCCTCATTTTAGCCAACGTGAAGAGTTTTCAAATTTCATTTAATACCTAATACAGAATAATAAAAGGAAGATTCATGGCATAGGACACCAATCACTCACTTCAGTTAATGAATAATGATACAATTTTATGAGTTTGAAAATTCCCTTGATAGCCACAAAGTGTACACTTAATAGGTATTCTTTGATGAACAGTATAAAAACTTGTCAAAATAATGAGGATGGTGAATAGAAACTACTGAAAATAGTCACCATATTCTTAAACAGAGGGAATCATAGTACTATGTTGTCGTCATTCCGAAATTTCAAAGTGATGAAGCGTAATTACTTTAAACAAGTTATTCAGTATTACAGAAACAGTTGAACTACATCAAGCAGGACTAGATTTGAAGTACAAGCAGCTTTGTCTTAGCTGCAGAATATAATTACCAGATATCCTAACGTCTGTATAGCTATTGAATATTGAAGTACAATGCAAATAGAATTTTCCCTATATAAATACAATTATATAATTACATTTGATATGCAGTAAAGCATTTCTAAATTTTTACATTTTGCCTACATTTGAAAAAATTACAAGGACCATGAGTATGTTTGTCTGTGCATGAACTGTAAGTACAAATTTAATAGAAATCTTCCTGTGAGAGGCAAGGATTTAGGCTTGGAAGAAATTTTTAGTTACCTAGCATTATTTTATAGTAGTTTTGTTCTTTCTATCTTTATTCTAAGTTTTATCAGTAGAAGGTATGAATCATATGTTTACTTTGGTCAAGATTCTGTCATGTTCATGCTATTGAGTACTGTGTTATTTTGACAACAGTGCAGCAAAGGTATTTATTAAGGAAAGAGTGGCTCAAAAGAAGGCTGGTACAGCTTGAACATCTGTGTTGCAGCTTTTTTTCCTCCAATTAAGTCAGATAGGCTAGAGTTCTATCACTTTGGGATGATGGCTTTATTAAATACTATGTCAGGACTTCTCCTGTAGCCTACCATAAGTCATATATGTTTTGGCTCGATTATTTTTATCATAGTTATATTCAATGGTTAGCCAGGTAGTAGTTAGTTCTACTCTTACTTTCCTATTTCCTTTAACTCAGGATTCACTGGGGTAAAGGAATACATAAAAATCACATAAAAACAAACCCTGATCTAAAGCATAGTAAATGTGAGCAATAACAGCTATGATTCTCTCCCAATTCTAGGAAGTGTTAAACTAGACATTTTCTCATTTTTTTTTGAGATAAATAAGAAGAAAATGAGACACAGAAGCTGTATTTGTCTTTAATCAGCTAGTAAGCCTTAAGACTCAAGTTATATGAATTTTTTTTAAAGACCACAAAAGTATATGCAAAAAACAAAACTCTCATACTTCTTGGGTCAATAAATGATCAGTCATATGTATTGCCCATCTTGTTAAATTTGCTTGTCTCACCATTGCCTATGTGCTTTCACTTTCATCTTCTCTTGCTGCAGTGCAGAGCACTGGGTTTAAGGTGCATGGTAGGATTAAAGGCATCCCAGGGAGAAGCCTTTGAAGTGGCAGAGAGTAAATGCTTCTTATCAGCTGTAAGTGCTCCCCGTGTCATTGGCTTTCATGGCTGTGGCTTGTCATTTGTAAGGATCTCTTATTTCTGTGTGCTGTAGTAGACAGTAATGTTGGCTTTTTAACAGTGCAACAATTCACAGGCAGAGGCTGCTCTTGGTGGATGGTGGAGCCTGATTTGTGGCAAATGAGAAATATTCCTGTAGATACAGAACACGTATTTCAATGTCATTTTAAAGTATATTAGACTCTGCTGTTGCAAACATGCCATGTCATAGCTGTGCTTTTTTTTTTCCCACCTTCCATGTTTCACCTGGATTAGGGAGGACTGTACTCCCAAGAGTGTGTGACTTACTGAATTGCATGCCCCTGCTACAAACACTGTATTTGTATTCAGAAATAGGTTCTGCTGGGCATGCTCAATACAGAACTTGATGAACTTGATGAAGAAATATATATATAATTAATAGATTACTATATACAGATCTCAATTTATCACACTTCTCTGAGGTGCTGTGTTCCTTATTACAATTTATACATAAAGCACGAGTGTATCTCATATACTGAAAATTTTAAATACAAATTGCTTTCTTGTTTGTCCAAGTTTAACAATATTGTGTGTCCTTCAATACTAGGCGATAGAACAATAAGTTTGTTGGTTTACAGCATACTGTCTGGTAGACACACAATTTTGTTACTGGTTATTTACAGAACACAGAATCTTGTTCAGGGAATATGTTAAAGCATTCCATACACAAATATAATTTTCCAAGAGGTTTTCTGCCAATATGCTCAAACACTTAAATGTTTACATTAGATGAAGATGTAAGATTTTAAATTATGACTGAATCATGGTTGAGTTAAAAAAGAAATAGTTATCTTCTGAGTTCTAGAGAATAAACAGGACACTCCAAACACTCATATTTGAAAATACACAGTTTATTCTCAGCTCACTTTAGAAATGAGGGTCAATCATTAAACTAATGATAATCATAATTAAACTAAACCAGCACTACTCCTTTCTGGAAATAAAGCAACTACACACACATAAATAAATTCACTTCAGTGATTTCTGGCAAATTTCAAGAACTAGAGTCCAAAAGACTTTTTCTACACTCAATTATAGTGGTGTAAAACAGAAAACAAACAAACAAAATACCCAGATTAAAGTGACTGAACTTTTCTTGAATTAAGTCCATCAATTTTTGAATAACTGAGGAAAATTGCTTTAAGAAAATCTTAAGCACAGAAAATGTTAAGTAAAAATTCTATGGGAGACAGAAATAACTGTACTATACTGAGAAAGACAATGAAGATTTTAGGAAAACTATTGCCTTGAACTTATATGTGGTTAAGGCTATAAAGAAAGCAAAATCTACTTTGATTATTCTAATGCTATTTAATGCTGTTTTCAGTTCCTGTTATTTTTATGTGATTGAAAGTATTTTACCTCTTCATTTTTTGCTTTATAATTTTAAGAAGATAGGCTGACATACCACTGTTTTTTTAAAATTATTATTTTTTGCATTATCTAAGTTATCTTGCATATTTGCAAATATCTTGCAAATGCAATACCCATTCTTCCTACCTTTCACTCTTATTCATCTAAAATCCCAACCTTCATATAACTTTGAAATTCTTTAATATCTCTGTCTATTTTTTTCCATTAGTGGAAGTTCTGGATGACTTAGGTTTTACAGGCTCTTAACTTTTCTAACTTGGCTGACGTAGTTTCTCAACAGTGACAAACTTGCTGCGCACCAGAAGATATATATGTGTTTGGAAAATTTAGTACTAGCAAACCAATAAAGCCTCTCCAGAAAAAGTTTTGCTGCACACTACACAGGAGTAACACATCAATCAATTTCTGAATGTAGTCACTTTACCTCTTCCTCGGTTCCTTCCTTTTTGTTTATCTATTTAAAGATTCAAGCCAGAGGAATTAATTTTATGAACCTCTTATGAAGGTTTTTTAACCTCTCTGTGCTAAGAGGCAGAAACTTGCAGTCACCTCTTTATTGTCTGACTGTGATTTTGAGTAAAAGCCCCCTTTGGTTTCTGTAGAACTTACTGCCAGTGTGGGATAAGTCCTGTCAGGATCTGAGGATAATGATATTCATGACTTTGTTGCTCAACTGCTCAGGTCTGTCAAGATGGCAGAACTCCTTGGCATTTATCAAAGTAATTGAGATTTATAGGAAATTTAGGAAACTATACATGAAAACTGAGATACGCACAAAATGTAGGCATCCACCTCCCAGTTATGGGATTGTCTTACACTATGGAAAGTATTTTTATAAAAAGGTTTATTTGTGTGTGTAAGCTTTGTTTACTGCCCTAAATTATATGTTTTGAGTTCAAATAACACTTTCTCAGTTAACTGCTCTTCAGGAAACAATGGACATTATCTCTTTTCATCTAAAATACGCCAGGATATCTGCTTGCCCCATCGCAATTGATGGATACATTTCTAATGTTTTAGCTGGCTTTTTGCTTCTCTAGGAGGTCATTAGCTAACTCTCTAATCATATTTTTCTACTGTCTATAACATGACAAAACAGATCTAAGGTCCAATGAAGTCAGTAGTCAGCTTTCAAATGACCTGGGTGTGTAGGCAAGATTCTCTCAGATAAGAATTTTAATGAAATATGACACGTAAAAGGTGAGTTTACTGTTTTATTTTATAGAAAAGTAGTTTTACAGTAATATCTTAGAAGTCACTGCCATGATATGCAAGAAATTTTGAGTGCAAATGTTTTTTCTACTTTGTACACAAAATCATAGCACTTGGCAGAGACACACTCACACTATTGGAAAATGAAAATTAACTTTTGAAAATGAGGTAACAAAATTTGCTGCTCTTGCATAATTGGTTTTCTCATCACTTCATACAAGTACAGGCAATGTTTACCAATGTGATGCTGAAGGATGCAAATATTTGTTCCACAAACAATAGGTGGACCATTAATGATACCAGTTATTAAAGCTCTTGAAGTTAGCTGATTAGGGCTTGTGTGCCCATAAAGGTGCAGAGTTTAGAAAAAAGGCTTGCAAGTGTATTCATAATGAGAAAGGGGAAATGGGTTGTGTCTGGGACATGATTAGCTGGTAATCAGTAAAGAACAAACTGATTATTAGCTGTTCAATTCTTGTCAGTCTTAGGGGATTCCACTCAGTGGCCTAATTAAACTGAGCTTGAAGTCCTCACATCTCCATTCAGTGGCAATTTCATTATAATATTCAGTTCTTTGCAAGAGCTTTGCCTTCCCTCACTTTAATCATATGTTTTACAATTGTGTAACACGTTCCTTGATTAGTTTCTGTACAGGATTAACTTATGATAACTGCATAGCTTATGAAAGCAAATGTCACATATGAGACAATCCAGATATTAGAATTTATTGTCAACACTGAAATTTAAAAAATCAACTAACACAAGTAGTTTTAATTAAGCTTTTCATCAGATGGAAGATTATTATCTCTTCAAAAGATAACCATTTCTAGATGATAAAGGTGGGATTGTTTGTTCGTTTGTTTGTTTAATGGTTGGAAATGTTCATGGCCACAATTATTAATGTATTTGGTTGACTCCAAGCAGATAGACATAAAACTGAACTAAAAATTTCATTATGTCCGGTTGAAGGACCATGGGGTGCAGTAGACAAGACTGAGCTATCATTTTTCCTGTTGAGGGCCTATAGACACGGACATATATAGACATATAGCACACATAGGCAAAATACGAAGAAAGATGGATGAGCTATTTATGATTTGACAATTAAGAATAGATCCCTATTGCTACAATTATGCTGATATTTAAATTACAAATTGGAATTTTTCCTCTCAACATTTTTTTAATTCTGACTTCCCCACACTGTACCAAGAAATTAAGATTTGAGGATGTATATTTAATCACACCAACTGTATTAAAATTGAAAACTGTAAGACAGAACATGTACTCTACCCCTTAACTGAAAACTGTAAGAAACTTTTTTATGCAAACTCAACACATACTGGCATATTTAAATTTGTGTCAGTATAGTTATGTCTGTTCTTTTTTTTTTTTTTTTTTCCACCTTAAACAAAATTTATACAAGAAAAGATGGGACAAAATTTAGACAAAAACAAAAACAAAAGAAATCCCAAGTCTTTGCATAGATAAACAGACAATAATTTAGAGGCATATGCCAGACATAAAGGATACTTTTTTTGCAATCAAGAAGACTACTGCTGCTGAATGAATTTTTCTAAACCAAAAACTGAGATGGGGAGCATAATCTGACACAGAGCCACCACTTTGTATACTGACTATAAAATACATGTCCTAATTTCAACATTTAGATAACAAAGAGAGAGAGAGAGGATATACAAATGTGTATTTTGTCTATTTTGGACCAGGATATGTGGTCCAAAAGAAAAGCATACCGCTTCTCTAAAAGTTCATTGTCATATGTACATGGCAGGAATAACTGTGACAAAATTAATTGTTTAATTAGGAGAGTAGTATCTAGGAGAGAACTATCTCCTAGAACTGGTGGAAAAAAAAAACAACAACAACAACAAAAAAAACACTGTAAAGACTTGGAATTATGATTGTGGCTTTTTGGTTGGTTGGTTGGTTTTTTTTTTTGTTTCCTTTGTTGGCATACTTTCTTTCATTATTATTATAAAATGTACCATTCATTCACACTGGATAATTTCTAATGAAGCTTTAATAATGTTGCAACTGTTAATGAGGTCTCAAAGCATTTCTATAGTTACAGGTTCTTGTTACTTTTGTTATTTTAGCAAGGTAATCAAGACATATGTTAAATGTTAAATAGTGGCAAAACAAAGAAGAGCCAAAAGTCCTACTTCCCTTCATTAGGTTCTATCTACTCTTTTTCCACACTATGTCTGATTTGCAGTGAAAATTTAAAATTCTTGTGCTTACAGATCTCTTATATATGCATATAACAACTATTTGTATATATATTATATATATCATAGTGATATATTATTATATATCATTAGATATAGAAATATGTCTCTATATAATAACGGTGATGTAGACAGAAGTACAGACAGCTGCCACTAGTTTCACATGAGCAAAGACTGAATAATATTTCTGCTAGGAATATCAGAAACTTGTACTTGTTTAGCTGACATATTATAAGGTTAAGATTGAGGTTTCATTGTAAACAAACTTTGAAAAAAATTCCTACCTACCATAGACTATGCGTTCATCTGAATGAAAAAATTCTACACATGGACATGCTGCAGATTTTCTCAGATTTATTACTTTCTCTGAACAAGTAGCTAATATATATTTTTTCCATGTCCTTTATAAAACACAGCTTTGGATGCTGAATTCCCTTCAGGTAATTTCTTCAGGCTGTTGTATATAATTAAAAAGCGTTCAAACCATATTATACAACTAAAATTTTATGCTACTGTGTACAGTGAAAATCTGTGTTGTTTGCAGTTCTTTTTTTGTGGAGTACATCATTTCATGGCCAAACTGATTGAAAGTAATCTGACCCACAGAATTGTTGGAATGTATCCTCAGCTGGTGTAAATCGGTGTTGCTGTTGGCCTTTTCTGCAGATTTAGCTGGAAATAAGGATGATTTGGAACGTTAATGCTGCTGTTTCTGGGAGGTTTATTGATTTGTTCTATTTTAGCTAAAAGAAAGAAAAAGAAAATGAAAATGTCTGTCAGTAGAAGAAGACAATAAGAAAAGAAGACCTTTAGCCTTCATGTGAACTCTTGGTCTGAATAATTTTAGTTACTGGTCATGTACTGGAAACAAAAAAAAAAGCTGCTCTTGGTCTTGTAAGAAGAGTAATATTCAATCATCGCAAAGGCCCCTCTGAAACCATTTAAACAACTTTATTGATTTTTCCCTGGTTGGTAGTGTTTAATTCAAACAACTCCCAAGGAGTACAAGCATCACTGCAGGCAAATTATCAAGTATTCTGGCCTCTATCACTCTTTGACCATCACTGATACAATTGCCAGTGACAAAAATGAACATTTCTCCCCCTGTACACTCTAAATTGTACTGTGTTAAGCTAACAAAGATACTGGAAAGTGAAATCTAAACCTTTATCATTAACTTACAGCACTGAGAAGAAAATAAATGCCTTGTGCGTAGTTTTCTCACCAGCTACTGCAATAAATTACATTATTTTTTTTAAAGGGACTGAGGCTTCCTTTATGAAAATGATCCATGAATTACCAACCATGGCAATTCCCTGTTAACACTTGGAAAGGACACATCTGGCCCCCTGCACATACACAATCATTCAAAATAAGTACTGACTAAGCAGTTGATCTGCCACGAAAAGTATTAGTCTCTGCCTTCCAATTTATAGGACCTGGTACAGTAAATAGAAAGTTCTGAGAACAAGCAAGGTTGTTCCATGCCTCTGTGGATGCATTATGTATCTATTAAGTCAAACTGATTGCAACTAGGAATTCTCTTTTTTCCCTTCACCCTTGTAGAGATCTGTGCACAGAGAATCTGTCTGCTTTTACAAAAAAAATGTGCAAAATATTTTCTCATAGCAAGCAGAAAGTCATGTTTTTTACATATATCTTTTACCCCTTAAAAGTAATAACCCTAAAAGAAATACAGTAGAGATAACTACCTTGCCTTGCTAGTCACCTGTGTGACAGAAGTTTGACATATACAGATTCCAGAAGAAATGGGTGAAATTGAGGGAACAGAATTACCTGGACGTTAGTAATTACAAAGAAAGCCCACCTAGTTCAGAAAGTCTATGAGCTGAAAAAGGTTGAGAATACTGACAGAGACATAAAGATTGTTGTCCTTCTGACTGTTCACAGAATCTTCCCTTGGCCAATGCTAGACACAACAGTATGCGTTAGAAAGATCGTTGAGTTGCTCAACTAAAGGCATTATGGAAACTATTCACACTGATTAAAATTCCAAATTTAAATGTCAAAATCCCATATGGAAAAGAATAAATTTTTTTCTATCTCCTAAATAAGTAAATAAATCATAGAATCATAGAATCTTTTGAGTTGAAAGGGACCATTAAAGGCCACCAAGTTCAACTCTCCTGCAATGAACAGGGACATCTACAGATAGACTAGGTTGTTCAGAAATCCACCCTGCCTGACCTTGAATGTCTCCAGAGATGGATCATCCACACCTCTCTGGGCAACCTGTCTCAGTGTCTGACCACTCTCACTGTAAAAGACATTTTCCTTATATCCAACATTAATTTATCCTCTTTTAACTGGAAACAATTTCCTCTTGTCCTATTGCAATAGACATTGCTAAAGAGTTTGTCCCCTTCTTTTTTATATTCCTCCTTCAGATATTGAAGGGCCACTCTCATGTCTTCCCAGAGCCTTCTCCAGAATGAAAAAGTCCCAGCTCTCTCAGTCTGTCCTTGCAGGGGAGGTATCCATAAACAGCAGCAAAATAAGAAATCAATGGAAAAATGCGGAAATATTTTGATACTTAAGCTCTGAAATAATGACAGTGAATGAGAAAGGGATTAATTACACTGACATAGTGGTTGTCTATAAAAATAATATGTTCTTAATTTCTTCTTGTCTAAGAAAATGAGGATAATATTTAAAGAGAAACTGCTGTGAGATCACAAGTTATGAAAACAGTTCTTTAAATGTGAAGAAATAAACAATGATAGAAACCAATTATAGTCAGTCAGGATTTATAAAGTTAAAGGAGAAAATGAACCAGCGAAAAGAGTAACAGAAGAACACACATATATAAAGAAGGTGAAGAAAACAGGTTTATTAACACATTAGAGAAAAACAACTGATATTTGAAAGAGAACAAGGAACTGAATTCCATTTCAAATTATGTCTTCAGGAAAGGATTTTTTATTCTGAAAAGCTGTTTCAGTTCAGTAAGTAACCAAGGCAGCATAAAATACAGTTGTTGATGAATAAAGTTAGGGACATAGGTGAAAAATATGAATTTATTTAAATGACTTTTATTTCATATGTATCCTGCATGTTCATCTGACTTGTAACATAGATAGACAGGTAGCTAACATACTTCCCTTTTTGTTCTGCTCTCCAACATTTTCCTTGCACATATTTTTAATAACAATTACAACTGAGACTACTCTAAATTTGCTAGTACATGTACTATATTACTTGTAAAATGTAAAAATAATGGTGTCTGTTGAAACTTCATTTTTTTCTGACTTAGTAGTATATCTTCTCAAAATGACAGTAGTGAACAGATTTCAAAAATATATCTTACATTTGAAAATGAGCTAAATTCCACAATGTAGCCAAAGAAAACCCTGAAATACCTTTAAGAATGACATTGAAGATACTTCAAAGAACTCAGCAACCCTGATTTTGCCTTTCAAGTTCTCTTCAAGGTAGAGAAATTTTTGAGGCTTGCCTTCTTAAAAGTATTGGTGCACGTCTGTAAAACCAAGCTCACCTGGAAGTCAGGACTTAGCTTTCCAAACATGTGTAATAGATGGACTGCAGGTAATGTATGTTCTGTTCTTGTTTTACAATTACGAATTACAATTACAGTGGTAATTCTTAACACCTAAGAAACTGTCTGTTTTTTTTTCCATGATTGGGTATAAACAATATAAAAAAAAATATTTTTCTTTCAGTGCATCTTTCGTTCCAACAGAAGGTTAATATAAAGATGACAAACTCTGAAAAAGACTTGATCATATAAAGACAAAAGTAATAAAATTACTAACTTCTGAAAGACAAAAGGAAGTGAGAATGGATTAGAAAAGCATTTGTTCTCAGAAAACACTTCAGAAACAAGAGTTTGTGGTATCTCTACATGGAGACTCTACACGGATTTAGAAAAGGAAAGAGTATTTTATAGTTCAATATACTGCTTACTTGAATTTCTTTTCCTTGTTGGCGTGGAGTGGTGCAAGGGCTACATGTTGAAGGTCAATTTTGCCTAATTTTCCTAAATTAAGGATGTCTGAGCAAGAAATGTGGGTTTTCAACACCAGAATCTAGAGTCACTGAGAATTGTTAGAAATTAACTGAAAGCACCTATTATTGTCGCTCCTGCACTGATTTCTGTTACTTCATTATGGGAAGTATTTAAGTAGACAAATCAAGAATTATCCGCTCATTTTTAAAGGAAGAGTACTTATACATTCCTATCTCTCAGTTGTGATCTTACCTCCAGGCTGTATTACCTTAATGTTCTTTATTTGGAGTTACCCTTGAAAACCACTTACAGATTGCAACTAATGTTGAAAGCAGCAGCATGACTGTTCAAGGACCTATTTGCTGCGGGACTCATGCAAACTCAACTGTCTGCCTATTATTCAAGGTGTGCATTCAAGGTCTTGTTGTAAGTACTTAGCATCTTAAACTCTCTCTTTCATTCTGACCTTAACTTTAAAACAAGCAAGGATTGGAATTTGTAACTGTCCACCACAAGTATCTTTTCAGATAAATTCAATATTTTTTCAGCAGGGAGGAGAATAACAGAAGACGTAATTGCCTCCAATCTTCAGTGAATGGTAAAAAAATCTTGACTGATGTTATCATATATAAAGAGCTTTCCATGGAGGTAAGGAAAGTATTCAAAAAAAAACCCTTGGAAATCTTCCCCCACTCTTCACCCTTCTCACTCTACCTCCACCCCAAATAAAGAAAAAAAAACAGTAAGCATACAAGCCTACTTTGGCATCATAGGGGGAGGAGTGAAATAATAAAACAGAGGACTGCAGAGAAACAGAAAAAAACTGTGATTACCCTCTACCTCTGAAAATGAAGTTTCACTGAATCATACAATCATTTGAGTTGGGAGGTACCCTTAGAGATCATCTAGTCCAACTCCCCTGCAATGAGCAAGGATATCTACAGCTAGATCAGGTTGTCCAGAGCCCTGTCCAGCCTGACCTTGAATGTCTCCAGGGATGAGGCATCCATAACCTCTCTGAACAACATGTTCCAATGACTCATCATCCTTACTATAAAAGACTTCTTTTCCTTATATCCAATCTAAATCTGCCCAGGTTTAGTTTGAAAGCATTTCCCCTGGTCCTATCTCATCAGACCCTATTAAAAAGTCTGTCCCCTTCTTTCTTATAGCCTCCTTTAGACACTGAAAGACCACTATTAGGTCTGCCCAGAGCCTTCTTTTCTCCAGACTACACAGCCCCAGCTGTCTTAGCCTGTCCTTGTAGCAGAGGTGTTCCATCACTTGGATCATTTTTGTGGCCCTCCTCTGGAAGTGATCCAACAGATCCATGTATCTCCTCTACTGAGGACTCCACATCTGGAGGCAGTACTCCAGGCCTCTCCAGTGCAGAGCAGTGGGACAGAATCACCTCCCTTAACCTGCTGGCCGCGCTTCTTTTAATGCAGCCCAGGATATGGTTACTGGCTGTTGCCCAACTTGCCAACCACCAGTACCCATAAGTCCTTTCAGCAGAGCTATGCTCTGCTATTACATCCTCCAGACTGTACTGATAGCGGGAATTGCCAATGACCCAAGTGGAAGGCGTTTCACTTGGTTTTGTTGAACCTCATGAGGTTCTCCTGGGCCCATTTCACAAGGCTGTCTAGGTCTTTCTGGATAGCATCCCATCCCTCTGGTGTACTGACTGTATCAAGAAGCTTAATGTCATCTGCAAACTTGCTGAGGTTGCACTCAATCCCACTGCAGATATCATTGATAAAGGTATTAAAGAGCAGTGGTCCCAGTACTGACCTCTGGGAGATGCCACTTGTGACTGTGATCTCCATCTAGACATAGAGCCATTGACCACCACTGCGTAGGTGCAATCTCTCAACCAGTTTCTCATCCACTGAACAGCCCACATATTGAATTCATATATTTCCAATTTGGAGAGAAGAATGCTATGGGGAGTCTTGTTAAAGTCCTCCCTGAAGTCCAAATAGATGACATCAGTGGCTCTTCCCTTGACCACTGATTTTGTTACACCATAATAGAAGATGATTAAGTTGCTCAGGCAGGAATTCCCCCTGGTGAAGCCATGTGATTGTCCTGTTTCACCTCTCTCTTCCATGTGTCTTAGTTCAGCTTCCAGGAGGATCTGCTCCATGATCTTCCCTGGCACAGAGGTGAAGATGACAGGTTGCTAGTTCCTAGGGTTTTCCTTTACCCTTCTTTGCACAGAAGAGCACATAAATCACTACAGATTCTTTGAACACCAGCAGTATTTTTAGCAATATCCTTAATTATTAAGGAAATAATCTTGCCCCTCTCCAGAAATTGCTGTACAACTTAGGTTTTTGGTGTGTGTTGTTTTATCCCCATTTTAGAATTCCAAGCATACATTTCCCCTCAGGAACTGGGTTTTGTTATTGAATACTCTTGATGCCGTATATTTCCTAACCTGTATACGTGGCTATGTTTAACACATGTCAAAAAGAACCCAAACAAACAACATGTAAACAACCACAAACACACACATCTACAGCAACAAAAAACAGCCCAGCCTGAAAACTCACATATTTTACTTGCAGTGTCACGCAATGAAGAAATGTTCAATCTGAAGTAGTAGACTTATAGTCTAGGGAAAAAAAAAATGTTAAGTACCAACATGAACAGAAAAACAATGTAAACAAAATTTAGTAAGAATAAGAATGAAGTGTGTTAGTTTTGGACCCTTCAAAATGGTAAGGGAATGGATTCAGACTGAAGCTGTTCTTAAAGCAGAATGAAAACTTGCAATATGTCACCAGAGACAGGGAAATTCCCTTAAACCATCAGTTACATAAAAGATTGGATTAGGATGGAATATGAAACTTTTTTTGTGTGTGTAACACTTCTCAGTCCATTAAAAAAAAATGAAAGATTGTTTGAGTTTCCCTGTAGAAGTTAAGCACCCCTGTGTAAGAGATTATTCTTTTGCATCATTGCCTCAAAGCTTGGTGAGGACACAGATGAACAAGTCCAAGCAAGTTTTGGTCAAGGGTTGAGAAATCCTTTGTCTGGAGAACACTGATGGACAAGTCCTGGGCAAGGGTTGCAAAATCCTTTGTCTGAGTGACACAGACGGACAAGGCCAGGGGCAATGAGAGAGAGACAGAGACAGAGAGAGAGAGAGAAACCGCAGATTAATGGCACGTGACTGCACATGACTCTTACCCAAGCACCCAGGAATGTCACAATTAGCAGAAGGAGGATAAAAAAGGGACCAACAACCATGAAGTTAGGTTTCTGACAACAGATTCCTCATGAAGAAGAGGTTTTCTGACATCAGATTCCTCATGACCTGCCACTCCCTCCTGGACTTGCTCTGCGCTTTACCTGCTTGCTGCCTAAGGCTGGCCACACTGCTGCTGCTCTCTCCCAAGAAGGTGACTGACAACAGAAGCCTCACGAGCTGATGCCTGCATGCTGATGGTCTCCCTCCTGGGCCTGCTACCTGAGACCTGCTGCTTCCTCGTGGACTTACCCTGCTGCTTCTTCCTGGTACCCTCTTGTTGCCTAAGTCTGGCCACGCTGCTGCTCTCTCCCCTGCACTTTTGCCTCAGACCGTCAGAATGGCATGCAACAGGATTCTGCTGGATCTTGGTGGTGACTATCCCTGCTTTGTTCAATTCTTGCTTCTCTTCCTATCTTTTCTATTGCTCACCTTCCCTTCCCCATTACCCTAGTCCTTAATAGTCACCGTCCTCCCCTTCCCCATCTCCCTGATTAAGATTTGTAATAAACTGGTCAGACCAACATTTGAACTATTGTTTCTTAATCTCACGCCAGGTATACATATATCAAAGAACCTCCTCTCCCTCCTATAAATTGAAGCGAGACACCATGCCTCTATGATGATGGTGACTTGATGGCTAGTAAAAAAGTCTCTGCTTGTCCATTTCCAGACAATTTCTGTATTCACATAGTGACAGTCATATCTGATACTTCTTTAGGAAGCATCATGAGCTGTGACAGAGTTGCTGAGCATGACCAGGTGAGTTCTGTGAGAGATGTCCTGCCCTTGGCTTTTCAAGATGGTAATAGAGAGTAAAAGATCTGTGCTTACCGGCCTCTTATGCTGTCCATTTTCTACCATCAAATAGTGCCAAAGACTTATATCAAAATCTATGGAAGATGAGCATTAAAAATATGTATACAAATAAGCTATAACTTTCCTTAAGTCACATATGAACTCTTTCCAGTAAATATATATCTTTCTGCAGTACCACTGCAACATCATTGTCATCACTTTTGAGTCACCACGTACAGATTTTCACAGAAAGAAGCTTAAACAGAGCCTGTATGTACTGTATATTGACTTCCTTGTACAGCAGTCACATTAGGGTCCTAGTCTTTATGGAGATTTTGCAGGAACAACTGAACTATTATATAATTATCGTCTTCACTGTTAGAGTCCTTATTAAATGAGAATAGCAAAACATCTACTCTTTAAAGAGAAAAACTCCTAGCTGATCTCCAAACTATGATAAGTACAAAGATAAGAAAAATTTGCAGAGTTAAGATTTTTTTATTTTTATGTCTTTATTTTTACCCTTTTTATCAGTTCTTCCATACTCTCTCTATAAAATATACATATTTAATTTCATTTTAAGCAGAACCACGATTATGCAAATAAGTAAATAAATAATATCAAGTACACATTGTAACATTTCTAGCATATTATAGATTGGTAAAATACAAACAGTTCTCCTTTGAGAACATAGGTGTTGTAATTGTCATTTTTATTTTATTTTGACCTCTTTCCTCCTAGCAGAATTTGTGATGGACAGCTGGTGATAATGGTTGTGCTGATTATAGGCAAACATTGCACTGTTTCAAGATGTTACTTATTTTCATGAATACAACTCAAAACTTGGTTCCCTAAACTAAAATATTTATGCCTAGCATAAAAATATATCTGCAAATCTGAGGGTTGGGGTTCACCCAACCCTCAAATCTGAGGGTTCACTGTGATGAACCTGATATTACTTGCTAAGAGTGGAGTCCTACTGTTGGTGCCAGAACTCAGGTAATGAGACTAGCTGTTCATCCAGTAAGCTGCAGCACTATGCATGATAAACAATCATTTTACAACTGCAACAGTTTTTTTTTGTTTTTTTTCATCAATTTTCCCCCCCAGCATACCAAGAAAGGGTATGAAAGGAAAGAACTCCATAGAGCTGCATACAGTATGTTACTGAAGCCATGACTTGTGCATTTTTATGTTAGTACTTTTTGTCTCATTTTCTTGCCCCACATTTTTAACTTCACACAGCTGGTTGTGTATTAGTCTTGCTCCCAGTTAGGAGCATGAATCAGTTGCCTTGATTAACTATTGGCATGCTGTTAGTGAAACAAAAGTACAACTGCACAGCACATCTGCACTTCACTATTTGTAGTTCATTCTGAGGTTTTCCAAGCTATTGATGAGCAAACTAGTTGACACAGCGCATCTCTGCTGTTCCACCTAAGCTAATTAACCCTTCCTGTCATCAGGGTTTAGTTGTTACAATGTAATGGTTCAGGGATAGCCCTTCTCAGACTATCTGGTTCATGATGACTTGAGAATATCTGTGTCTTTATAACTTTCTGTTGTATCCTTCAGGTGGTAATGTTACTGAACTTTACAGATGGCAGTTTACATCTTGATCTCGATATACCCTTTTGCTTCTTCTAGGTACTTCATTGGGCACTCCTCTTAACATTTAAAATTGATATACTCGATGTCATACCTGAAGAAAAAATAGATTTTAGTTTCATGCTTTTTCACAGCATCTACTATTCACCCCTGTTAGTAATAGCAATACTCAGGTTCAGTTACAGTGGACATTGCACTTCACATCTAATGCATTTCATAATCCAATGGAAGCAGGAACTTCTTAAACTGAGAATGGCATCAACAGTGTCATACATTAACAGCCCAAGAAACTAATAGCCCTCTAATTAAGTCTTAATGCTTCACTTTCCACAGTTACAGGTCTTTTCCACATCAGCCTGCTATTATTCACTGTCCCGTTATAGTCCTTCACTACCCATCCCTGCAGTGAGTCTTTGGGAAGGTGTAAATGAGGTGCCAAAATGTACCCAGAAGAGGATTACAGAACTCAGTGCTTCCCACAAAGCTTCTGCATTGTTTTAGGTTATTTCATTCATTTTGCTGTTGTTCACTTTGCAATTCATCCTGGTTAGAAACCTGTTAGCTCTGTGGGTGTTGTACATGAGCAATGATCATGCAAGCAAGCCATATGGGCCCCATCTGCTTCCAAGAAAGTAACAACAGTTTGACCATTGACTTCAAAGGTAACAAGACTATGCTCTTCATAAACAGAAGCACAACATTTCCTAAATAAGCAGCAGATGAACAGGAAGATAGAGAAGCAAAGGTGTCTCCACAGGATCAGTGAGAACAGACCAGTCCAGTGATTTACTGGTATACAGTTTCTAACTCATTATCTATTGCCTGGTATTGCTTGCCTAAGAATTATCAATTTCATCCATTTTTATGCTGAATCACGTTCCATCTTTGTATATACTAGGTATATTCACCTCCTAGTATTCTACTGAAAAGCATCATTCAAGTCCAATTTATCCATATCAGTCCATTTCTTTTTCTCAGGCATCAGATCGTCTTTGAAGGGGTATCTTTCTTTTATGCTAGCAGCATCTGCTTCCAGAGGGTGAAGGACCCATTCTGGCATGTACTAATATCTCTGTCAATGTCAGAGTCCTTAGTAATGCCACCCAGTTGGTGAGCTTCTCTACTATCTAGCCATACACTGTTGGCTCCATCGTCCCAGTGTCGAAGTAACCAGGTGACAATAGGCTCATTTGGGTGGCATGAAAAGTCTTTTGTCAGACCTCGAATTTCATTCATTTTCAGAGATTGATCAGTAGTGGTAACGATGTCTTGCTCAGCTCTTATTCTTTCAGGATTTCTTGTTGTCCTCCTGGGAGTTGGTGACCCCAGTCACAAACCATAATTAACAAGCATTAAACACACCTCCCTGGGCAGCCCTTTCCAGTGCTGTGTAGAACAACAGTGTGACAAGTTAGTCTCAGTAGAATCTCAGGTTCAGTAGCATTGGTGAAAATATGGAAGTATCAGAAATGACATTTTAGCTTTTGAGTCACTGCCAAAACACACAGCAGAAGGTAAAAGGGGCTTTATTTTGTATCAACTTAAATAATTAGCTATTTTATCCCTGCAGAGGATGTACCAGGCAGCAATCCCAACCTTATTATCTGTTAAGTGGCAAATCTATGCAGTCATATTACAAATTACACTTTATTTATTTATTTGTTTATTTTTGGCCATATTTTCTTTCTTAGTTCTGAAGAATTTTATTTAGAATCATAGTTCAGACAAAAATCTAAAGTGTCAGGTGAGCAGCACTTGTTTATTAGAGGAAATTTCTTGTCAAGCCAAAAGCCTGTTTCAGAGGCTGTTATTGATCTTCAATCTGAGAAGGTATGGTCTGCCTGACCTTGACCCAAAGTGTGGATAGGTCAGGTTTTTTATCTTCCATTACAAGTGGAAAAGTGCACTTTATAATGCTGTCAATACATGTTCTATAGATCATCAATCTTACTAACATGCTGTTCTATGCTTTGTAACGTGTGGCCATTTTCTGTGTCCTGTCTGACAAGACACGTGCTGTAAATTCCATTTAAAAATTACATTTTTCTTTTGCTCTACTTTGTCCGAAAAAAAGGTCATGACACGGTGATAAGTTGCTTTCCCAGCAACGGACTAAAATCTTAGGCCCAACACTTTTCATGTGCCAAGATTGTATATTTCATCTTTAAAAAACCCACTTGCATTTATCCAATATGCTTTTTTTCCCCCTTCTTTATGAAGAACTTTTTGGGTCTTATGTTCTCAAGGGCTAACGTCAGAAAGAGAAAGGAGAAACAGAATGTACAAACTAATTATTGAAGATAATAAAGAAAGAGGTTGAAGATGGAGGTACTGATGATGTAATATTTTATATTATTTTGGACAAAAAAACCCAACAAATTCCATAAAAATTAAAAGATTTTTTTTTTCCCTCAAAGTCTAAGGAAAATCAACTACAAGATTTAGTTAGCAATATACAGTAGCACAGTCTACATAAAATGTCTTTGTTGATAATTGGAATGAATTCATACCTTCCTCACTGTAAGTCAAAACTGCACAAGCTTTCTCTTTCTGATAATGTGGCAAAGGTAGTTTCACTTCCATCTATTAATGTCATCTCTAGTGTGTCTGCAAAATTTGCCAGAACTGATTAGAGCAGATATTAAATGATAATTGGACATTTAGTGCTCGTCAAACAGAAAGTGACAGATGGGCCACTAATTAAATTATAGTTCTGACATTATTCACAATGGTTTATGAATCTTCAGTAGTGACCTTCATGCATCTCTTCTCTCTTTTGGGGGATAAGAGAGTGATAAGAAAAAAAAAAAAAAAGACTCTACTAAAAATATTAACAAATACACAGAAAGTGAAAAATGCCTTTTTTTTTTTTTTTTTTTGGTCTCTCAGCAGTTCCTTCACAGAATTAGATAATTAATTAAAAAATAGTGCAACAAATATTTTCATTCATATAAATCGGTTTGAGTGGCTGGAGATGGGAAGAGAAATGAAGAAATGAATGATTTGTGCTTGTTCTGATCAGCCTTTCACTGGGAAAGCAAGAAATGTGCTTGTACATGTGCTAATCCTAGACAAGGAAATCCAGTGCCTCTTGTAGTACGCTTTTCATTCCTATTAACTCAAGATAACACCGTCAACTATCTCTACCGGCTAAAAGAAAAGGCTTCATTTAATAAAACAAAGGTAAAAGCCTGAAAGAGTCACTGTTGCTGAGTCAGAGCTACATTTTCACTTTCAGTTAAAAAGAAAAACAGAAAGTTAATTACATTGCAACTTTTGTTTATTTATTACTTTATGTTTCAGTCACTAGTTTTAAAAAGTAGTACCCACAATACATAGTTATCAGTCTCCATGTCTGTGCAATCTATCCTCCAATATCTACTTAAATATTCGTATAAATAACATTCAAATAAATAAATACTAAAGTTTTCTTGTTTTCAGATGGTTGTCTATGTTTACAATGTTGTAAAGACATTATTTTATTGAAGATATAGTATACACATATTTTTTAGGTGTGCATATATTGTTACTTAAACATAAACATTTACTGGAAAAATTCATAGATTTTTTTTTTTTTTTTTAATAAAAACTGAGTGAGTAGTGTTATCCTGGGAGGGGACTTGTCCCCAGGCAAAAAATACTTCTGTATGTTGTTAGGAATGTACTTGTTAATATGAGGAAATTTAGGCATGTTTTCAAGTTTTATAATGAGATACATATCTGTTTGTTTGTTTATTAATAGCTGTGAATACAGTTATCATTCATGAAATGATCTTGTATCTGCACCTTTGTAAGCAAGTTTAATTTTTCCCCAAGTATTTTCTGAGGGATTGAAGGTATAATAAGTATCAGAACTGGATAAAACAAACAAACAAAACCCTCTGAAAGGACCAACCTTTTTGAAGGGTTGCAAATACAAATGCAATCCTGAACAAATTTTATTAATATATTTCATCTCTACACTATAGGAAATCTTTATATGCTGACTTAACTGTGATTTTGAGAAATAATATTTTTTCTTCATGTGAACCTTGCTTTTTGATTAGATGCCTAAACTTTCAGTGATGCAATGAGAAGATATTATTATCTTTACATTTCCTTAGGTAACTCCCTCACACACAACCATAAACATGCAAAGCACATAATACTTAAATCCATATAAGTTTTACAATAAAATAAGAGCTCAAAGCCAAACAAACCAAACAAATAAAAAAGACATAAAAATTAGAAAGACTATGTAAACATTTACAGAAACTACAGCTTATTTTTTTTTTCTTTTGGAATTTATACGTATTTGCCATTAAGTACAACTAATGTAAGTAATGTGGCACATCCTGAGTGAATTTTAAAGCACTGTCCAATACTAAAGATTAAAATGTTGAAGAAAAGTGAAATGTTACTGTTCAAAAAGAATGGTTGTGCTCTGAGTTTCCAGGAGCATCCTGTTGTGAAAGTCATTTCAACTTAATGGAAAACTCCTTGATTCAATTATACTCAATATACCTTTTTCTTGTCTCTACTAAATTGATATAAATGTGGAGTAACTCGACTGCCTTCAGTAGTTACTTTGGATTTATACCTGGTCCTCCTTACCTTCCGCTTCTGTTCCATAATGGATAAGTAGCTTTGGTGGATATTCTTCTCCATATTTATTCCTTTTTCAAGTTATCAACATGAAAAAGCCCATTAATTGCAGCTCATGAGATCTGTCTTATACTTCCTACATTATGTTGTGGAATGCCCTTAATTACAATTACGATTCATTACAATTTCTGTTCAAATTCTCTCTTGCAGTAGATAATTCCTGCAAAGCAGAAACACTCTTATAATTCTAACATACTCTATACCCAAAAACTTTAGTGTGCTTTACAAATATTAAGGAGATGCAGACTCCTGTGCAGTGAGCAGTTTGAACTAAACCTACACTGTCAAAAGTGTGTATCAGTCAACTTCCTCAGAATAAATCAACTCACTTGCACCTCAAAATACAATGATTTAATATGTCCACAAAGTGACACAATATAACAGGAAGTACAGAATTTCCCTAACCAGAACAGATTTCAAACTTTTAGCAGGGCACACCTCCTGGTTCAAATGTTTTTATATTGGAATAATGTCTGTCACTGTGTGGAAATCAGAACATGAAGAAATACTGCTGTTTGTCCTCATCTGAGGCCAACTTGTCAGAATGAATGTGCACTTCCCTGGGTTTATCTTGTACTGATCTTACCAGGACTTAAGGGATTAAGCTTTAGTTTGTATACTTTTTGTGTGTGTGTATGTGTTGTGGACGAATTGCTATTCTACTCTCTACATCCATCCAGTCCAGTTAATATATTTAAGGCTATATATCTGAGTCTGTGGTTGTCACCTAATGATCTTTAACCCACTTTTCCAACTGATGTT
Organism: Gallus gallus; assembly: GCF_016699485.2. Taxonomy (NCBI): domain Eukaryota; kingdom Metazoa; phylum Chordata; class Aves; order Galliformes; family Phasianidae; genus Gallus; species Gallus gallus. The sequence continues at coordinate 25,307,002 of NC_052533.1, forward strand.
ACCATACATGTATTTACTACTAGCTTGTATCATCATATCTTGGGTTGGGAAGAGCATAAGAGCATGAAAAAGGAAGGAAGAGGAAGCGTGAAAGTCCTCAAACCTTTGTTTAACTGTGTGTTTATCACTCTTTTCACTCTTGTTAAAAGAGATGGAAAGCATCAAGGTTCTTCAACCATCTCCTGCTATTATTCAGCACAAAATATCTTACTATTTCTCAGCAAAAATCTCTCTTACAAATGCTCTAAGGATAGGGGCACTTCAATTTCAATCTTACATAATTTTTCATGTCTAGATCAGGCTACTTTTTAAATGGTGTGCATGGCTTTTCAGGAGTGCCTTCAATCAAAAGAGTACTGATGATTATGAAAAATAATGACTCAAAATTAAAGATGATGCATTTTTAGTCTTTCTTCCTATATTCTCTGCACTTCTTAATTAATTTTCTCTAGTCATGACTGATAATATTTTCAATTTGTTCAGCAAGAGGGATTCATTTGATCAGCTTCTGAGTAAATTAGGAAGAATTTGGGAGTGAAGTGTTGCTGTATGTTTGAATGGACAATGGCAACTCAGTGTTATCCACAGGACCATTGATTTAAAAAAAAAAAAAAAGAAAAAAAAAAAGTTATGCAGCTGTCCCAATAAGGTACATTTCAGGAATAAAAACCTTAATCTTTTTCATTTGCTTATTTATTTTTTTTTAATGGCTCCTAAAGTTTAGTAAAAGTAGGAAAAAATGTCACTCTTTTAATCATTAAGATATTTAGGCTTAAAAATGTCATAAAGTTAATTATTTTCTTCAGTGAATGGGATACAGGTACAAATTGACACATCTTAGACCACTGCAAGCATAACTTTCTCCTTTACACCTGGTGGACCTGGCCTCAGCTTTCTGCTTTTCTCCAGTGATGCAGGTGATTAGTCCATCAGTTCAGAGTCTCATTCCTGCTGAAAGTAGAAAGTTCCTTAGCCACAGGTCCAATTCTATTTTATGGGGAATGCATTACACTTCGTACTGACAAACTTCCTGATTATGATAATAGGATTTTGATTTTGGTAAGCTCTGAGTTATGATCTTTTCCTCTTGTACTTGGTGGGGATTGCCTGACTTGCCCACAAAAGAACAAATGTGATTTTACAGGGAGAAACATCTTGCTCAGGTTATAGATGTTCAGGATAGATGCATGTATCCCTTTCATAGTACCAGCACTAAGGGACTTCTTCCATTCCAGCCACTCATTTTAACCTTCTTTTCACTTCAATTGGTTCGATGTACTTGATTTTGGACTGTCTTCTATATAAGTGGGTGAATTCCCATAGCTTAAGAACACCTCAGGTGAGGGAAATAATAGCGAAGGCAACTTGTTTGTTGCCTTTGCCATTAAGGAAGCTAAGCATGAAGTTTGAATCATGAACTGTTATAACAGTTTTTAAGTAACTCATTCAAAAATGGAAAATGCATAAATAAATTCAAATATAGTCAACTAAGGAAGTTTCAATTGGTAAGAATGAAAAATCAACTTGATTGTGGCAGATATACTGCAGAAAAATGTGGATAGAAATATTGCCAGTGATGGTAGATCATGCTACTCTGAGGGACATTTTATTTGTATGCTTGTAAAGTAAGGAGATTTTTTGCTTAGTATCAACAAATCAAAATATAAACCAAAATATTTTAATAGATACTTTCTCTCCTTTATTTAATGGGGAAGTAATCATTTCATGAAGCCGTTAGATGTATTACTGAATTGGAGTCTAGTTCATCACTGTCAGTTAATCATGATACCCATCTCATTAGCTTTGTACACATGTGACATATATACCTGTTTGCAAGGCCTTCATATACACAATTTGAAATCATAGGCTGCAATTTTTTAAGGTTGATCAAGATGACTTAAACCCTTTGGCTGACATCTTGTTTTATCCTGTATCTTGTAGCTGGTAGGCTGCTAATTAAAACAGGGGTCTCTATTTTGTAAAAACAGAGAAATTGTCAGTTACATTTTTTCATTTATTGTTGAGACTTCTTAGAAAAATCAGTGTTCTGTCTAGAATCTGATAGAATAAGTCAAGATCTTTCAGTTCCCTATCCAATTTAACTACTTCTTTCTTAAAAGCCAGGACTTCTGAAAATTACAGTGTGCCTACCAAATAATATGTAGCTCCTGCAGTGGGTTAGCATCAAAGACACTGGAGTATTTTTCATTTGTTGACTAGAAGCATAGATACATCTTTTTTGGAGGTCAGGCAGCATTTCTGTGGATGTGATCATTGTAGTATCCTACACATCAAATAATCATACACATTAATAGATTAATCTTAAGAGTGACTTGAATTTGAACATAAACATACAAGATTCTTCAAGATTACTTACTGAAAGTGCTCAGACTTGTGAGTTACCTCTGTTTTTTGTTTTGTTTTGTTTTGTTTGTTTGTTTTTAATGAAATACACTTCTATAACCAAGAATACAGTATTTTTCACTTATTTCTTCCTAGGAAAACAATTGTCTAGAAGTGGACAAAGTCAGTAAGAAAACAGACTATGTGGAAAAGACAGAAAGTGAGTGAAATATACTGATGCACAGGAGAACATGATAAACTTAAAAATAAGGAACCTGGGTTAGGACTAATGAGAACTCATGCCAATGGATATTCCACTGCGTCAATAATTTCCCTGAAAAAACTTTATTTAGAATAGATATAAGAGAAGTCCATGAAGCAACGTTGTAAATGCATGTGTTTCTGCTCCTTATCTTGATTTAGGAGAAGATTCAAAATAGCACAAAATGAGTGACCTTAAAGAAATGTGAACTGGTCCACGTTATATTTAAACTGAAAATTCAAATGTCAGTTTCAATCAGAGATTATTATTAGGTTCTTGAATAAGCTTCTACTATTTCAATCGGAAACAATGGAGGCTAAAATCCTTTAATCTACCTGAAAAACAATATTGAACCAATAAACTTCCACACTCTACTTATCCTACTACATATACACAGAAAAGTAAGACAATAATTTCAAGGACAGAAAGAATATGGATGGAAATATTGGCATATATAATAGGAGCTCATTGAGTTCTTACTTAGAATTTTAGCCTCAAATCAACCTTCAATCTTTTTCTTCCTCTAGGTTAGGTTATGTACAGTCCATTGCATTTTAATATACCAACCTCTTTGCTGTAATTAAGTGAGCTCTAATTGGTTTTGTAGGAAGGTGTTGAAGTAAAAGCTCCTACTCTGAATCTTGAATTTTTCATGTTCACTACAGCAGATCGTTATTAAAGATTTTGTCTTAGAAAAGTGTATATGTTACAGATTGCATTTCCGTAATAATGTATGATTCCATTTCCAGGGATAACCTATGGCATAGTCATATGGATTACCAGAAATGTTATCTTGAATATAATGAATCATTGTGAGAAATAAATAAATATCACCATAAATTCTTAGATTTTTTTTTACTCCAATATCAGGGAAAATTTGTGATATTTATCATTTATCAAAATCTAAAATTCTTGAAGTAGGTTACTCTCTCAAGCAGTAGATGAAGAAAAGTATTGAAAAGAAAAGGAGAAGAATTTGGAAAATTAAAGTAAATTAAGCATTTTTAATGACAAAATATAAAAAGAAGAAATTAGGCTAAAATGTCACAGTCATTGTGCTGTGCTTAGTAAATGTCAAGTAAAAAGTCTTACAGGACTTCATGAATGTCTTGTCATGTCACCTAGAACTGATATTGGAAGGCAGTATTTTCTCTAACACACATTGCCCCTCTGAAGTCGAATGCAGTGTGATTATACATTCTCATACTGTGGAGGAAATCATGGAAGAACTTTTTCCTTCACTTCAGTTTAGCAACATACTGTCAATATACGCAACTTCCACACAGTTTTATCCTTTTTTTGAGAAATCTATGTAATACCTACGATGCAAGGGTAATAGAAATAAGTCCTTTATTCATCTATCATGTATTTTGGGCTTCTGTTCATCAAGAGATGTCTCGTCCACTAACTTTCCTGTTCTTTTTGAACACACATATTTTTAGTTACCAGTACCTTGAGTTTTGGCAAAGAAAGAAACATATGGCTTTCCAATTATACAGAAAATGGAATAATTCAGAGCATTAGGCTAAAAAAGTCTTATCTTTGTAATGCTTCAAAGTATTAAAGATAAGAAAAGTAAAATATGATAAACAACTCCCTAAGTCAGAGCCTGTGTCAAATTGACTCTAATCAACAAAAGCCAATGGAAAGACACTCATCCGTTTCAAGACTGTACAATTCCCATCTGATAAATTCAGAAAAATAACGGAGTTCAGGTTCTGTGATTTCATTCAAATATAAAAGGTAACTTCATAATGAGTCTTAACCTTCTCTGAAATATTATGATCATTGTGGTTCAATAATATCCAACAAGTAAAATACTGAGACACTATTTTTAACTCCACACTAAGCTCCTTTTCAAAGGATCAGTTATAAAGTTCCAAAACAGAAGCAGAAGGCTATACTAAGTTCAGTTTGTACTGAGTTGGCTTCAACCTGTGCAGTCCATCACTTAAGCATTAAATCTTAGCAGTAAGTTGCAAATTGCAACTAGTGAGTGTCTTCTCTGTCTCTCTCTCTGTGTCTCTCTCTCTCCTTGATTTTGAGATTTGTGGTTGATAAAAATGTTATTAAGGCTCTTAATTTAAACAACTGTATTTGATTCAATTGGACCTGATGTTTATAAATACTTGTCATGCTACAATATTTACCCCATAGAAGACTTGAGTCTTCCCTCTTTAAACTGAAAAATATGTTAAATGTAGCCTACTTACAGTTTTTGCCTTTCTTTTCCCTGAAAAACAGCCTTTCTTTTTTGCATTTCTTTTCATGGACAGATTCTGGATTATTATTATTATTATTATTATTTTAATATATTCTTTCTCTTCATTTAGAAAATAAACAATTTGGCTAAATCTCATCCATCTGTGCATAAGGATACTGAAGCAGAATAGGTGTTTTGAAGGTTTCACCCTTATGTAATACAAATGCTATGTATCTGCTGCTAAGGGATGCTGCTCAGTAATTCTTTCTGAAACACAGGCCCCTATAAGCAGCTGAGAGGACATGTTTAAAATGCAATTTAGTTTGAAAACTATTGAACAACTTTCACCATATATAATGCTCTATGCTTACAGTCCCTGCTCATTTGATACCAGACTAAATTAGCTATTACTGTCTTACATTCATTGTTGTTTTGGTTAGGGGTTATGCACTGATGGGTTTTACCACTTTCTCTGATGGTAAGCAATCCACATAAATATGTAGGTTATATGAACTACTTTTAAAAGATTGCCACAAGTTATTCAGAAAACATAGGCTAGTACTCATATCTAAATTGCTTTTTGAGTATTATTGCTATAAACTATAAAACCTTCAGTGCCTGATATGAAAAGCAAAGGGGCTGGATTTCAGATTGGGAAATAAGAGAAAATTAGGAGGTTAAAGCAGTCAGAACAGAGTGAATTGCACCTTTTAAATTTGCCTGCTGGATTCAGTTCCATTTTCATGGCCCTTCTTTCTCTCCTTTTATTAATTTATTAATTTATTTATTTTTTGTGTGTGTCATATATTCTTAGCCCCATAGACAGTTTCTGCTTTATTGGTAGTAAGGAAAAATTGCGTCTCTGTTTCCCTAAGGGATATTTCTTAAAACTTATATGAATAAATTTCAAGTAGCACACAGCTTTCTTGAAAGTCATTGCAGTTTGATATTTGTGTTTGAATTTTAAGAGATCTTAGAAAGAGACATTAGCACCCTAGGCAGATATTACTGTCTATTTCTGTGATAATGAGATATCCTCTGTTTTCCCCATTCACAGTACAGATCTTGCTGAGAGGTGTCTTATTTGTATTTATTTCTTTTGCATCTACCCAAGTTCATAGAATAAATAACATTTACAAATCTTAATTTATTTTAGCATTTGTGCATGTGGTAACTGCACTGGCTTTTTATTTTATTCTATCAGAGTGTAAAAAGAGCAACTGAACTAACAACAGGCCACATGACTTCAGTCAGTGTTCCTGATCTACCAGAAGTACAACACCTAGGTCAACGGAACAGAAAGGCTTATATGTTTGGAATTTACAATGAAAGACAAAATGTTTTAGTGGTCTTTAAAAAAAGTAGTTCTTAGAACTCTTTAAAAGCTTTTGGCAGTATAAATCATGTCTATGTCATCACTGCTTTCAGTCTGTTTTCTTCCAGATGTCCATTAGAGTTTGAATTACCTCTGTAGAAGAAATTCACTCTCATAATATTTCTTTGAGCTGAGAGAAAGGGATCACGACAATAAAGACTATCCAGATATTTGTACAGTAACAAGACTAAATATGAAAACTTGTAAAGATAGTTAAAAGGTGTTAGATTTGTGTTAGATTTAGTTGTAACCTGCAGAATGGATTTGGGTCCCGAAGTGCTTTTCTGTATTTACCAAGTTTGCAGCTGGATGAGCAAAGGGGCTAGAAGGGGAAAAAAATATATATATATTTCATTGGTTTTTGTTAGTGTGAAAATTAAATGGCTCTTTCTGATTAAGAAGAAGTACGAGACTACTTATGTAGCACATTTTCTAATTATTTTCTTTATCCTGAAGTAAATTATATGAACAGATATGTTCTGTATATTGTAAAATACTACTAGAGGCAGTTAGGAAAATGGAAGGAAATCTGATGTAGTTCGAGATGACTATGATTTAATATACTTATAATAAGTTTACATAACTATTGAAGAATCAATATTCTAGTCTATAAAAAACATCATATTCAGTACCTACTGATTTGATAAAAACTCCAAAGTAAATAAATTAATCTCTTCATATGTTTTATTTTGTTACAATTTTTTTTTTGTTTTTCTGCCTGAGACTAGACCTAAATATAAATGTGTAAAATAAAATAAACTGAAGCAAAAAATCTTCTAAAAGATCTCCCACTATGAAACAAAATACCCTACATAACTATCCATGATATTTCAGAGCTGTTAAAAATCTAATAAGACGCTTTGATTCTAAATCCCTTGTGATTACAAGATTTTCATTAAAATTAGTTTTAATGTATTTCATTCAGCAAAATAGATACAGGTAGTCTGGGCATAAATTTGCTCCAGATTTCCTAAAATTGGTAGAAAGTAGTAAGAAGTCTAGAATTATTTTACAGTTGATGCACTAGATAAATATAAAAATAAATAGGATGGTAGGACAAGGATTTTTCACACCAAAGATGAAGAATAATTGAGATACTCAACAGCAGCAATCATGACAATCTTTTATTTAAAACAGATGAAATGATATTACAGTAATCAATGTACTTTTATCTGTCACCTTCCATAGAGTAAGAATTTTACTCAGTATTTCAAATTCAGTCAACAAATACCTACTTACAAATTTTGTGTCAACTAAAATCTATTAGAACTTTGTACTTTCTGGAAACAATTTTTTTATACCATTTTTGAAATAAGCCAAAGTGACCACACTTTCTTCCCAAGAAATATTAGTATATGCAAATTAACATGCAATGTATTATTCTTTCATGCATAAAATCTGATACTAAAATAGGATTGAAGAAATATTTTCATTTCATGTTAGCTATATCCAGGTTATTTGCCACAACAGGAATGACAACAGCATAAACCTTGGTCTACATAATGTGAATTTTTAAATCTTGACTTACTAATTGAAGACCAAAATCTCCTGAAGAAGAGATTTGAGGATTAATTTTTAAATCAGTTTTTAATCTGCTTATTCAGTTTTCATTACTGTGTAGTGAAAATTTAAAATGAAATGTACAGTACTTAACTATAATAATTTTCATGTTTTCAATATACCAAGCCCCAAAGAACCAAAAGGCACTGTGCATCTCAAGAGTATTCTGTGAAAAAGGCTATACAGCTTACACCATGTTACATATATTTAAGTCTATCAACCTTTTAAAAGCATCCTTACAAATTAATTTGCTTAATAGAACACAAACTCACTGATTTGTAAACAAGAAATCTAAGTGTACAGCGTGACACTGGGTAGAAAATATTTCTCTAGCAGACAACTCTTCTATTTGTCCCATATCACAAATCAAAGAAAAAACATCTCATATCTAATTATTATTATTATTATTTAAGACTTGGTCTGCTGTTTCTTTGGTAAAAATTGAATTCTATCCAGCTGAATCAGTCAAATACTTTACCTATCACATATAGATGTGCAGCGGTGAAGGGAATTTTTGCCATGCAATCACAGTGTCTTGGGTTGGAAGGGACCTTAAAGATCATCAGATTCCAACACCCCTGTTGTGGACAGTGTCACCATTCTCTATATCAGGCTGCCTAAGGCCCCGTACAAACTGGCCTTAGGCACCTGAAGGGATTAAGAGTCCGTAACTTTTCTGGGCAACCTGTTCCAGTGCCTCAGCACTCTCTGAATGAAGAATTTCCTCCTAATATCTAATCTAAATCCCCCTTCTTTTAGTTTAAACCTGTTCTCCATTGTTCTATCACTATCTGACAATATCAAATATGTTCTTCATCTTTTTTATACGTTCCCTTTAAGTACTGAAAGACCATAGTGAAATTTGCCTTAAGGCTTCTCTCCACCAAACTGGACAACCCCAGCTCCCTTAGCCTGTCTTCACAGGAGAGCAGCCCTCGTCCTCTGAACATATCTGTGGCCCTCCTCTGGATCTGCTCCAACAGGTCCATTTCTTTCTTGTATTGGGAACTGTGGGGGTTCAAGACAACATAGTCAACATTCAGAATAGAGGCTGAAAAACAAGTTTGACAGAGTGTGGAAGAGGACACTGAAAACAAAAGCTGTCTTCAGGAGACAAGAGCAGAAGTCAAGTGTGGAATATAAAGTCCGCCTGATGACGCCTTTCAGGGTCACCCTGAAAGGAGAAGCGGATAAATAGAAGCAACTTGTGGCTCTAATCAGATGAGCATTTGTGTGGGCACTTGATGTTTAGACATGAAAGGGACTTGTTAACTGTTTTGTTAACCTGATGGGGAGGGGGACTGAAAGTTATAAAAGGGAACTTGGAAATGTATGTAAGGGATGTTAGTACCTGCAATGAAGGATTTGGATCTGTTCACCTATCTGAGTCTGGTCCTTCAGATGCTGAAGGGAGCCCCAGACCTGGAAACTGTATTCCAAGTAGGGCCTCACAAGGGCAGAGTAGAAAGGCATAATCTCTCACCTTCTGGTTAACTCCAATTTTGATGCAGCTGAGGATGCAGTTGGTCTTCTGGGCTGCAACTCCACACTGCTGGCTCGTGCCATGCTTTTCATACACCAGAACCCCCAGTACCTTTTCTGTAAGGCTGCTCTCAATGAGTTCTCCCATTCTGTACCAATTCCATATGTGAAACTTCTCTGACCGAAGTACATCACCTTGCACTTGGCGTTGTTGAACCTAATTCAGTTCATGTGGTCCCACTTCTCAAGCTTGTTCAGATCCCTTAGGATGGCTTCCCTTCCTTCTGTTGTATTAACTACACCTCTCAGCTTAGTGTCATCTGCAAACTTGCTGAGAGTGCACTCAATCCAACTGTTCAAGTCATTGTTAAAGATGTTGAAGAACACCAGTCCCAAGACAGACTCCAGCAGAAAACCACTTATCACTAGCCTCCACTTAAAAATAAACAGTTTTTAGTTGTTTCTTGACTTGATTCATGCCTACTAGCCCCATGGAAGTCAACAGGGGCTTTACTGTCATAAAAGTCATCAGATTTTTATGCTAAAGATGAATTGATACAAAGGATATTATATGAAATATTTTTACTTTTATGATTGCACAGAATTAGATTGATTGTGGTTACAATTATAGATTGTACAATAAAATCTTTTAAGTAAAATCCACCAAAATTTATACCCATAATATTAAATGTATTGTCTTTTTTTTTTGTTTGTTTTTGTTTTTAGCTATCACTACTCTGTTCCTGAAAAAGAATGCAAAGAGCCTGATTTTGAGAACACTGCAAAAACAATGTGAACTCAACATATTTGGCTTCCTCAGCAATAATCAGCTTCTTTGCATGAAAACTAAGTCTATTACAGTGCTCAGATTGATACCACAAATACTTTCCGCTCCTTTGTTAACTCAGGCCAGCAGCAGACTCAGAATGCCTTAGCGAAGTCTGGAAGGAAGAAGGGTGAATGCAAATCTGGAAATGACAGATGCGTAAGGACTCCAGCACAGATCCAGCTACAGGGGTGGCCAAAGACCTCTTTTCAATCTCCTGTCTGCTGAAAGGTTGAAGACTATGGTTTGCTTTACTATTGGACTACCTGATCCTGTTCTGCTGTGAATTCAGTTTTTATTGCCCTAAGAAACAAATGAGCTACCACTCTGTGTACCTGTAAAGTTCAAGATATGCATTTATACTATGAGACTAGTGATCAGGGAGCTAGCTGCACATCTGTTCAGGCCTACAGCCTCCAGTAAGCCTGACTAGATGTCCTTGTATAGTTATGTTGAAAGTTTTGTTGCTGTTATATATAAGCATTTTTTTTTCTGATTGTTTCTGTATGAAACACAAATAGGAATTCCTACTACTGAGTGAATAGCTGAAAAATATTTTGAATATATTAGATTCTCAAAGCCAGCAAGCTCTCTGCAAATTTGATCTTAAACTTTTATGGATCAACAGAATCTGGAAGGTACTTTTCTCTGTATGTAATATTTAAAGAGTGTCATTGGTTTTCCAAGTTGTTTCTCCCCTTTCTCAATGGCTCTGTTGCAGCTGCTTCTGATTAAGGAGTTGGCCTTTTCAAGATATATTGCTCTGTTCACAGATCTCTTTCTGAAAGCAAAGAACTTTCTTTTCTTAACCTTAGATTGTCCTTGCTTTTATGATGTACAGTGTTAAATTGAAAGTAGATAAGATGTATGAGCAAGGGTGACTTTTTTTTGAGGGGAAGCATTTTTCAGAAACTACTAAAAGCCAAAACTCACAGAAGTCACAAAAAGTCCTTTCCATGTAGTTCTTTCCTTACACATTTTCTTTATCTTTGAACTGAAAAGAATAGCAATATTACTCTAATTCCAAAGTTTTGCAGTTCATTGACATGAAGAAATATCATTCAAATTACACACGAGAAGTGAGCAATTATCTTGCTTGATAAAACAGGATCTACCACTTCATTGATAATGCCCATTTTAAACACCATATTTCATATGAATTTAATAGCATATTGTAAACAAACAGTGAAAAAACAGCAGACATCCTTGAGCACTGCAGTGACATTATTCTGTTTGATTCATTGCCTTGAACAAAGACTTGTCAGTTCTTGGTGGAGGTCTGACCAAATGTTCTGCACTCTGTACATGAAGAGACACCTTATGTCACTCTGCTGAAGACATGTTGTCTTATAGAAAATATTTTAATGTTTGGAACCTGAGCAGCAAGGAGAATCTCAAAACAATCCTGCATTTCACTAGTTAGGTCATCAGCCAGAGATCGGGCTCTTGGATTAGAACCTTTGTCATGTTGCATATTCATTGAACCCAGCCAAATGATAGGAGGAAACCTGATATCTAAAGAAAAAGGTTACAGTGTCATGTCTGTGTTTTAAGGAACTGTCATGGTTTGAGCCCCATTCCTAAACAACTCCAATATGAATAAACTGCCAGACAATACTATTCCTGTCAGTTCCTAATTTCATCAGGTAAACAAAACAAAAAAGCAAATATTCACATAAAAATCTTCCCCAAGGTCCACCTAGATGAGAAGAAGGTGAAAAAATATTGAATTTCTAGGCAAAACACAGATGAAACTAAGTGGGACAACTTCCACAGTGTTCCACAGAGATAATTTGTCTTTAAACTGTACAAACATTGTATATGCTATGTTGAGAACTCAGCATCCAAGCACTTTGTGCTTCTTCTTCTTCTTCTTCTTCTTGCTACTATTATTATTATTTTAGGAAATCTGGGGTAGATTTTCTGTTGTGCTGTTTTCTTCATATTATCAAGCAACTGGCTTGTTTTAGGTATGTTTTCTAAAATGAGATGTATTCTACCCAAGATGCCTTTAAGTATCTTGGCTAAATCTCTATGATCTTTAAAGGAAGTCTGGACTTAGTCGAATAAATCATGTTTTCTTTGCCTGATTCTGAATGACCTATATGCTACCATAAAACTGGGAGGGTAGGAGGAAGGAGGAGAAGGAATCTTTCTGAGACATAGCCTCAATCACCTTTGTTTTAAATCACAGTGTGTGAAAAACTTTCTATTGACTCATTTGGCTTCTGTTTTTTTTTTCTTAAGCAATATATGTTCTTACTTTAAAAGGAAAAGGAAAAAGAGAAAAATTGAGTCTAGGAAAATATAATTGTCTATTTTCAGGTCTTATTTTTCTGTCAATACATTTGTAGTTTTTGTTGTTGTTATTTTAGGTTTGGTTTTGTTTCGTTTTGTCTGTGTGTGAGGTCTCAGGAATAATAGTTGAAAGAATAAATTTGTTTTCAGTTGAACTTAGTAAGCATCCTATCTTTTAAAATGATCTATTCCTTGTCTCATTTTAGTTTCTCAGGGAAATGTAGAAAAAGTAGGCACATACATGTAGACACACACAAACAAAAGAGTTTTTCTGTGGTTGCCTTCTTGCTGAAAAGGGATGGGAGCAATTTCATAAGGATTTAACAACTGAAATACTTGAGACCATATTTCTTCTCAAAACCATTCAAATTTGTCATTCCCAACATGCAAATGGACTGGGAGAAGAATGAGATTCAGCAGCTTTTTTCTAAATGTATCATACGTGAAGAGCTGTTTATCTGTGTTCAGAACTGACTGTGCATTTCACAGCAGTCAGAAAAGGTTTTTATGTGTAGAGTATCTACGTTGCTTCAGAATTATATTCCCTGCAACCCCGTTATTCATTTTGATGTCTTCTAAGATTTCTCTGAATGGTGAGAAAAGGTAGATGTTTTAAAATAATAGTTTATTATCATTTGTAACAGAATGTTTTTTTGTTTTTTTATTTTTATTTTTATTTGAGAGTTTTAATCAAAAATCTTGAAGGACTCTTTTAAAAATCTACATATTAAAAATTCATGTTGATACCTTAAAGAATTTTACTAAAAAAAAATAAAATAGTATTTTGGGGAATCAAAATGAGTTTTGATTTTAATTAAGATTTGCTCTGAATTTTGAACTGTGTTGCAGAATGTCCTTTAAAAACTATGGTAGGTTATATACTTTTTAGAATATGTCACAGCTCCTTCTGACAATTGCATGATTCCTACTTTTTATGTGCTTTCTAAGCCTCCTTTGCCTCTCAACCTTCTTGCTGCAGGTCTTCATATTGCAGGTGTAATTTTGATCTTTGTTTCTGATTCATTCTTAAAAACATCCTAAACCAACTAAAAGATCCTTAATGGGCCATTCAGCCTAAGTAGTCAAAATTAGCTCAATTTTATTGTACCTATATTTCTTCTTCTGCAGTGCTGACTACAGTGCATATAACATTTGTCTACAGAAGCTTCCAGGCTCTTAACCAAGTCTGGGAATAGGAGTGTCTTCTCACCTAACATAGAACTTCAGCAACCAGCTTTCAGGACTAAACCCATATGTCATCCATCAGTGATACCATAAGGTACTGTGACCTCTAAGGCATTTTCTGTCTTAATAGTTGAGGTAGGAAAGTCTCTGTTTTACATGTAGGAAAATGAGATTCACAAAATATGAATTCCTAGAAGGCATTTAGACTCCTAAGCTCCCTAGCAAATCTGTATGCTGGTGAGTAATCTAAAATTGACTGAAAAATCCAGGAAAGAACTATTTCTTTTGTCCTGAGACTACTGAGGCCCTCTTCCTGCTTAGGACCTCCTAAAAGAAAGAAAGAATGTAAAGGATTCAGTGATGTCCTTCTCAGAGTAATATTCCATATTGTTTTCTGTGAGTTTTGAAATATGTTGGTTAATATATTGGTGGTAGTCTAGTTCCAAAACTGAATATCTACTTGAAGCACACAGCCAAGAGTTTTAAAAAACTAATCACACACTACCAGCTGCAGGCAATCATACAGGTTTCCCCATGTCTCTGAAAATGATAACCACAGTGTAGTGAATGTGTGTCTATTTCTGTCTGTAGAGATATATGAAAATGGTTTAAGAAAATATTTTTTTCCGTATGAATTTTTTGCGTTGTTGGTCAATTAATTTTTTCACGTTAGTATCTTTTCTGTTCAGAAAGAAAGAACATAGAATGCTTTGAATAAGTTATTACTTCACGTTTATTAAAGGGTCAATGTCTGGATGTAATATTTGTATAGTGAGAAACCCAAATGCCTATCAAAATTTGGTCTGGTGTAAAATTGTGTGATTGGGTGTGATACATTCAATTCTTTTTTCTTTTTTTTTTCACTAATGGGAAGAGGAAAGGAAGGGTGAGGAGGCAGGAAACAGCTAGAGGAAAAAGCAAGAGATTGATCAATGGTAAATAAAATAAAACAGCTATTACAAAAAATCACCACTTCTGAGTCAAGAGAATGAGTTAGCAATCAAACTTGTCAGAATCACAGTTAAGATAGATTTTTTTTTCTTTTCTTTTCAATAAAGCATCTTTACAGGAGCATACCCTACAGGACCCACAACAGCAAGTTTGCCCAGAAGTGCTCTAATTAACTATACCAAATGGTCTACTATGCTGTCAAGTTAATGCCTTCTATCTGGCTGTTTACTGGCCATCATGTATCATTGTTTGGCGAATGACAGCAGTCAGGTTATTAAAGGTGTAAATATTAAATTAACAACAGTGGTAAACATTGTAGCTGTACTTTACATCTCAGCAGAGCCAATGAAGTGGATGACACTGAATCCATGTTGATACGCTGCAATGACAGATGGGCATCATTTAACACAATACATCAGTGGGCAACCCACGTACCACAGCTGTCCTCCACTAAATGAATTAGATCAGGGTAATTAATCTAAGGCAGAAAGTATTACTAACGTGGCTCCTAAGCGGAACTGGAAATGAGTAAAATATCCTGTTAAATAGAGAAGGAGCGGGAACAACAACAAAGTAAAAATAGGGCTTAGTGCTTAGTGCTTATGAGTCTAGAAAATGACTGTCAAGTATTTTAATATCACACACAAAAGACAATGCCTATCTCCTTGTGTGATGGAATGTGTAAAGAATACTCCATTGATATCCAGTATTTTATTATCATCTCTTTTGTCATTGTGTATAACAAGGGGAGGCAATAACCACAAGGGATCATGACAAAGATGTTACATTTGACACAATATTCTAATTTTTAAAAATCACTTTTATTTGTTATATGAACTATTGATGGAATCCTTCTTTCTTTTTATGGATCCTCTGCTGAATTTGATTGAGATATTAAACTCCTATGGCATTTATCTGAATGATTTTTTTTCTCTGTATTTGGTCAGGTAGATAGCTGCAGATTAAATGTTCCTTTTCCTTCACACACAATTTGTAGTGTTTCTATATAATTCTTACACACATTCTTTTCCCCTACCCTCTCTACCCTACCCCCTCATATTAGGTGGAAAAAGATCACAAAGATTTAAAACAAAAGATTTTGTCTTGTTACCATATTAGTTTGTGGCAAAAATATTGCAATGCTCTTTGTTGTACACTGATACCAATGTTCTATATGAATACACTGCAACATGTTCAATGATTAGAAATCAGTGTTGTGATGTGTGCACCTGAGATTACAAGCAGTTTAAATGCCAAAGGCTTAAAGATAGTGCATGTCAATTCATCCCTTAGTGTAGTAAATTTAAAAAGTAGTTGTAGATGGGGAAGGGCAACAAAGAACGACAGCACTTAAAACCTCATTGTTAGTTTTGCACGTCCTGTATTAATTCTGTTCCACTTCATTTGGCGTATGACACCTGCAATGGAAAATTTCCCTAAAGAACATCTCTGAAAATGGCAAGCATTGATCAAGTATCGTGTACTCTCCTGACTCTGTCAGCTCATTTGCATCCTCCTCCTTATTCTTTTTGCCTTGCCTAAGACAGTTTATTTTCTTCATACTGTCTGGTATGATGCTATGTTTTGTCTTTAGGAGAAAAATAATGTTGATAATGCACCAGTGTTTCAGTTGTTGCTGTGAAGTGCTGTACGGAGCCAAGGATTTTTCAGTTCTTCAGCTTCTTGTACTGTTCTGCCAGTTGGGCTGGGAGGGCACAAGGAGCTGGGAGGGGAAAGCTGATCTAATTGTCCAAAGGGATATTCCATAACATATGACATCTTGCGAAAAACCTATAAAACTGTGGGCAGTTGGCCAGAGGGGCAGCTGCTGCTTGGGGACTGGCTGGGTGTTGGTCAGTGGATGGTGAGCAATTGTTTTGTGCACCACTTCTTTTGTAAAAAAGTGATACGTGAAGAGATATATAAAATGCATATCTTGCATATCTTATGATCATTACTGATATATCACTTCTCCTTTTCTGTCTTAGTAAATAGTTTTTATCTCAATCAGTGAGTTCTACCTTTTCTTTTTCTTTTCTAGGATTCTTTCCCCCATCCCACTGGGAAGGAGCTGTGTGGTTCTTAGCTGCCTGGTGGGTTAAGCCACAAGAGACAACTATCATCCTTTTAAACTCTTCCTTCTCTGGATGTAAAGACTGAGGTTTACTACTACCTTTAAACTGCAGGAGAAAGAGAGATGGGGAAAAATAATTATTTTGGGAATAGGTATTATAGTAGTGATTATATCAGTCTGTTGTAATGAAAGCATATGGTGGTGTGAACCTACAGGCAATTCCTGAAAAATATTGATTTTTGTCATAGTGAGGCTCAAAAACAAGCCACAGCATGTGTGGAAATTCTTTAGTGTATATTAAAGTATTGTGAGATTGTGCTCCCTGCTGCTACCAACTTTCTCTTTCAGCCTGGACATTATGCCCGTGGCTTTGCACAGGACTGATAACAATGTCTTGCTAAATACTATGACCACATATTATCATCTTACCCCATAAATAGTGAGAAGCCCAAGAGCCAACAGCTCTAATTCTCATAAAAAGATTGCACGTGATCTCTCCAATTCCTTCTAAATATTGTGAATCTTGAGTGACTATTGTTTTGGAGTAGATTATGTGGAATAATTAGTGGAGGTGACTCAGTGCAATATACCCATCTTAAGAGAAGGTACAGCACTGAGGAAATCCCCAGGTTGTGATGTGGCGAATATGTACGTAGTTTGTCCTCTGACAGTCCCCTAAGAAACATAAGGCTTTCAAACCTTGCACTGTCAGTAACACCAGAGGAGCTCAGTTTGCTGACTGTAAGATATCCAGAACAGAGAGTGGAGCAGAGTGTAAACACCATGGTCAGGCTCTGTGATAACACTGGGAGGATGGGAACTGAAAAACTACATAGCTGTAACTGTGAGTCAGCAGCTTTTCATTTTTCTGTCACACCAATAAGAAAAAAGATATGTTTGACTAGAGTCACTCAAGGTCCACCTGAAATTAAGAAAATAATGCAAAAATGGCTTAAGAGAGAAGGAATTTGAGGGAAGACACCATTGCAGACAAGCCAAGAGGATGCCACTGGCTTCTGGGATCAGTCAACAGGTTGAACCTCTTTATCCCTCATAGGCACACCTATTGGGTAAGATTCACACACTTGGTTATAATGAGTGCTTCCTTGCAAAACTTTGAAATCTCCATAGTTATTCCATAATTTAACATGTTTGCAGTCGACTGAATTATTCATATCCTTGGTATTCGTATGTGCTGTACAGACAGTGTATTTATCACTGGCAATTCAAAGGAACCTGTAATCTGTTTCCTCGATAAAAAAATATTTATCAAGTTAGCCTTGTGAGTTCTCACTGGTCACAGCAAAACTCTTTAAGGGTAACTATATGAGCCCACTTGAATGTGAAAAAATCTGTAGTGTCAAATTGGGTATTCTCACTTCATCACAACAAGCACATGTGAATGACTAAATACATTGTTACGTTTTTTTTTAAATACTGTCCATTATGAAATAAACTTTCTGTGAACATGGCAAAAGGTCTTTTTGTTAGCCTCTTCACACTGTTATATCAGAACTGTCTTACAAAAAGATTATATAGCCCATAGTTGGAAATCCTAGCAGAAGATACCTTAGATTGAACTTATTATCAAATGTGAAAATAATTTGAGAGAGAAATGGTAGGTCCTCTGTTATTTTTAGTTAAAAACTTTACTTTTTCTACTTTTATATTACAGTCTCTTGTAAGGAATCCGAGTTGCCAGTACTCTGACTTCCTAACTTTTCCTGCTTTTGTTATTGCATCTTCTTCTCCATATTCCTTGAAACATATTTTACTCTTTTCTGCATAGTTTTATGCTGGTAGATTTTACTTTGCTCAGGTAATCACAGCATGCCTTTCCTGACCAAAAGTTAATTCCTAGTTTGATATCATCAGGTTTTATTTCTCTTCCGATTTCCACCAAATGGCTGGCAAAATAGCATTGGTTGAATCAAGTGGTATCTACAGTTTTATAAAGCATTACACCTTATCCCTATGCAGTACACAAATGTTTTCAACCCATTCACATGTGAATTCTATATGAGAATGACAACAGTCTTTTTCCTGTAGACTTTCTATCACTGACATCATGGTTTTAATTACGTGAGACTATGAGTCTACCCAAAGTGGTAGTGGATGCTCTGTTCCTGGTGGTGTTCAAGGCTAGACTGGATGGGGCCCTGGTCTAGTATTAGATATGGAGGTTGGTGGCCATGCCTGCAGCAGGGAGTTTGGAGCTTGATGATCCTTGAGGTCTCTTCCAACTCAAGCCATTCTATGATTCTATGATGTAAAACTTCAAATAAGAGATCAGAAATCATACACACAAAGAGTTTTAGATATAGTCATTTTTACGACTTCACACACATCCTAAGTGTCTACTGCAGTTTACATTAAATATATGGAGTATGCCTTCTGAGAAATGTCTTCTGTTTTTCTCTATTACATATATTCTGACTTGCAGAAACTTTTATGCCTATGCAAGGCATATAATTTCCCTTAAGTTTCTGCCAGCAACGGGATGAGAAGCATGCATAGGTTACTCTATTGTAAGAAATGCTGCTTTCAGGGAATTGAATGGAGATGATAAATACACTCTGTGTAGACAATCAAAAAACCTAGTTCGCCACAACTTTAATTTCTTCTTTTTTGAACCTAAGTTGAATGAATGGCTTTGATGTAAAAGGCTACAAATGTCACATTACTAACATCTTGTCTGACTGTGTTTCTACAAGACACTTTTTGCAAACTTTTGAAAATTAGGATCCCTAATAAAATATAAACAGCTACTCTGAAAAGAGAAACATGCATAAATTAAGTTAGAAAAATAAGTGATGATTTATGAAGGTGTCAGGTGTCACATAGTGATGGATGAACCACAAAGATGTAATGGTTCAGCTCATATACTCATTGAAATGTTGCATCTTTATCAGCAATATATTCTTATTGTTTTCTGAAAATAGGCTGAAAATCTTAGAAGAAACAATTGCCACTTTGCATGCTCCTCAGTCTCACAGAGCCCAAAATCACTGATGCAAATTTCTTTTTAGAAGTTGTCTGACATGTCTAGTGACAGAGATTTTATAATTCTGCAGAAATGAGGAATATGGTGACAGTTGTATAAACTTTTAGATGTTCATTAATTATTCAGCAAAAAGAACCCATCATCACTGTAGTCTTCCTGTGCTTTTACAACACAATAAACAATAATGAATAGAATAGTGAATTGTTATGAATATTAAAGTGAACGCTTCTCCTAATATAATCTAGAGCTTTTTTTTTTTTTTTTTTTTAATATATATAACACAGTGACAGTGCTCAGATCACAAGTGCTGGAGAAGACAAGGATGTGTCATTTTGGGACGGAAGGAAGGTTGTATACAGACAAAATAACACAACATAACATTTTCCCACTTTTCCAAGAAATAATGACACTGTGCTGATAAAAGCAGCTAAATAGAAAATCTAAGCATTGAGTTCTCCTATGTGACTGCAAAACCACTTCATCCAAGAAAAAAGAAACTTTTTCAAAAGATTCATCAGTCCCATGGGGGATTACCACAAAAGATAGAGAGCATCAATCATTCTTCACTAGCATATAATTCTACAGATAGTTTGCTGAATCACCGAACCCAAAAAAGTAGCGAAGTGATAAGTGATTTTTTTTTTTTTTTTATGGGAGAATTGATCCATGGAGAAAGGAAGAAATAATCAGAATATGAACACATGAGATGTCCCAATCAGCAGACGATGACATCTCACAAGTACTGACTTCAAAGAAGGAAAAATGATTTCAAGTGGCATTGCTAAACTTCCAGTGCAATCTATCAAGCTTTTGGGAATGTACTTTAACTTTTATTCTTTGTCTTCTTCGTCATCTTCACTATTACTACTTCTTTTATACCGTGTTTTCCTTATGGAATTAGAGATGATTTTTGAGCCTATGGTTCCATGAGAAAAATAATTTTTAATGTTCTAATAACAAAGATTCTTATGATGCATAATCTCCAGTTTGTATTCTGAAGACACATTGTTTACCAACATTTTAAAAAATGCTAAGAAGAACAAAGATGTGTTTTCATTAAATGTAGTTGCAAACATTTAAGTTCAATTAACTATGGGGAAACGCTGAGAATTAGTTTTGTAGCATATCACAGTACAGTGTAAGTTCTTGCTTTTGGTTTCCATTTTCAGTGTTTGTTATCTGACATACTCTTTCAGGCTTCTAAATAGCTCCCTATACATGCATAATTTCTTGAAATGCCTGTTTTGATAAAACATAGAAAAGGGAACCAAACCAAATCACTGACACTATTTCAGAAGTTTTACCGAACTTAAGTTTCAAGGGCTTCCTCTTACTGAATCTGTATATTATTTCTGGACAAGTAGTCCAATAATAGCAGCCCATATAAAGCTTATGTTAAATTTTGAGTAATATCTAAACAATATTTTCTCTGGCTTCCAGGCAACAGTGAAGATAATAAAAGGGATTTATTTGGCCCTAAATGTCTTCTTAGAAGATGTCAGGTTAAGTGGTCATAACCATTTTCTTTTTCTGACCCACTCTGATGAGGATAATTAATGTCAGCATTATCTCCCAGAAGTCTTTGCAATCTTAACAACTCTAAGTACGGTAATGCTGCTGCAAGGCAAGTGCAGAGGCATGACCTTTTTTGTCCTTTCCCTTTTCCTTATATACAAGTGTAGAGTTAGTTTCAATAAATCTGTGTGATATATTTTATCACCCTTGACAAAAGAACTGGGAAAGTGGGAGTTTCCCTGAAGGAGAATATTTAATTCCTATTGGAGATGCATGTGCTTTTATTCTGGGAGGTCTAGTCCACACATTTTAGTCCCTGTGGAGAGTAATCTATTTTATTACAGGGGGTGTGAATACAGCTCACCTAATTTTCTCGTGCAGTGCGTCCTTCCTGTTTCTATGATTGTCCAGACTAAAAGCTGCCTGCTGGGCTAGTTCAGCTCTGGTGTACTGAAGCTTAAGGAGAGAAGCGTATTGGAAAACAAGACACAAAAATAATTAAAAAAAAAAAAAAAAAAAAAAAGAGATGTCAGGAAAGATGAATAAACTAATCAGAATCAAGTACTTTACTCACCAATGGAAGTAACCCCATATTTATTCCAGTCAGAAAGGAAGCCCCTAACTCACTGTTTTTGTCTGTCAGCAATTACAAGGCTTTTTCTTCTTATAACTATAATACTGTGTATCTCAGATAAGTCTTCAGTATCAAGTAAAGAAATAAACCACATGTCCACAGATCAGAAATACAAGGACATTCACTGGACTGAAACTCTTATATTTTCAATATAAAACCTAGCATTAATTTGAAGCCAATCTGTATGTTATTGCAGAGCTTTCCATGGTCTTCCATGGGGTTTGAATCAGGACCATGAAAAATGCTTTCTTTCTTAAGGAAGAATTTTCTCAGTGTTTTTCCTCTTTTCTTCCCCAGTCTCTCCCTATTTTCTTTAAAAAATTATCCTCTCACTATTTTTCATCTGTGTTCTTACTGTTCCACTCTAATCCAAAACTGGTTTTAGAATACAGAGTTGACAGAAATGTTCACTGATTGAAGTATAACTGATGCATGTGTTTGCTCTCTTACTTGCACTATTTTTATAGAACTGGTCCTGTACATTTCATCAGAAACAATTCAGCAAGAAAATTTAACTGAAGTGAAATTAAAGCATGTATCTCTTGAAGTTCTTAAAACCAAAAATAAGGACAGTAGAAGAGAATCAAATATCATAATTTATGTCAAAAGTGAAATATACTGCTGAAAAGACCCTTAGCATAATTCAGAAAGCTAACAACATGATTCTCAGCTGTTACAAAGTTACCCCAAGAAACTGGCTGTAATTTCTCTTCTCAGATCCCCTACATTGCTAAAATCACAATGGTCTTAAATTTTCTGCAGTTAATCTTGTTGTTATTCATACTACTATAATAATATTTTAACAATACAGTGCTATTTTCCATTCAGATTTGAATGCTACAAAGTGACAACATGAGCCACAAAGCAGCTGAGTTCCTGAGGTGCAAATCTGTTATAATTTTTTTCATAATTGCTTTTGATTTATATTATTGCAAAAGAAGAAAAATAGCCTCAGTGTTTATTTATGTAAGCTGAGATGTTCAGACAATATGCAAAAGATTAATAAAAGACTGTCAGATTGAGCTGATTATAAATTTAGAAAACATTTATATAAAAAATAACAGAATTCCACACTCATAGTGTGATCTTGCCCTTCAAAACAGTACACCTCAGATATCTCTGTTTCAGACAACAGCTTACATTGCTTTCAAATAAGTCACTTGGTTCAACCAAGAATTTTGCTGTGTTAATGCTACATAAACAATGTAAAAGTCCATTATCTGAGTTAACTTAGTCTAAAATTCTAAAGTAAAATAAAAAAACAACAACACAGACAAGGAAAAGAAAAAGAAAAAAGCAATCTCTCATCCCAACAGTTGCCTAGGAATGAATTGAGATATACTGCCTCAGCTAAGTGAATGGATCATGTTATGCATGACAAATTATTTTATTTAGTTTGACCATAAAATACACCTCATACAACCTTATGTGACCCTTTCTAATTTTTCTACGGTGTTTTACACTTTCAGTTTAAAGGATAAAATTTTGCCCCCATAGGTATCAAATAGAATTTTGCAATGAGTAAATGAATAATCGAGATTCTAGTTGGTATTTTATGCCCTTTTACACCATCAGTCCATGCCCTCTGATCTGCATGAGCAATTATCTTTGGAGATAATTCAATTAAGCTGATGAGAGTCTATTCACTTCTATTCATTGGTTCTCAGACTGAAATCATCAGAGTATAAGACCACCTGGCAGAAATACAGGCGCAGCCATCTATAGCTCTGTCTGCAGGTATTTCCATACACAGACTCATACTGATTGTCTTTTTGAGCTGTGGATGACAAGGAAGTTTGAGTTTCTAAATGCATAAGGGAGCAGCTGGAGCAGAGGTGATATAGTAGGCTGGCTATACCAGATCACCCAAGAACTGCTCCAATCCTCTCTCATTGAGGGACGGTAAGCTTGCTGGTGAACTGAAGCTATATATCCACTTACAAACTATCCCAAGAGCTCTCTATTCTCAGCTATGTGGAGTACATCTTGTAGGCAGTCAATCATTTAAAGACTTTGATGAGTGCCTTACAGAGAAAGTTGCCCACCCCCTTGTATTAAATGACACTGCTAGCATCTCCTTCAAATGTCTTTTACTTATTCTTCAGGGGAGAATTGTATGTAGTAAAGCATTCAGCCGTGCTAGTTATTTGGCATTGTTTTCTGATGCACACACTGTTATTTTTTTATGTTAGATTTGGCAAGGTTGAAGAAGTGTATGTTGACCTGGTCATTTCCTTGCAGACAACACAAGAGAAGTATTTTTTGCAGGAAACAATTACACAAGGAAAGGTCAATGGCTTTTCTGACCTATCCTGGTAGAGCACTTCATTCATATTGATAATGGGAAGAAAGCTATGCAGTATTTGTGAGGTGGCAGGACTTGAATCACTGGTGAAGATGTGGTGTGATGTGATAAGAGAGTGGATGAAATTGATTCAAAGGAAAATTTTCAAAACAGACTTTCAAACGGGGCTCTTAACAGTGTTATTCCTGTATTCCCTTTTATAATTAACATCTAGTTTTTATCTGGCTTCTTTCTGAAGTCTAAATAAATGCCCCTGTTGTGTGGCTTCTGGCTTATATCTTATAGAAGACACAGGTTCTAGTTCATCATTAAAAACAAATCCTAGTTTTACAAGCCTTATAAAGAATACGACTGCCCATGGCTATAATTGAGTTGCTGTTTTTTATCTCACTACAGTCTGTTGAATGTCGCTCCAGCTATAAAACAAGCAATTTTACAAAGACCCTGTGGTGAATAGTGCAAGACTTTTGGCTTTCTGGTTATTTAGTTCTCTGTTTTTGCTGCTTTTTTTTCCAGAGGTATCAGATGCAAATTAAGTTTCTAGTTTCTCTTATCTCTTTGTTCCTTCCAAAGCTGAGATTGATAGCTTTAAGAAGATCAAAGTCAACTTTCAAATGTATCCCAAATTGATAATCTCCAGACTAGCATACACCTTCTACTCAGAACAAAAAACTAAAATCCATAATGACATGAGCATGGTAAATGTGGTTCTTCTGTTAGACTAAGTAAAAGTAGATTATACATGTTTTTTAGACTTCAAAGGCCTGTCCTTTCTGTTGGGTTTCTTTAAGGTCTCAAAGGCACTATGCACTCCTTTTTGTGTAAAACTAATAAAAGACTTTGCATCAACAACTTGAGAGGATCTTTTTCTGCTAACATTGCAGTTTCAAAGATAAATGGACAAAACATACTAAGAAATGAAAAGCATGGGCATTTCCAGGCTACTTAATGAAAACATAGAAGTGTTATGTTCATCAAAGCTAGTTTGTATTTCATACCTGACTGTATAAACTGTGCTTTGTTTTAGATATGCCATCTGAACAAAAAGACTAAAATGAGGGATCCTTGTAGTCTTTTTCTATGCCAAGAATAATGAAGGAGAAAAATGTACATCTCCAATAGAGTGCACAGTTTGGAGGTCTAATCCAAAAGCAGTTTCCATAGACAGTAATGAACAATGACAATATTTCCTGATGTTGATACTTTGGACGGAGCTGCCTGGTGCAGATGAGATGAAATTTGGGGCCCACAGTAAGCTGCATAAACAAGGGCATGTCAAAACTACTGGTGCAGATGATGCACATCCACACTGTCTCTGCAGAGCAGCTCAGGTGTTGGCAGGACACCTGGCAGGAAGCCACCTTGTTTGCTGGCTGGCAGCCAGCGGCTCCACTCTGTGACTCTGTGAGTAGACAGCAGGAACTGATTTCGTGCTTAGGGGGAGGTATTAGTGTGCGTTTTATGGGGAAAAATTGTTAGGAAGAGCTGCATCTTCCCTGCCAGGTATACCTCTAATTTTTCTCTTTCAGTCAACATTATTTTGGATAGCTCAGAGAAAGCTGTTTGGGGAAGAAATGAATGCTTTGATCCTTACAACTGTTCTTCCATCCTTCCAACCTTCCAAGGATGTCTGTGGGTATGTGCACGTGAGAGGAGGAAAATAATCCTATTCAGCATGAATAAATACTTCTGTGGTTTGTCCAGAAAAGTATTTACATGGGATAGCATGTAGTAATCTGTTAATGTGCTAAGGAATATATTCTTACCAAAAATCCACCTTCCTGGTACAGTACTGAGTGATAATGTAATCCTGCATATGTTTAGAAAATATATATACATTTTTTCTCTGTGTAGTGTTGGAAGCATCTGTGTGTCTCCCTTGTGGGAAGTCTACTGTGATGCAACAAAACTGAATACAGGTGTATCCATGACAGACTGAAATGAAAAATGTCACCTGGAGAAATTAGTAAATATGCTTTACCTTTGGAATATCACTAGGCTTTAAAGAAAAGTCTAAAGATGAAAAGTGAATAATTTTGCTTTCTATCCACAAGTGCATTTAATTAACAGAGTGGAAGGAAGGAAAAAAAAATACAGGAAAATACAGTATAAGGAGTCATTTTCTCACTCTCCACCGTCTCGACAAGAATAAAAGCCTGCTCTGTGTGCAGTTCTGTAGTCTGAGCCACTCCTTTCACATCTTAGAGCCCTATGGAACCAAAGGGGATGAATAAAGTGGGGAGCTGAGCTCTCATTTTCTTGTTCCAGATCTGCTGACATCTGACAGCAGCTACACAGGTGGGAAGAAGGGAATGTATCTTGGACCTTGCCAAAATGGCTCTAAACATCATCAGTGGGTTTGCTCTGCTGATTCCATCTGTCTGTGCCTCAGTTCACACGCAAGATATTTTTAAGCCACCTGCTGTTGATACAGTGGTTTCTTTCTTGGCTGGCTGGAGTTCAGACTTACAAGATCAAAGTATTGATCAGAATTCAGTGGAAAGTTTAGTATTATCCCTACACCTCAACTTGCTTATCTACGTTCCTGTTATACTAACCTCTGATGGGCTGGAACATTTTCTGAAGCATTTACTTTTAATCATGGTGACAGTACTTTAATAAATATGAATGTTGTCTTTGAACCCACTCTCAGTCAAGACTCAGACCAAGGTGGGCTAAGAAAGCTTGAACTAAATAACTCTTAGTTCATTCTTTTCTGCTGGTACAAAAGAACAACAACAAAACTCAGAATGCTCATGCTTTTACAACAGGATTTATGGAGTGTGCCATCAAACACTGAGTGTTCCCAGTAAAAAGAAAAATAGATCTGGGAAAGCTGTAACTGTTCTGTCTCTCCTATTGCAATACCTGTTGTTGAGTAAATTGAGAACTTACTCAGTGCTAGAAAATGCTTGAGAGAAATGAAAAAAGAATGATGAAAAAGACACAGAAATCAACTTTATTTACATAGGATATGTTAGATCTGTGTTGGAGGAAGAGCTTCAAAAGGTAATTTTAAAGTTGTAACTCTTTTTGTATTCTTTTTATTTGAGACACCACTAATCACTTAGGTCAATATTTTGAAATTGATTACTATGGAAAAAGGACTTTCACTGCACTGGTATTCTCCATTTCATCAATTTGTTTTCCATGTTGAAGAAGTAAATCTGGAATGTCAGTTTGAATAGTAAATATATGATTATGACTACGGAACAGAGAGTTTTCTAAATTTGTGCTACTCTTCCTCCAAGAATATTATTCAAAATTTTCTAAATGATAGCAAATTTCAGGAAAGATTCTGAGTAGGTCCAAGAAAAAAAAATGCAATAGTGATTCAGACTCAAAAAGAAAATATCCATAGAGTAAACCTAAATCGTTCAGAAAGTCAAGCAATACTTTGTGAATTCTCTGTTCTTTGTACTATGCACATAAATCTGGGAGGATATAGATGTTTGAGTATGGATGCACATGCCTGTGTAAACTTACTGAGAAAGAAAATGTAAAAATGTAATTATTGGTATTTTAATATTTAAAAAAATGAAATTATTTCATTCCTAAGTGTTATTATTAATTTAGTTATAAGTTAAGAAATGAGAAAATAAGAATTTTAGGGGATTGATGGCACAGTATATATGAAAATATAGATATGAAATATGATTTGGCAATAAGAGATGTTTAATTACAAAGAGAAAGGAATAAAAATTTCTGAGCACAGTGAAATAGAAGATAAAATTTTACCTGGGGACACTTTATCTGAAAAGTTGCTGACACTTACCCCAAAACTCTCTGTAAGAAGACAAAGCAATTTATACAATTTAACACTGCTTCAGCAAGGCAAGTTGCTGTCAGTAACACTTTGAATTTACATCACACATTAACTTACAGGACTGTCTCTGCTTGTAACCACATGGAAACCAGCCAAGAAGAATTGTTTCTTAGGGCTGCCCTCCTCAGTAGCTTCCAGCTTCTTCCAGCTTTGCTCTGTCACTCAACTATGAATCTAGCACCTGAATCTCTCTGAGGACATCCACATAAAACACAGGACTGCTGGTTTAGTGAGAACTACCCATGTCACAGGCCTGGTCCACTGCCCTTGCAATAAGTAACCAACCAACCATTTAACCTGAAGAGATTAGAGAGCATGAGTCATTCAACTTCAGGTCATCTATTCTTCCTGGTCATAATAGGTTATTTATGTCTTTGGATCTCCCCCAGCACTTTGTTAGTACATGAAATTGTTAGGTAGCTTACAGTAGTGAGACTCCAGAGAAAATAAACTGCTCCTGTGGTAAGCATTACAGTATAGACATTGCTAATTATTTATTTCCTGCTGTTAAGTAGAAAACAGGCTTGACTGCCCTCACAACAGCTGCAGCATTACAATGTGTGAAACACTGTGAACTTTATGTGCTAACTCTCCCGAAGAGCTCTGGGAGCAATGGGTATTACAAGCAGGTAGACTAGTTGTCAGAAGAGCCTTCTGAAGAGTCCTAGTGCATCAGAAGCAATTAATGCAGGTGGTATTTCAGACAAGGGAGCTAATGAGCTTTAATATGCATGCAGGTGAGGGAGTGCTGAATCAGTAGAGCCATTAATGAACCTATGACAGCCTAATTAGCTACAATTTAAAATCTATGGAATCTAATCAGAAGAGCTGAACACTACTGCAAATCTGTGTATGAATGAGTCTTTCTAAATACTCCAATCTGTTGCTTAGTCACTGATTGATAGTAATTGCTTTTTTTCCTCTATTGTGTATAGGAAAATGCTCAATTTTGTTCTGATAGAGGAGGACACAACATTGAAGTTAAATGCCTGGAATGTTTGACTGCTTAAGTTTTAATCAGGAGATGTTTAAAAAAAATCAAAGTAAAATTAATTTCTAGCTCTGAATATAGGTGATTAAAAATACACCACCAACTTTTCATGTATTTGGCTGACGGAGATTATATGCTAGTTAATCAACTCCAAATAGCTTATATGAAAGTAAAGATAGAGCTAAGCTGAAGTGGCATAAAATACACACATTAATATAAGAACTTCTTTATATAGGAGTCTTATTAAACTTCACAGATAAATGATTCTTAATATGTCTGAAAAAGAATTTTCCTTTAAAAGGAGAACAATAATATCTCCTGAATGCTGTTATTAAAAAAATCAACAGTAATAAGAAACTTACTATGAACTACTACGTTTTCCTTTTCCAAAATCACTGTGATAAAGAGTATTCAGTACTGCACAAAGCAGGGGAGATATACAACACAGCTAAAGGGTATGTTCAGTATTTTCAGTGAGATACGAACTATTATAAATGAAGTTTGAAATACCAGATACCATATGATTTTTTTTCTTCTTTTAATGGCTCAGATATTAGTATTTTATGCACATAATATCATATAAATATTACTTTAGTAGTCAGCTATCAATTTCTTGCAATTGTACAACAAGCAGAAATATATTCAATTTATGAGTAGGAAATTACTGAAGAAATGAGGAGGTCTTTTTTTGACTGAATCCACCTAATGCTATATGTAACCCCCTTTAGTATCCTTAGTAAAAGTTACTGTGCTAAATTCTAGCATTCACATAAATGTTCAGGGAGAAAAGATCCATAGCTAATATTGTAAGTCACTACAAACATTTTCATGTAGACACAAAATCTTTGAAAATGGAATATGCAAGCAATAAAAAATAAATTAAAAATTTTCAGAAATCATGGTTAGAATTGCTATTTACTGAAGCCTGTTTATACAGCAGGTTATCTGAGAAGAAAAGAAATTAAAAAAAAAAAAAAAAGACCTTAAAGACAGTTTACACCATCTCAAAGATTGCTTCTCTCTTCATGTGATGCTATCATAATTCAAATCATCAGATGGCCTGAAGGTCCCAGCTTTCCTCTCATCCTACTGTTCAATTAGGATGTCCCATGTAAAATAATATTTCTAAGGAGATGCTATCAACTCTGCTGCAGTTTTCTACAATGCCTCTAAGTGCCTGATTTTCAAGAAAAAATCGTTCGTGAAAACTTTATTAAAGTTCTTATGTTATCTTCCCATAACTGATGCTAAGCCTCTGTTTCCCAGCATTAGAATGAAGAACTTCACTTCCAGCCCTTACTTGAAAGATCACTTTTTCTTCAACATGATCTACAAAGAAGACTATTGAGACACCTGTTACCTGACAAACTCTTGGAGGCATTAACAAGCATCAGGCAAGGTGTGGGCTTTGAATGTGTTTTTGAATTTCTTTTGGATCAGCATGTGTGGATCACTCTGAAAGTAATGCCTCCTATTCATTTCCATGAAACAACAATGGATACAAAACTCTTGTGCTGTTTGATAAAACACATTCTTAACTACAAAACACTATTTTTCAACATAGTCACCACCATTAGCTATGCATTCTCACCGGTGATGAACAAGAGCTGCACTTGTAAAAATCTGAACCAGCAGAGGTAACCCACTGTTTCACAGCTGCCATGATGGTGTAATTGCTAGGAAAACATTGCCCACACAGTTCATCAAATTTTCCTGCATGGAAGAATTCAGTTCCACCTCTTTGCTCCATACACAGTTCCACGTCAAATGTCATTTTGTCAGACGGTTCCTCTACAGTCATCTGTCACATGCCAACAACATGTAATGAAATGTTGACAGGGCCAACATTGATGTTGAGGTCTTTTTCATGCAAATCAGAGATAAACTGGAATTTTGTATGCAGTCAGTCCCTAAGAAGTTCACTGTATTTATTTCAGCTTTCCCTAAAGTAGTGAAATATTTTAATTTGATGGACATACATGTTATAATAACTACAACATGAGATCTGTTTTTCTTTTAGTTTCATTGCTCTTTGTATCTGTGTATACACACACATATATATTTATATTTGTGGAGGTATTTACTTGTATAATGGGACTTTTCCTTACCTGCTATTACAATAACACCACTTAGTAGGTTCAGCTTATAATTATTGCTAAGACCATAAATTCATTTAAGGTCACTTTTCCAGCAGAAAAACAGACCAGATCTCTTTGTCATTTTGTGATCAAAAACA
The DNA here is from genome assembly GCF_016699485.2 of Gallus gallus. NCBI lineage: Eukaryota > Metazoa > Chordata > Aves > Galliformes > Phasianidae > Gallus > Gallus gallus. Next base: position 25,338,072 of record NC_052533.1, read on the forward strand.
AGAATGAGAGGCCAGGGCTTGACTTTTCATGATCCAAATGAGGAAAGGTAGGGAAACCTAGAATTAATGTAAGAGCAAGATGTCTAGGCTATCACATAAGGGCTGCCAGATATTGGAATAGAAGTGAGTAGTCCTGGAAGATGTCATGAAGTCTAGCTTTTCTGTTTTTACAGCACCAGGAACAGATTTATGTCTGATGGAAAACAGCAGAAACACTGCATCTCTTGCTGCTCCATTTCTTAATTTGAAGGAGACTCCAGGCAATCTAGATAATGCAGGAATCATCTGGGCTGAAAAACGTATTTCCCACTGGTGGGACAAAAATCTTGGTGAGAAACTTAAAGCTGGAGTATTCATAAAGATGAGGCTCACTTTCTGTGTACATGAAGCAGTGGCCACTAATATAGTTCCTAAATGCTTAATTTTCATGTGGTGAAATAGTAGTTTGCTGTTTCTTAATTGTAAAAATCAGTAAAGCATGAAGTATTAGAGTAACATTTATATCCAAGCTTGCAGTCGATGACAAAGCTAAGTTTGTAAGGAAAAGGTTGATTCTGCTGTCACATTTACCACTGTGTATTAATACCAGCCTCAATGAAGTCAGTAAGATAACACAATAATGTAATAGTACGATTAGATCTTGGCATACTCCTATCTGATCATTAGGCAGTCATTGGCTTCTTTAAAAGCAACGTGCTTACATGCAGCACCGAGTACCCCACTCATTTGCAAGGGCAACTGAAACATACTACACTGTATTCCCAGTAGAAATCATGACTGAGTTGGAAATGAAACTTTCAGAGTAGTTCTGTCACTCTTAAAAACATGCTTACAAGAAATATTATAAGATAACTTAAGATACCATGTACTGAAATCAGTTATGAAAGGTGGTGAGATCAGTGTAGTTTAAATTAGGTGTAGCAGATGTCTCTTACATGTTTCTGCTTAAATGCAAGCCAAATATGGCTGTTGAATGGGACAGTACAAAATTATGCATAATGAAGCCTTTGTCTTTACTATGAAATGCAAGCTTTGTAAAATCTTCTAAAAAGGGCTTATTTTACCTTGTTTTAAAACAACTTTATTTATTTATTTTTTGCACACTGGAAATTTTATTTTTATAGCATTTCCTGCTGGGCAGAGTTGGATAAGTATATTTTAAGATGGTTGGGAAACTGTTTTATTTCTGTACATCTCTGGTGATGCATTTTTTTAATAAATCATTTTTAGGTTGCTGTTTCAGTATTTTTCTTTTTGTTTCCTGCTGTGGAGATGAGGGCTTTAATAAACAATTTTTTTGAAGTGACTATTTTTACATTTTTCTTCTGTATCCTGCTGTTATACTGATGTAAGCTTGTTACATGTTCATTTGTTTTAAATAGCTGCTGTTCCTTGCTTTTTGAGAAATTATTCTTGTACATTAGCCTTCAGTTTGAGAATTTCCTTCTGTCATCTAAATAAAACTAAAAAGGAAAAGGCAGCAAATTGGACTTCTAAAAAATGTTAACATTGCAAGTCACAAAAATATCTTATCTGAGAACTCAGTTATAGTAACACGTAAATACTCCCTACCAAGATACAGTACTGAGTTGTGTTAATCACTAGTAGATCTAGACTCATCACATTGTAGCTAATTTGACTAAGTTTAAGCTCACTGTAATTACCTTGGTGAAGTTTACCACAGATGAGTACTTACATAGAATTATGAGTATTCACCAGATCAATAGTAAATTTTCTGGGTGTGCTAACAGCGATGGCTTGAATGCAGATTTCTGTCTAGCAAATAATAAATACAATCACAGAGAAATTATTCCCCAGTTTCAGTTCCTTTGATAACTTTCTAGTCAATATGATTCAGTATGTAGAAATGTCAGCATATTTTGTGTTGATTTAAAAAGCATTCTGGAAAACGTGACCGATTTAGTATTTCATTTTGTAGTCAACATTTGTACTTTCATCCATAAATAAAAACGAGTTTTAAAAGGTTGAATGATTTGAAATAAAATTCGGTATTGCATGTAAGGTTGGCAACCTCTTAATGTCATTTGTGTGAACCTGGAGACCTCCCATGAGAGAGCAGAGCAGTTAAAGTGACTACTGAGGGAGATCATCTTTATATAGAGTGTGTAGTCTAAGACTACATCTTAGATTAGTAATTAGGTCAGCTAATGCAGTTTAACTTTCTATGCTGTGATTATACAAATTCACTGATTATGGATAAAGTTCTGGCATTACTAAGCTGAAGAAAAGTTTCAATGTAGTTAGCATTAATAATAATTTTAGATGGCTAGTCTCACTGCCGGGTACCAAAAGCAGCTTGATTTATGTGACTTCTGATTTACTGTTGAAAATAGCTTTTGATAGACTATCATTTACCTATTAAAAATGCATGGTCTGTTTTTAGCCCCATATAAATAGTTATTCTGTAGTATATAAACCAATCCTTGATCAGAAGTGGTCATAAACTTTACAGTGATCTGAGCTAACAAGAAGTTAGTTTTCAGGCAGTAACTCTGATCAGAGAAGATTAAGATGGAAAGGAGACTCTCTCACTGCTTGCCAGATATTACACTAGATTTGAATCAGAAAACCAGCATCAATACTCTATATCTCAAGAGTACGCTCTTGCAAGCTATAATATTGAAAGACTGCAGTTCAATTTATTGACCCATGCACTAGCTTGACAGTGTGTTTTAACTCTCTAAAATATATTTACCTATAGATTAAATTATACAGACCACTGAAGTGGAGATACCTGTTCAAATACTCCTATCTTCATCTGTTCATACTTCACTACAGTGGAGTTTTAGGATCTTTGTACAGTATACAGAATTGTCAGCTTTCTTTTCAAAAGCGTGTATGTTGTGCTAAAGCCCGATCACAAAACTTCAACAGAATGTCTTGCTTAAGGAAGCCAAAGCTTTGCCTACTACACAGGAAACTCTTCATAATTACCACTTTGTATTTGCAAGGAAGTTGAAAAGTCTGTGAAAATAAAGTAGTATTAGAAGACTTTATTAGCTTTGTTTTCCATTTTAGTTCCAATCCTCATCACATTAACTACTCAAACTCATTTAATGCTACATGGTCAGTAGGTAAACAAAAGACGTTTGCTGTGTATCTAAGCCCTCCTGTCAACACTAAAAATGCTTAGTAAGGAAGTGCATTCTGACATCAAGTTAATATGGACAGAAAAGTGGCTTCATTTGCTGCCCAAATCCTAAGAAGATTTAAGTCAAATTCAAATTCAAGTTTTGAGCAGTTATTTTCATTACAAACGGTATGAATGTTTTTGCATCTTGGTCAATAAAAGAGGAACATTTCTACTGACAACTGAAAAATAGAACAGCTGGAGGGGGAAGGGGAGTGAGAAAGAGATAGGAACAAGGCTGTTCCATCAGAAGATCCACATGTTCAGGAAAAGAAGTGGAAACAAAAATTTTGAAAGTCAAATCATCTGTCAGAAAATTTCCCAAAAGACTAGGTTAAATATTTGTGCAAAGCTATACATACTGTTCAGTATGAATTCTTCCTGATATATTTTTTTTCACCTTAAGCTGAAGTGCTGCAATTTCTTCTGTAGGTCTCAGTCCAATACTAATTCCTACCTTTTCGTCTACAGAATTTTTCAGGACTTCATTACAGCCCTTGGGAAAATATATGTGTTATACTACGAGTCTACTGGCAAAATCACACTTTTTGTGTTTAGACCGTCTCCTTATGTTTCTAAGGAAATGAAGTGCTAATTACTAATCAGAATTAAGGGTTCCACAAATTGTTATATTTCACTATGATATAAAAAGCTGGACATATATAGAGCATGAAAGCCTGTGCTTTGACTCTAGAGAATAGAAAGAATTTTACTTATTTATTTAAAAGGGGGGAAAATATGCACTGATTCACTGGATAAAGCTAGGTGCTTGAATATAACTGTCAACGGTTTATGGGCTGGTTCAGCCCAGTTCCGTGACTAGTGGAGCAGAGGGATTCTGCAAAACCCACGCCTCTGGAAAAGGGAAACAGGGGATCCCAAAATAATTAAAAACAGCAGCAACAATCTGAGGAGAAACAAACTAAATTACTAAATATGGTATCAGAATGCAAGATAACACACTATAACACAATAAAATTAGAATTAAAGCTAATAAATCAAATATAATGAGAGAAAGAGTAACTGAAGCTGTAGGCCTCACAGTAGTGCTGAGGTGATGCATGCGGTCAGGGCAAGAGCCAAGGGAAGAAGGAAAACATCAGGTGACTTTGCCAGAGGTTTTATCTCCTCTCTGACTGCAAAGCACCCTGGGGAATATAGTTCTTCTTCTCTTCCAGACAGGTGCCTAGAACTGGAGCATTAACATTTTAACTCCCAATGCACTACATGATATTATGATGTGGAATACCAGTAACAATGAGTAATCATAAAACCATGACAATCACTCTGTTAACTTGTGGTACAAAGGCTGGTTGCTGAAAAGCTGGATATGTATCGAGATGTTTAAAATTTGTTTTGTTTTTATGCATTGTGAGCTACCTGCTTATTCAGAACAACTTATTTTGATATAGCTTATAACTATTTAAAGCATGTTTTCTAAGCTGTTGGGAGATGCATCAAAATATGAGACATTTTATGGATTTACTGAAATACTGAAGCTGTGACTACTGCCAGAGATATGATTAAAAAATCAATTTTTTTTTTTGAAGACTGAGACTATCACTGCAAAGCAAATGAATTTGAGTCACTAATAATGCCAGGCATTACCTTGTACTGCTGCTTTTTTTTTATTTTTGTTTTACTCAAATACGAAGATGTCCTGTGTGACTGAACTGTTGAGTAGAGAAGAGTCAGCATTGCTGTTGCATTTGAAAGAGCTACACTGAAAACTTTATTATGTTCATCTGAAAAGCAGAATCAGTAATTGCAAACAACTTACAGGACAGCTGAATGTAGTTAAATCATTTACTCGTACTACACACTCAATCTTAAAATGCTTTAATATATAAAAGCAGCTGCAGTGCTTTTATCTGACAGCCACTCTCTAATAAGCTTATGGAAACATGGAAACTTCTTTTTCTTTTTTGTTCTTTTTCCCTTTCTCTTTCTTTCTTTTTTAAGAAGTATATGTGTGTTCCTTCATAAGGAAAAGATATCTACATATGAGAGGACATCTGTTTGCTTGGTAATTCACTGAAGCTACTCTGATCATGATCAGTAGAGCAGAAAACTGCGAAAAATAATGCAACCAGTGTTCCTGTCATCGCCTTACAAATCACTCTAGAAACTGTCTTTGTGAGCTTAAACAAAGGGAATACTAAGTCTGTTGTGTCATAATAAACATACTGATATTAATGAATAAGTGAAGTTTGGAGGTACAGATACAATCAGAGATACACAGACATCTGTACACATCTTGTCGTGTGTATGCATCTCTAATTATCTCCTCCTTTCTCTCATCCATTAATAGTAGTATGCTCATTAAGTTTTGGAACTTTATTGGGTTGGAATTTTATTACAAGTCACAAGAACTGGAATACCGGCATACCTTTGGCATGGAAAATAGTAGGGAGGAAGAAAAATTAGGAACATTTTTCTCTGAATAGATGTTGACTTTTATTTCTAGTTCTAATGCTATTTTTTTTTCTATATCATGTATTTGTTCCTTCTCTGATGGTTATTTATTGCTGTTTTAACGTCAAGTCTCTGAGCTCTTCAAAATGTGTGGTTATGTAGGAAGCAATCTGCTAGTAGCTTTGAGACTTAAAGCCCATAACCTTTGGAGAACCCACTTTTGCCTTTCAGCCAACAGTGTATTCTAAAGTAAAACAGGACTGGAATAGCATTAGAAGCTGTAAATTCAATCTCACTGTAGTTAGCCGCTCTAATCTTCCTTACTAGTAATTACACCATGGGAAAAAGAAACTATTTAAATGGAAACTTATGCTATGATTACATTAAAACAAACAAACAAACAAACAAAAAACCTGATTAAAATATACAAGACAGTTTTCAATTTAAACTTCCAAGATTTAATTCAAAACAACTTCCGACTAACTGTTTAGATCTGAAAATGTACAGGCATTAAAGTGAGGTGACTTTCATGCCAGTTATTATTTTTATTGTTTCTTTACAAAAACACAGTAGTTCTGAAGATTAAATTCTGCCAATCAGTGACTGATCAGCAGAGCTGGGTAAAAATTTCATAATGAGCAAGTCATTTGAAGGTTTTTGTCTTTTTAGTGAACCACACACCTGCAAATTCATATTTCTTAAACAAGATTCTGATATAAAGATATTTAATTTTATCTTATTTTACAAGTACATCTACATAGCCATACCAAAACTTTTGTTTTGTACTCTGAATAATAAGTATTTAATTTTAGATTTTCAGAATTCTCTGCTGTGGTAGCTTATTTCCCTGATCTATGTGCCAGATGTTCCAGAGCCAAATGATTCTTTGAAGCCAAGGGAGACAAGACGCATATTGCAGGGACCTACAGGTACCATGGGAGTAATTCACAGAGGCAGTTACCAAAATTTTCCAGTTATTCTACCAGTATAGTTTAATCTCATTTTTTTTTTTTTTTGGTTGGAACCAGGGAGTAAGTTGGTGATGTTTGCCTTGGTTACTGCTACTGGCTCACTGCCTTCTGCTCCCTGAGATGGGATGTGGTGGCGATTTTTTCACTAACACTTTCAGGTAAATCTTGAATTTAAGTTCAACCATTTATGTTCACTAAAAAGAGAGATGTAAGAGACCTATGGCAGTGAATGATAGTGTTCTTTAATGTTAAGATTTGATATATGGTCTTTAAGAGGTACTTTCGTTTTGAAAGTGGTATTATGTAGTCACATTTGTCTCACCTGATGAAAACTCAACTCTTTAGATCCCATAGTCAGGAACTTACTTCTTTTTATGCATTTATGATTAAAAATAGTTTTTGAAAGATGATAGAAATTTAAAAAGAAAAAAAAAAAAAGGATGATTAATGGCATGAAAAATGAGATGGTAAATATGATCAATATCTACTTTCTGAGAAAGGTGTGTCTGGGTTGACTCATTTGCCACATTACTGCCATTCTGTAATTTCAAAACATTGATAAGGACTATGGCAGCATAACCGTGATTTTAATCTTCTTTCATTTTTGTCAGATTACTGACTTCAGTAACTTTCATGGTTTATACCATTGTGGAAGGAGAATCAACTTGATGTATCTTTTTTTTTTTTTTTTCCATCTCATTGCAGTGAAATGCAATAACTGTAGCTAGAACATTTTGCTACAGTCTAATAGGAGAAGTATTTCATATGCAATAAACAAAGAACTGATGAACAGATATAATCATCAAGTGTTCCTAAAAATTACTATTTGTCCAAAAAATTAGAGAAATAAATATTTTCTTTTTATAACTTTATATAGCAGAACAATGTATTGAGTACAATGACAGGTCATTTTGTATTTATCTATGATGGAACGGAGTCTCAGGTTAAAAACAAGAACAAAACCAAAAATTAAATATAGTTACAATGTAAAATCAAACGCTGAGCAGCTGCTCTGTGAAAAGCATAACATGCAATACTATTATCAGTAAAAAAAATCATAGGCTTGACTCTTTAACACACCAATCTGACCAGACCCATCTGTGTCAAATCCTCCAGGCAAGGATATTCAGTTGTTGAATGGCATTTGTCCAGTCAGCAGTGAAATGGGTACCAGCAAGAGCCAAATAAAGCAACAGGAGATCATTCCTCAGATATTCTGGAGACCTTCTGCCTTAGGGGCTTTCCTTATTTCACCACATGCCTGTCATAACACAGCGTGCATGAGTCCATTTGTAAAATAAACACATTCATTGCAAAAAGTACTTGGAGTGAAGATGCTATCATCTACTGTGGTAAAGAATCATCACCAGCAGTACTGTTCAAGAACAGTTTCAAGGGAATAGGGCTATATATATTATACGTAAAAATTCATCTGCATAGAGACTTCACCAATGTTTGTGACAATCAAAATAAGATAAGATTTTATTTAACGACAATATTGAAGTCATGAAAACTTCAAACCTCCCAGCTGTACTCCAATTGTACTCTTCAGTATAGATGAATACAGGATGTGGAGATGAACCTCTCTGATGTAATTTGGTACTGTACTCAAGTATTCTGTAGTAGATTTTCTTCCAAGAGAGTTAACTAAGAGAGAAAAATTTCTGTTCCTCTCAAACAAGTGTTTAACATATTCACAAAGATGTTAAACACAGGGACTTTTATGCTCACATTCTTAATGCTAAATTAGTGTTTGAGCATACATTTAACTTTCAGTACGCAGCAAATGAGTTTTGGATTAGGTGAGAAGTCTCAGAGTCATAGAATGGCTTGAGTTGGAAAGGACCTCATGACTTCTAAATATTGGTCACACCAACATATTTACTCTGCATCCTCCTCTCACACCTCCATAAGGAAGGTATCATTTAGAACTCTACTACTGATGTGTTTGGTTATGACATATTGCACGTCCTTCTGTAATACATACTTCTGCCCAAATAGCTTTTCTAAGAGCAGTTTGAATCTCCCTGTATAACAATGCAGCCGGCAACATAAAAAAGTTCGTAAACTTAGCTGAGCTATATTTAATCTAAGTAGCTCAGTTATTAATAGTGTGAGGAAGGTGAGCTTTGGTAAGCAAATCTGTTAAGTAAGTCTTGATCTGAAGTCTGGGAAGAGGTTTTCTTGTTGAAGCCTGTCTCAGCATAACCCTGTTGATTTATTACTGTCAGTACCACTTTTGTAGAATTTGAATACTGACTGTAGTATCTGAACATCTATAACAGAGTTACAGACCATAGTCAATTTATAATTGAATTATCTTCTCCAATTTTTGAGCTGATGTAGCAGAGAAGAAAACACACAACTGTCTCCAACCTATAATCATGAGATAGAAAAGAAAAAAGACAGCAACGGAAGTAACCTAACATTTATGGTCTGAATTTTATTGAAAGTACTTTATGAAGCTTGACTATCTTCTTGAATTCTTTTTACATATGAATTTATGTGAACAAAGAGTTATGAAGAGCAATGATACTGAAACACTCATCCAGTTAATTAGGCTGTGAATAGTGCTATTTTGTGATGTTTAGATTTTTTTATTGTCACAGCCAATTTACTGTAAGGTCCAACATGGTTCCTGAAGTAGTCTAGATCACCACAAAGTTGGTTGAAATAGTTTCTTCAAAAATTACTAGCTAGGGATAATAAGCCCTTCTTTTCTTGAGAAATAAATGTATGGGATTTTATGACTGTTTATTATTTAGGTGAAGCAAGATGATATTTAATGACAAATCCACAGACAGCAATTGAGACAAAAAACTAAGTGGATATTTTAGGTTTTCAGCTCTGCTGTTTTGTTTGTAAATATCTGACCTTTTGGAGGAAATTCTTCTCTTCATAGTTAAAGCTAGAAACTTACATTCATGAAATTAAGCTCTTCTAATCTTTGTTCTCATCATTGTATGCTTCTGAAAACAAGTTATTTTATATGGTTTGTGTATTAAATTGAGAATCTAATAAAACATTAAAGTATTTCCCTTTTAAATTTCTAAAAGTTGTATCCTTGCATTGTGCATTTCATGTATGAGGTGATTCTTTTTCTCTTGCAAACAATGTCAAGTCAGCCAAAGTAGAAAACATCAGATCTTTTAGATTTTAGTGTTGCTTTTAATGGAAGCTAAGATATTTTTCAGGTAATTTAACCAATGCGTGGAGTCTTGCACACAGGTAAAATTTCACTTCCTATCATTCACTGTACATGTAGTGATAGAATCTTTTCTGAAGAGAGGATTTTTTTAAAATTCTGATTGTAGTATATGAAATATGTTAAAAGATTTAGGATGTTTTTTGTCTTCTTTTCTTCTTATCATTGTTTTTGACTATAGGGAGCATAGAAAATGGTGTTATAAAAATTAACAGTAAATGTTCAATTAATATCAAAGTTAAAAATAGAAAATTAGCAAATGATAGACCTGCAGTGTGACTGCTTAATTCATTAGCTGCATACATGTATACACGATAGCCATTATCTGTATTAACATACAAAGATAGCCATTATTTCTTCATGAAACTATCATAGTTAAACTTTATAAAAAAATACTTTGAAATTAGAATTGAAATTTGTAATTTGGAAATGTAAACAAATAAAATTTCAGTGATATGTATTAAAAATATTAACCAAACAAGTGAAAAATAGACTGTTAATGAAAACTGAATACACTAAAAATCTCCCACTTCTCAAAGGGATCACTACATCATGGCATAGAGTGATGATGAAAGCCTACATTTTCTCACTCAGGTAGTTAAGCTATTTTTTTTTTAAATTTTCTGATATAGTCTTTGATCCTGATGGTGAATTTGAAAGCTCAGTCTTTTTTTCTATAGATTTTTTATTTAGCATGAAACAATAAATATTTACATGTGTAACAAATAGTGAAAGTGGGACATATGATGAATAATATAATGATTTGGTTGTGTTATGACACCGTATGTATTAGGTCTTATATCACTTTAGTATGTGCTGTGGTTTTATCGGTAAAGGACATACTGTGAGTGAGGTTGCACTCAGTATATTTCACAAGGTGGGTGAAGTATAAATGTACTTTATCACCAGCTTCCAATCATTCTTTCTACACATTCAAAAGAAATGTTTGTTACTATATATATCTTATTAGCTGTTAAAAATTGTCAAATTTATTTTGGTCAAATGACTATTGTTTTACATTTTTCACATAGTACTTTTTACTGACCTAAGGTGCGTAACTTAGATTCTTCTATTGGCTACTACCAGCTGCTGTGAACCATCTCGAAAAGAAATGAATACCAGCTCATTCCAAGGTTTCTTTGAAAGAGATTAACAGAGATACAGGGAAATTTACAGAGGTTTGACCACAGAGGAATGCAAAGGCAGTAAATTCACTCTGCGTTTGCACTTGGAAAGACAATGAAACAGAAATAAATTTTTAATCTTGGCAAAGGTTTCAGACCTTTCAAGTCTTTCAGTGACTTCCATTCTATGTCACTTTCTACTGCTCCTGGTGTGCAGAATGTAGTATTACCTTGTGAGATATGAGTCAGTAAGAGTAAACAGCATCTATGGAGTGAAGGAAAAATTACCCTTCAAAGCTACTAGGAAGGGTATCAGTGAGACACTTCAAAAGAAGACCCAAAGGGTTAAGCTTTTCACTTAATTAAGTTTAAGCTGTTCCCTGCCTGAAACCTTGCAAATTTCTGATAAGAGTTGTAAAAACCAGGTGTTTGTTCTAAAACTACCCTACCATAGCAGTGAATATTTCCTAGATAAAAATTAATGAAGGGAAAACTCATAAATGTGTCAGAAGAAGATAATTATTATTTCAAATATAAGCCAGATGCTCTCCATTGCAAAGCACGTTAATATTCATAAGTAGGAGTCTCATTTTATGACAAACTTCTCCAATCATGAAAAGGAAGAATCTTTACTGGTGGACTCAGTTCCAGATAGTATAAATCTAATGAAGAAAGGTCCCAAGAGTTCTAGGATGTTAAGTTGTGACATGAAATAATTTGCTGGTATTGCATTCATGTGAGTATACAGACATCGTGGCACACAGATTCTTGATTCCTTAACTTACCAGCCTTAAAAGCCTTCAAAAACTTGTAACTAACTTCCATTATAGAAAGGAGAAAAGTTCATAGAGTTTTGATCCAAGTGCCAACAATGTACATATTGACCACATGTGTATATTTTTATTTGCATAACTAAAATTTTCAGAAAGAAAAGATTATGCAGTGAATTGTGAACACACCATGTAGAATTAATTTATCACTATGGCACTAGAAAACTGCTTTGTGATGAGTCTCTTCAGTGTCCCACCCAATCTGTCTACATGAGACTTTTAAACTTGAAGAACACATAAATGCAAACATCAAAAGAAAGCAAAGGGCTGTGTGAGTCAGAAGGTAGCTTCACTTTCTCTCTACATCACTACTGATGAAACCTGTCCTGGACACTCTTTATTTATTTATTTGCATTTTTTTTTTTTTTTTTTTAACCATCATCTAATTGCTAATGAATATTAAAGAAGAAGTTAATTAGAAAGCTTCTGATGGAAATCTAAATGTAGCATGTACTGTCCCTTCTCTGCTCTATGACCATGTGCTGAGAATGTAATCAAGGGCCCTCCAAAATGTGCCTTTCTCATTTGTTGTCTGCCAGAGCTTTATGCATGTTTGGGGGCTAAATGCAAAAAACTCTGGGGTTAGAATTGTAGCTAATATTTGCTCTGACATCACCTTAAGATTGAAATAATTTATATACATAGCAAAACATATCTATTACATTCTGAGACTTTCTTTTTCAAGCATAAGACTGATGAATAACACTTTTTAAAATAAAAGTACTTGTTTGCA